>NW_026844214.1:16721620-17216443 GCF_029955315.1 Cylas formicarius | reverse complement strand
TCAAACTTGACATGCGCACAAGAACGGTTTGAAAACTGTAACTGTAACTTCATTGATTGATTGTAATTTGATGCCACAAACCTATAGAAATTGCAACACATAGTAAATGAAACAGTTTTGAGTCTCGAGTTTTCTTTTGGCACGAACGAAGTGCAACATAACAAAGACCGCAAAAACCGTTGTTTCATAACTGAATATCCAGCTTGGGGTCCTGTAGGAAAAAATTGTAGGAACTTGTCAAATTATTTTTTTCTTATTCTATCTTCACATTTTCCGGACAGTCTGTACATCAACCTTGCAAACTATTTCTTGCCGTTTATGAGCTCTGTTAGTCATACGCTTTGTTGACGCTCCGCGTATATACTTTAAAAGTAAATAAAAGCGACAATAAAAATCAGAAAATCTCAACCTTATATCCAGAAAAACCGTGAACCTGCGATGACTGGATATATCAACTATAAAAATGATATAAAATAATCTTCACATAATAGTTTGATTCAACTTTATGTGATCACCTCGTTTGGTTTACGAGCCGTATCTGTTGGCCACTACATTTGCAGTTGATGAGTACTTTCACGATACTTTTATAGGACAATAACACACCGCTAAAGTGTGCCATTAAATTAGCTTTTACGAGCAATATTGGAACGAGTAAATCCAAAAATAGCCCGAAGCGCTTTGTAAAGCGATAGTGATAGGGATATACAGAGTTCAAATACAACTTAGCGTTCTGTGTTTTTCTACTAGATGCAATCTACAGCTTCTTCTACCATATAAATCCGATTTTATAACAGCAAATGTTCTTCGTTTACTTCACTTTTTTTTCGGAAGGTCCAAATAAAGACTTGAGACATATAGCTATTAATAAACAATATATAATATATATAAGGTGTTATTGAAATTACATCATATAATTTAATAAATGAATCTCATGGTCATGAGGCGAATGGCAATAATACTCATTATAATGGTTGGAGCCTGGTATTCCAAAAAGATTGCTCCAAAGATTTGGTACAAAATGCGGATGGGATGAAATAATGACAGCCATAAGCCAGGCAATAAGGTTTGCCAGTGTCGGGTTGGCAAATCATGTAACCTCGCATTTAGTAAATTAACATATAAAAAACCATCTAAATATGATTTTTTTTGTCTAATAACACTGCAAAACATTTCTAAATAGTTTTTGTCAAGAATATTGCTAATAGCTAAATTGAAACACCAAAAAATAAGGTCTCATTATGCGTATTAATGCCCTGCTGTTATTACCCAAGAATTAATTAAATTTGATATTTTTAGATAAGAAATAAAAGATAGTTTATATGTTAGACAGATTTAAACTGACCAAAAGTCATAAATGTTCCGTGAGCTATGTAATTATGTCAATTTTAAGTCAAAGCACACGATCTGCACAATAAGGCGATACACCGAAAACAGTCACCATATAGCTCTTAGATAATATATTGGCATACTACTATGGTAAAAATTGATGCGCCGCATACAGCATTAATATTTTCGTACAGAAGGGGATAATTTTCGGCGCATCCTTCTACATTCCACCCACTAACCTCTACTTTACGGCATTTTCTTTATAAACAGGGATATCCACACACTTTACACTTTCTTGCCTTAAGATTTAATGCGGTCTGGACGTATTTTGGAAAATTACAGGCATAACGACGTGGTATTTAGATACTAAACATATAGAGGATCTGCCTTTGCTGATAGTACAGGAACCCGTGACGCAATTATATGACAAAATTTTGAGGTCTGTGTTGCATCAGGGTGGTTCGGTGGTCTGTGATGTTCATATTCTATGGTCTTGAGAGGTTAGAATGTGCGACTCTCGGCCTGGTATCTCGCGCGCTTATGTCCGAACCTCATGACGCAGATTAAATAAAGGACTTGTAGTGGAGTTCTCTTTTATTATAAAAAGCCTCCAATACGACATAGTGGCAGCTGTAAATGTGAAAAAAGTCTGTACAGTTGTGAAGGGGATGTAAGCAGATGGTGGACCAGGAAAACGCAGACGTTTTTCGACCAGGCACACACACAACAGGCGGTCAAATACCAGGTGCTGGTGATCAAACGGGCACTGGAGGTGGACAAGCTGGTACCGGTAGCCAAGGAGGTAGCATTGTACAAAGGGGTGGCGCCAACCGCGGTGCAGATACTTCGACAATGTCAAACCAAGGTGTGCACGGGCAAGCTCCAGAAAAATTCAATTTCCGAGAACCGGGAGATTGGACAACATGGAAAAGAAGGTTTGAAAGGTATCTAGCGGTAACTGGGCTTAATACCAAGCCAGACAAAGATAAAATCGACATATTGATTTATATCATGGGGCCAGAAAGCGAAAATATTATTTTTTGCAGTTCCAAAATCCAGCAAATATATTTCAGGAAACACTGGTTGGGTTCGATCATTACTTTTTTCCCAAGAAAAATGTAGTTTTTGAAAGGGCTCGTTTCAACAGGAGAAGGCAGCAGCCCAGGGAACCAGTGGAATCTTTCATTACAGATTTGCATGTTTTATCGGAACACTGTGAATTTGTTTGTACTTGTGGCTCTACGAACCATGAAAAACGATTTTATAAGAGATCGAATTGTTGATGGTATTCTAGATCAGAATCTCAGCGACAGATTGCAGCTAAAATCAGATTTAAAATTAGAAGACGCAATTTTGGAGGCCATGCAGGCGGAAATGCTTTCACGACAAAGTAACATTCTAAGGAAAGGTGAAGGCATGGGGAAAGAGGTCTGCGCTTTGGACAAGAAAAAATATCGAACCAGCAAAGGCGGCAGCGGAAAGACAGCCGGACGGGCACAGAACAAAAAAGTGACAGGATGCTATTTCTGTGGCAAGGAATTTCACTCACGGGAAAAATATCCAGCTCGGAAGGCAACCTGTTCACATTGTAAGAAGATTGGACATTAGGCAAAGGTTTGCAAAAACAAAAACGTGAGAGCAGTGGAGAAAGAATCTGAGGAATCAAATTCCGAATAAGAAAACAACAACAAAGATGGATTTATAGGATTAATGGTAGGATCTAACCAAAATTCAGACTCAATGTCACAATGGTTTTGTAGGCTAGAAATTGAAGGGTTTTCAAATAAAATTAAGTTTTTGGTAGACTCGGGAGCCGATGTGACTTGCATGCCAGTAAATCTTATTCAATTCAAGGGAGAAATTGAAATTCAAATTAAGGAGGGAGCAAAACCGTTTGTTCAGGCAGCTCCTAGGGTAGTACCTTGGCCACTTTTACCCAAATTAGAATCCGAACCTAAACGACTTCAGTCTTTGGGCATAATTTTACGATTTGACGAACCAACTGCATGGGTTTCGCCCATTGTTGTGTTGCGATTATAGAAGACTAAAGGAAAGCGTTTTGAGATCGCATTTTCCAATCGATAAAGTCTACCTACTTTAGCTAAATTGGCAGGATCACGCTATTTTTCTAAATTAGATGCAAATAATGGGATTTATCAAATCAAAATTAAAAGAGAGTGCCAAGTTTTAACAACTTTCATTACACCTTTTGGTAAATTCAAATATACTCGTTTACCTTTCGGAATTAGTTGCGCTCCTGAATATTTTAGCTTGAAATTTAACAAAATTTTATCGGGAATAAAAGGAGTTCTTCAGCATATCGACGATATTTGGATTTATGCGAGTACAATGGCAGAACACGATAAGATATTGAGACAGATCTTGACAAAGCTTGCTAGCGAGGGAGTTGCGTTGAATAAAAGTAAATGTTTCTTTGGGGTTTCAAGAATCAATTTTTTGGGTCACTGGATTTCTGAAAAAGGAATAGAAATTGAACATTCTAGAGTGGAAGCTATTTCAAAATTTCCTGAACCAACTTGCAAACGTGAATTACAACAATGGCTGGGGATGGTCAATTTGGCAGGTAGATTCATTGCAAATAAATCGGAAATTTTAGCTCTTTTAATTCAAAAAGAGGCTTTTCATAAAATAATATCTCTAATGAAAACAGGCACCTTGTTTAGCTTTTTATGATCCAAATAAAAAGATAATAGTCAGTTCAGATTCAAGTTCATATGGCTTAGGTGCAGCACTTTTTCAGGCGGACGACTCGGGAAACAAAAAATTTGTGGCATATGCATCCAGAAGTCTTACGCAGAGTGAGGAACGCTATGCGCAAATTGAAAAAGAATGCTTGGGATTAACTTGGGCATGTGAGAAATTTAGGGAGTATATTTTGGGACTTCAAAAATATATTTAGAAACAGACCACAAACCGTTAATTCAAATTTTGTCCACAAAAAATTTACACGATCTAAACCCCCCTATTACAGCGTTTCAGGATTCGATTAATGCGATATACTTATACTGTTGCCTGATGCGTTAAGTCGCAATCCTCTGCAGTATACCGAACCAGATGAGTTGCGAAGTGAAGTCGAGACACATGTTTCTATGATAATAAAAAATTTACCAATTAAAGACAAATTTTTAAAACTTATCGCGGAGGAACAAAGGCAAGATCCAGATTGTAAAAAATTGATCGAGTACTCCTCTACGAGTTGGCCTGAAAAACATCAACCCGATTTGACATTTGACATTTCCATGAATGAAAATTTCTTACTCAAGGGTACGCGTATAATCATTCCACCCACACTGCAAAAACAAGTTTTGGATTTTATTCATCTAGTACATCAGGGCATAACGAAATGCAGAGAGAGAGCCAAAATGAGTGTTTGGTGGGTAGGCCTTTCTACACAAATCGAAATTTTAGTAAAAAATTGTCCAAATTGCATTGAAGAGAGAAGTAATATTAAAGACCCTTTCAAAAAGATACAAATGTCGCGACTAGACCCTGACAAAAAAATTGTGTTGATCTGTATAAATGTCACGAAGTTTGGTATTTAATAATAACAGATTATTATTCTTGCTTTTTTGAAATTAGTACTCTTGCAAAAAATATGTCTTCACGAATAATAATTGGCAATATGAAAGAGGTTTTTGCTCGCTATGGGATTGCTGAAGAGGTGCGAAGTGACGATGGTCCTCAATTTTCGAACGAATTTAAAGAGTTTGCTAATAAATATAATTTTAAACATATCACTTCGAGCCCTCGGTACCCACAATCCAATGGAAAAGTCGAGTCTACTGTGAAAATTGCAAAAAATCTCAATAAGAAAAATAAAAATTATTTTTTAGAAGCTTTGCTTTCATATAGATGTACTCCTCGTGGAAATGGTTTTACACCGGGAGAACTTTTAATGTCCGATGTTACCAAGCAAATATGAAAAATTAATTGACACCCGATCATCCATTGAATTGGGGGAGGAAAGAAAGAGAAAAGTAAAGGAAAATTATGATAAGAGACATAGAGTTAAGGAATTATCTTAACTCATTCCTGGTGATGGTGTCTGGATTACGGACCTAAAAAAATAAGGGAAAATAATTAAAAAATTGGATGAACCGAAATCTTATTTGATCCAAATAGATCAAGGCCAATTTAGGCGAAATCGATGGCACCTTCTTTTGGCGCCATATGTACAGTTTCAAAACTTTAATAAAAAACCGGTCCAGGTACCAACGCCAGAAACATCTAAAAGTGATGCGGAAGTTTGTGTTTCATCGCAGCCCGAAAATGAAGCTAGTGCGGTGTCGGAAACTAAAACAGAACAAAGTGCGCCCATAGAACGTTAGTTTTGGTCCATTGTGCTAACAGAAAAAGCCTGCATGGCTAAAAGACTAATATAATGTTATTTCATTTAAAAGAGGAAAGATGTTGCATCAGGGTTGTTCGATTGTCTGTGGTGTTCATATTCTATGGTATTGAGAGGTTAGAATGTGGGACTCTCGGCCTGGTATCTCGCGCGCTTATGTCCGAACCTCATGACGCAGTTCTCTTATTATAAAAAGCCTCCAATACGACAGTCTGTTCAATATACGCGAGCGTGAGATTTGAAATTTCGTTTTAATCAATGGCAGCTGTTCTGGCTTCCAACAACCAACATAGCCGATAGTAGGTCATCAATGTTTGGATGCTGCATTTTTACGGCAGTATTTTCTCAAAATATGTGGAAATTCCATTAAATTTTCAGGCACAAAAGGAATTAAGCTCTAGGAAGTGTTGTTAAGAAAATTAGGGACAAGCGCAGCGTTAATATTATGTAGAATTACAGCACACGGATGGGCGCCCTTCTGCAAGTATTTTGGCGTTTGCTGTTGGTTGTTCAATGCCGCAAGGTCATTTGTTGGTAATCGTTAAACGAACCAATAAAATATATGGTCGGAGGAACGAATGCAGACTAGGGTCTAGTTAAGAAGGTTAGGTTATGTTAAGGCCCCCACAGATGTTCTTTTTTAGCAATTTTGCCCGCACGGTTAAAACGGTGCGGATAAGTTGATCAGTGTGTAGCCAAAAACTGTCCTTTTTGCTGGCGTTCAAAAATATCTGCCACTGCTTGATTTTAACCGTCCGTTTTAAACGCGTTCGTTCAAGTATGTCAGTGTGTGGTGAGAAAACAGTTAAGGACAGTTTTTATCAGTGTCACAGCAATAATTAATGTTAGTTTTGAGTAGTGATTTTAAAATTGTATTGTTGAATAAAAATATATTGCTGTAGTTTTTACAATTACTGACTTAAGAAATTACAACAAGCAATTTATAATTGAGTTCATAGAACTGTGCCTGTGGAAGGTTAAATCTACGGAGTATTCTGATAGAGATAAAAAAATAAAGCTTACGAAGATATGATAAAAAAGTCACAAGAAGTAGATAACTCGGCAACAAGAGATTCCGTGAAAAAGAGAATTGACCCTTTACGTGGCTGCTTCCGTAAGGAATTGAAAAGTCATTCAATCTAAGAAATCTGGTTCCGGTACTGAAGACATCTATAAACCACACTTGTGTTACAGGCCAAGAAACAACGAGGAGCACAGTTATTAATATTGGTGACGAAGCAAATAGCAATGAGATAAGTATTACAAAAGGTTCTATTAAATGTTGAAAATTCCAAAATAAAATTACCGATCAAAAAGGCACCTAATTTTATAAATAACAAGCCATGTCGCCATTTAAAGAACCTTGTTCAAGCATATTTGAACCTGTTTAGGCACTTTTTTCATCGAAGTATTTATTTAAGCGATTTTAAAGATATTTAAAAATTACAGTTCTTTTTACTAATATATATATTTTTTCATGATAAATATGCGATTACAAATTTATTTTAAGATGATTGAGGCAAAGTTTTGTTGCCAGGGTACTGATCCCTCATTATGAAAGTAAGTCATAAATAAATTACGCACTCTTTTTGCTTCTTCAGATGCATGTCTGTTGTGTCCACGTTGTAAATTATCAAATGCCTGTTCCGCATTTAAACCACTTTCAATGAGTCCCGTGTTGTGATCTTCTGAATAAAAACAAGTTGAGGGTGCGTAATTTTCATGGCGCATCCTAATCAGAAAGTTATGTAGAATGCAGCAAGTCATAACGATTTTACCAATATTTTCTATTTCTAAAATAATTGCAGTGTGGACGATTCTGAATCTGTCCACCATTATTCCAAATGCATTTTCTATTACCCGGCGTGCTCTGGATAGCCTATAATTGAATACTCTTCTTTCTCTATTCAATTATTTTTGGCTGAATGGTTTTAAAAAATTATTTCTTAGTGAGAAAGCATCATCGCCAATGAAGACGTAGGGCAATGTTTCATTACCATTATTTGTTTTACAGGGATTTGGTAATTTAAAAGTTCCGCTTATAAGCTTTTCATAGAATAGAGTGTTTTCTACAACGCCACCATCATATACTCATCCGTTTGTGCAACAATCGCACATGATGAATTCATAATTCGCATTGGCGATCGCCATTAATACGATACTGTGTCTGCCTTTATAATTCCAATAAAAAGAACGGCTGTTATGAGGTGGCATTATATGTATGTGCTTGCCATCTACGGCTCCTAAGCAATGAAGAAAGTTCCACTTTTGTTCGTATGTTTGGGCTATGGTTTGCCAATCCTCTTCGGTACTGGGAAACTGAAATAAAAAGCCTAATCAATATACTATTTTAGTGATTCAAAGTAAGGTATTTTAACATAATGCTTTTCCCTTCTAGGATGGACCTAACTACACTCCCATGCAATCCCTGACATCTCCTTTTGAAATTGATGTTGCAGATCGATCGCAGTCGGTATCTTCCAATACTACTTCAGCACCGAGCTTAGTAAGGTCTTCCAATAGCATAAAAAAGCGGCGCATTAAGGAGAGAGCTGACGAAGTTTTGGAAAAAGTAAATGCAAAACTCGATATGCATGAGCACGAAGACAGGTTTAACGAGGTAGGAAAAAATGTTTCCAATAAATTACGAGATTTACCTCCTGATGCTGCTTTAATGGCGGAAAAATTTATATCCGATATTCTATTTGAAGCTGCACTGGGACACATTTCAAGACATACCAAAATGTCGCTAACAGAAAAAATGTCGGGAAATAGGTTAGCACAAGAGTTTGCTACAAACCCTATTAACGTAAACTACCATAATCAGTGACATGATAGTTCAAGCTCCCATCAAACTGATTTGGATTACGGAGAAAACTACCAAGCTACATCTCAGATACTACTATCCTCCAATGATGCAAGATCCTTTTGGAAAATTTTTTACCTAAGTATTAATAATTAGTTATACAGGATGTATGTAAATATCTTTAAAAAGTTCTATTTTTTTGTTGTATTTTTAGAAATGAATTTGTAGTTGGATACTTTTATCGCCCTTTTAAAGAATAAATAATATTTTCTTACCTTTAAGTAATGGTGTTTTAAAACAGAATATATAGCACTGCACTTTTCTGGTATAATTTGCCCAAGGGCCTGTAGCAAGAAATCTTAGTGTGGCGGTGAGACGTTCATGTGGTGAAATACTTCGTCTCATTACGGTATCTTGTTTTTCTATCAGAGAGCAGTTCCAAATACGTTTCTTCGTCCATCCGCAGGTAATTAAACCAATCTCCCGGTTCTAATCGTAATTCATTCAAAGATTAACATGTGAAAATTGTCTTCGCTTGAGTAACCATTCTTTAACCATTTGGAACGTTATTTTTTATAATTATTTTATTTTAATAGCAACTACGGCCGCCACTGCTAACGTCATCGTAAAATCCAACACCAATGATTTTTGCCCGCAATTTCAAACAAACTAAACGAAACATACAGAACAACGCGTATGTGTGGGGGGAAGTCGTTCGTGTTTAACCGTGCTGTTTTACCCGTGCGGGTAAAATTGCTAAAAAAGAACGACGTCTGTGGGGGCCTTTAGAATTAGAGACGCGTGTTTACTTTTTGTACTTTTGGTATTCATCTTTTTCGTGTTGTGTTTTGTAGTGTCAATATATTGTTGAGTTTCGGACTTGTTTGAATATCCCGAATTGACCATTTCCTACAACAAGTTATCGGCACAGACATGCCGTGTATATAAGAATTCGGGAGTCGTGAAAGTTAAAATATACGTTAAAACGTAGTCGAAAGAAAAAGCAATGCCAAGTTATTTGGGAAAGTTAAGGAGTTTGGCACAAAAACGAACGCAACAAATAGTGATGGCAGAAGGATTGCAAGTCGTGAAGTTGAACGGAGAAAATTGGACACTTTAGAAATTTCAAACATTGGTGTGTTCAAAATCCAAGGGACTGTTTGAAGTTGTTAACAAGATTGCTGTAAAACCGCCTGGCGACGAAACGGATAAGAAAGTTACAGAATGGATTATGAAAGATGCAAAGGCCCAAGAAGTAATTGTGTGTAGATTAGAAGAAAAGCCCCTTACCCATGTGTTGGCATGTACTACAGCAGCGGAAATGTGTCAAAAATTGGATCTCAGATAAGTGTACATTTATTTAGCAGCAGAAGTTTTTTGGCTTGGACTATGGCGAAGGTGGCATAGCTGGGTTGATATCGAAAATTGAAGAAATTCAAGGAAATTTGAAATAAGTGATAAAATGGCAATCACAAAGATACTTATGTCTCTACCTGAAAGTTTAAAGTACTTTGTTTCATCCTGGGAATCCATGCCAAAAGACAAACCAAGTTTGTCAGAACTGATGTCAAGATTGTTAGTAGAAGAAGAAAGAAACAAACCTAGTGGTTCAGGGACAGCTTTAGTCACAAAAACATTTAAGCCAAACAAGTTTCAACAATAATGTGATAATGATATGTTTTCAGTGCAATAAAAACGGTCATATAAAGAAGAATTGTCAAGAGAAGACCAAGAAAATATGTCACTGCTGCAGAAAAGAGGGACACGTAATTAAGGACTGTTGGTTTAACAAAAATAAGAAGAAAAAGGAAGAAGGTGGTAATCCAGAAAGCGATGAAAAAATGCAAATGTTACACAAGCTTTAGTAGGAGTATCCTATTTACTAAATTGCACAGAAATATCAGCTTTGATTGAAGAGTCAAATGATGGATATGACTGGTGGCTAGATAGTGGAGCCACAGAACATATGTGTTTTGATAAGGAAAGTTTTATAGAAATGCGAGAACTCCAAGAAGTAAAAGGAATTGGAAAAGCGGAAGTTCGAGAACGGTCATGACTTGATAAAAACAAATTTATGTGAAGTTTTGTTTGTACCTGACCTTGAGGTAAATTTATTTTCATTGAGTACAGTTCTAGATAAAGGGCTAATGATGCAGTCTAATAAACAAGTGAGCGAGTTTCGAGAAAAAAACGGACACGTGAGGGCAGTTGCTCAGAGAAAAGGACGACTATATCGAATGAAGTTTAAACCTCCACTATGCAATGGCAAACTGGCATCGTAAACTAACCCACGTCAATTTTGATCAAGTAAAGAAGGTACTGAGAAGGAATGAAATAAAATACAAGGATGTTGCCAACCCATTTTGTCAAGATTGTTTGGCAGGAAAGAAGCACAGGCTGTCATTCTCACATAGTGAGTCACGAGCTAAAAAAATAGGAGAGCTTATACATGCTGATTTGGAAGGGCCTATTGAAGTAACATCACTGGGAGAGGCAAGATATTTTTTGATGCTGAAGGATGATTTATAGATATAGAATATAGAATTATAGATATGTTTATTTCTTAAAGAATAAGTCAGAAGCAGCAGAGAACATCAAGAATTATTTGAATATGGTATAAACGCAAACAGAGAACAAAGTTAAGAAGTTACGAACAGATAACGGTTTGGAATTCATAAATTTAGAAGTGAAAAAATTGTTAAACAATAAAGGAATGCTTCATGAAAGGTCGTGTGAATATACTCCCCAGCAAAACGGCCGAGCAGAGAGAGAAATGCGAACCCTTGTAGAAGCCGCTAGAACGTTATTTGGACAAAAATCTGTGGGCAGAAGCTATTAATACTTCAGTTTTTGTGTTAAATACAAATTGGATGTAGTTCCATTGCGAACAAAATACCTTATGAGCTTTGGTTTGGCAAAAAATCCGACATCAATATGTTTCAAGAATTTGGTTCCAAAGTAGCAGTACACATAATTAAAAACAAAAGAAAGAAATTGGTTTCAAAGAGCAAACTTGGAATTTTGGTAGGATATGGACAGACAACTAAAGGGTATCGTATTTTATGTCCACAAAGAGGGGAAGTAGAAATCCACAGAGATGTAGTGTTTATAGCGGATAGTGAGGCTGACAGAAAAGAGAAGAAAAATGAAATTAACGTAGTTTTGTTAGATTTAGACACAGACATAAACAGTGAAGATAAACCAATACAAGAATCAGAATGTGAAATAGACAAAGAGAACGAAGAAGAAGGAAAAGAGAAAAGTTAGAAGACCAGATTGGATGAGAGACTATGATGTAACCTTCCACACCGAAACAGAAGAACCTATAACCTTCGGAAAGAATGCGATGGAACAAGAATTGGCAATGCTTCGTGAAAACAATACGTGGACTGAAGTGCCTTGGCCCGTGAACGAAAACGTCATAGATAGTAAGTGAGTGTTTAAAAAAAAAGGTAACCGAGAATATAAAGCAAGACTTGTTGCGCGCGGTTTTCAACAAGGAAGTGATCCTGAGTTGTATGACATATATGCTCCTGTAGCAAAGTTAGCAACTTTCCGCATCTTACTGGTAGTGAGCAGCAAGATGGGTAGACCAATACACCAAATGGATGTGAGAAGTGCTTTTTTGTATGGTATATATATATGGTATGGTATAGAAGAACAGGTATTCACGGAAAAATAAAAGTAATAGTAAAACAGTATGTAGGCTAAATAAGTCACTGTATGGTCTAAAAAATTCTCCAAAATGTTGGAACAAAAAATTTGACTCTCTCATGCGAAATTAAGGTTTTGAAGAGTCACAGAATGATTATTGTTTATACTTTAAATTGAATAAAAACAACAAATCATTTGTATTGTTATATGTAGATAATATTTTAATATTATGTACAGATGATAGTGTGAATTAGATAGGTTAAAGCTAGTTTTAAATGAAAATTTTCATTTGAAAGATTTAGGAGTTATTTCAAATTACTTAGGTATAGAAGTTAAACAGAGACTAAATGAGGGACTGTAAATCCATTAACACTCCTTTAGGCAGTAATATAGATTTGAAAATTTTTAAATGTGAAAAAGTTGACCTGGCATTGCAAAAATTATGCAGACGTATTGTGGGAAGTTTAATGTACGCCGCAATTGGGTCTAGACCTGATTTATGTGAGAGCATTAATTTGTTAAGTCGATTTCAAGACAAAGCAAACGAAAACTTATACAAAGCTTTAAAAAGGGTATTGCGTTATGTGCAGGGCACACTAGATTTAAAACTAATGTTTAAGCCAGATGACAAGAATTTGTTAATAGGATATGTTGATTCCGATTGGGGTGGAGATACGATTGATCGCAAATCCACCAGATATTTAATTGTACTATTGCCTGGGCCAGCAAGAAGCAGCAAACAGTATCATCAACAGAGTCAGAATACATAGCGTTGAGTCTGGCAGTAACTGTAGCATGTTGGCTGAGAAAAATACTGTATGATTTTGATTTTCATGTCGATAGCCCAACAACAATATATGAAGACAATCGATCAGCAATTTGTATAGCTCAAATTCCTGAAAACAATAAACGAGTAAAACATATTGATGTTAAGTTTTACTTTATCAAAGAAAACATCGATGATGGTATTGTAACTGTAACATGTGTTAAGAGTGAAAATCAACTACCAGATTTATTTACAAAACCATTACCATACGTAAAATTTAAAACGTTACGTATGGGTTTAGGTTTAGAATAGAAAAGCTAAAATAAGTTATTTGTTATGTATCATAACCTTGTAAGGAATAATTTTATTGAGAGGGCGTGTTGGTAATCGTTAAACGAACCAATAAAATATATCCTACATCTATGGTCCGAACAACGAATGCAGACTACGGTCTAGTTAAGAAGGTTAGGTTATGTTAGAATTAGAGACGCGTGGTTACTTGTTATACTTTTAATATTCATTATTTTCGTGTTGCGTTTTGTAGTGTCAATATATTGTTGAGTTTCGGACTTGTTTGAATATCCCGACTTGACCATTTCCTACAACGTCATTTCTTATAAACGAAATTTTAAACTCGCGCATGCGCATGTTGAAAGGGCGTTCTCAACTTTCTTTTTTTATGATTGCTTCAAAAGTTCCTATACTATCAACATAGGCAGGACTTCAATACCTTTAGTATCTATATGGCCGATCGCTAGAGGATAATATGTACGTTTTAACTGAAGTATTAGGTACTGAAGAAACGACAAATTAAAAGAAACAGTAATCGCGAAGACGTGTGAATAGTTTAGACGTAACTACCAATAACAAAAATAGTGTATAAGGTCAAAATATTTGTATCATTTGTTTGTGTTATCTTGAAGGATGATATTTATATTATCGTAACTGTGGTAAACACTTGCTGTGTTGGAAACTATAGCCCAGCTGTAAAAATGAACCAAAGGTACCCATTTTCTCATCACAACAAGCGGATGCTTTGCGGTAAAAGTGATTCAAGCAATAAAAATAGAAGATTGTTTTGCTCCAACAAAAATACAAAAGTGAAAGAGTTTTCAGTAAGTGCAGCGACCTTTAACAGACGATTAGCAGACGGTCAAATGGTATACTTTGTAATTTGACAGTCGATACTAGATAGGAATACGAATTAGGAAAAGAATATTTTTTATTAACCCGTGAGTATCTTTTGAATATTTTGTATAAAATTAGACGTATATCAAATCAAATTTGTCGAAATTTGATGAATGACAATAGGTAGGGTTTACACCTGATGATGGGAATAAGGCTAATAATTATAATTATAATTTAGTATAATTTTAATAAAATATAACATTTTGATTTTTTTCTAGGATTAGAATATAATAAAAATAAAAATATTATTACAGGCTTTTACTTGGACGTGGATTGTACGTCAAGGAAATGTGGATGGAAAAAAATTATACTAGGTTTTGAGAATAATTATTAAAATGTTTGTGCTTAAAATTTTTGTTTCATTTTACATTATTAATAAAGTTATTTTAGTTTAATACCTCCGTGTGTTCGTATATTCACAAAAGGTTATGGGCCCAGAACCACGCAAGAAGTTGGCTGGCGGAAGGTAGATAGAGAAAATTCGAAAAAGTTTTTTTTTGAACACGTGTATTAAACTTGTAACGGCAAAATGAATACGTCGTCGGTGGTATTTCCACAAGTAAGTGCACAGAATTATAATAACTGGAAGTTTAGAGTTAAAGCATTTCTGGAGGAGAAACAGATTGAAGATACGTTTTAGAAAGAAGTATCAAATTTTGCTGCGGAAAAAGAGAAGACAGATTTTAAAATAAGGGATGCAAAGGCAAAATCAATCATAGTGCGATGTGTAAGTGACAAACTCATTGATATAATTAAAGATTCAACTACAGGGAAGCATATGTTAAAAGCATTAGAAGATGTATTTCAGAGGAAAAGTGTATTTTCGAAGTTGACTTTAAAGAAGAAGTTGCTAACAACAAAATGTAAAAGGAACGAAAAATTAGAGGATCATTTTTTGAAATTTGATTCTGTAATACTAGAATTAGAAAGTATTGGGTCTAAAATCGAAGAATCAGATAATGTGCGCCACTTACTTTTGTCTCTTAATGAGGACTATGATCCTGTAATAACGGCGATTGAAACATTAAATACAGATGTAACAATGGATTTTGTCAAATCGAGATTGTTGGACGAACAATTAAAAATGGGAATAATAGTTGAAATGATAATGAAGTTACATTCAGAGCAAGCCAATATGTGTGTTATAAATGTGGCAAACAAGGTCACAAATTTTTTGAGTGTTTACAGAACACGCATAGAGATAGAGATAGATTTGCTACAAATTACAGAGGTTCACGTCGAGGTAATCAAGGTATAGTACGAATGCAAACACAAGTGAGCAGGCAAATGAAGTAAAGGAAAGTAATAAACAAGTCGCATTTATTGCATTAAATAGTGTGAGCTTGAATGACAACATAAACAGTTTTATTTTGTACTCTGGAGCTACTGAACATTTAGTGACAAGTGAACTGCAAGACTATATGACAGATATACAAGATTTAAAGCCAGAAATAAAAATAGGTACGGCCAAGAGTGGGGAAACGGTTGCAGAGAAAAAGGGAACAGAATGGTATTTGCCAAGGTAAACAAATAAAATTAGAAGCTCTAATAGTTAATGTATTGCAGAACCAGTGGCAACTCCATCTTTAGAAGGTCATAGGTACTTTCAGGTTTTACTTGATCACTATTCACATTTTTTGGTAGTCAAATTGTTAAAATCTAAAGATGAGGCTGCTCAAAACGTTATTGATTTTATTAAGCTAATAAAAACACAACAGGGTCAAAAAACAAAAAATTAGATGTGATAATGGTGGTGAATTTTCTTCAAATTATTTCAAACAGTATTGTAAAACTAATGGTATTGAGATTGAGTATACGCTGACATATAGCCCGCAACAGAACGGTAAGTCTGAGCGTATGAACCGAACTTTGTTAGATAAAGTAAGAACTAAATTTGCTGAAACAAATTTACCCAAAGAGTTATGGGGAGAAGCAATCTTATGTTCAGCATATGAGTTAAATCGGTCACCCACAAAAGCAAATGGTGGTATTCCTCCCTCGACAAGATGGCATCAAAATAACAATTTATCAAAATTAATAGTTTTCGGGAGTAAGACATGGTCAGTTGTTTTACCAAAAGCAAATAAATTAGCGAAACGTGCAAAATTGTGTATCATGACTGGATATAGTTTAAAATGGATACAGGTTTTGGGATTTTGAGAATAATGAGATTATATATTCAAGAGACGTTACATTTGATGAAAATCGGACAAATTACAATCAGTTAATAGAAGAAGTCAAAGACAAAAAATAGAGATGAAGATAATAATAATAAGGGATGAATAAAATTACAATAAAGAGACAGAAACAGACGAAAATGAAGTAGGTAGAATAAATGAATCAGAAGATGATAATGATGGAATAGAGTCAGAAAGTTTAAATGATAAAGACAGAAATGTAACAAAAACTGAGACATCAAGATATGGAAGAATGATAAACACACCAAAACATCTTAGTGAGTATGAAATTTACTCAGCATATTGTTTGCTAATGAGGCGATAAAAACAGTTGAATGGAAGGAAGCTATAAAAAAGGAATTACACTCGCATGAAAAAATGCAAACCTGGACTGAAGTGCAATTACCAGAAGGTAAAACACCGATACAGACAAAATGGGTATTTCGTACAAAATAAGATGGCATAAAAAAGGCTAGAATAGCGACTAGAGGTTTCCAAATTAAGTAGAAGCATCTTTTTGAACCAGTTTAGCTCCTGTAGCACGTATGGCAACAATAAGAGTTTTATTCTCCATAGCATTACAGAAACATTGGAAAATAAAACAGTTAAGATATTCCTACAGCTTTCTTAAATGGAAAATTAGAAACTGAGGTTTATGTATATCCACCTGAAGGTCTTCAAACAAAATCAACAGTTTTAAGATTGAATCGAGCTTTATATGGTCTCAAAGAGTCTCCAAAAGTTTGGAATGAAACTTTTAATAATTTTGCCGTTGAAAACAATTTTCAGAGATCAAGACATGATTGCTGCTTGTACTGTGGTAAAAATAACTGAATATTATTATATGTAGACATCATGTTAGTAGTGGGAAAGAATGAAAACATTGAAGAAACAGTATTTTTACTAAAGAAATATTTTCAAGCAAAAGATATGGGCGAAGTCAAGAATTTCTTAGGGATGACAATAAATAGAAAGGAAGAACAAGGTAAACTAGAAATAAAGCAAACAAAATTTATTGAAAAACTATTGGAAAATTTTAACATGAAAGAATGTAGTGGAAAATCTACACCTATGGAAAAAAGATTTCAATATAATGAAAATAGTGAGATAGTGAATGTGCCTTACAGGCAATTGATCGGAGGACTGATGTACTTGTCAACAACTACACGACCTCATATAACATTTTCTGTTTCATATTTAAGTAGATTTCTGGACAAGCCAACAAATGATACTTGGAACGCAGGAAAAAGAATATTACTTTATTTAAATACTACTAAATTTAAAGGATTAACCCTTGTGAAAAATGAATCAAGTAATGACAGAGTAAAATTAAAAGCTTTTTCAGATTCAGATTGGGCATCAGATAAACATGATCTGAAGAGTGTAAGTGGTTGCTTAATTCTACTTAGTAAGAACCCTGTATGGTGGTTTTCAAAGAAACAGGGATGCGTTGCTCTTTCTACCGCCAAAGCGGAATATGTTGCAGCCGCTGCTTGTGCTCAGGACCTAATGAATCTTAAAGGGGTGTTAAATTATTTTAAGCTTAATATTCCCACACTGCTTTTTTGTGATAACAGAAGTTCAATATTAATTAATTAATTAATTAAAAGTAATGAGAATTCAAAAAGGGCTAAGCACATAGATAAAAAGAATGATTATTTAAAAGATTTAATATTACACAAGAAAATATTTGTTGAATAGGCACCAACTGAGGAAAATTTTGCAGACATGTTAACAAAACCTTTAAGCAAGGATTTATTTGTAAAACTTAGAGATAAGTGTAATATTGTATAACACTGCTAATGTTTATTCTTGTAATCACGATTTTCATTTATCCAAACACTTTTGTAAAACTTCAAATCGAGGAGGAGTGTTGTGATTATTTGTTATTTATCCTCTGTAAAAGAAGAAGAACCTAAAAATATAAGAGAGAGTGTTAATTTAAATCAGTGTACTCATTATTAATAAAGTTATTTTAGTTCAATACCTCCGTGTGTTCGTAAATTCACAAAAATCTTTTACCTTAGACCAGTGGCTCTCAACCTTTTTGGGATCACGGAACACTTTTAAGTGGTCTCGATTTTGGCGGAACACCATTATCATAAAATTTGTAAATCTAATGTAAATCACACAAAATAATTGGAAGATTAATATTTAATTGAAATAAAGATATATATTACATGGTAACTTATTTTAATGAGAAATTTGCGCTTGACGACCTTTACAAATTTCCTCAAGGTTGGGTCTTATGTAAGAGAGCGCTACTCTCATTTCTTCTTCTAAATTGGTAAGTCTTTCTCTTTTTTTGCTTTTAATATTTGTTAGAGTTGAAAATCCAAGTTCGCACAGATAGGACGTCGAAAAGAGCAACAAGATATTCAACGCTCGTTTTGCAATAAATGGATGTTCATTCTCGATGGAAATCCAAAACCTTTCCACTCCTTCTTCTTTGAATTTTAGTTGTAACGTTCGATCCGTTGATATATTAATAAACTCATCTGCTTCCTGAATAGAAAAATCTTGGTTCATTATATCAAATTCACCAAATGGATTTCGCGCCCAATCAAAGTCTTCAATATTAAGAGATGGAAAGTAATGAGTTATTTTGTCTTGCAATATTGACAAATGCTCTGCCACATTTGAAATCATTTCGTTAATGTTAACAATATTTTCCGTTGCTAATAACGGAAACATATCAAATTTGCGATTTTGAGCAATACGATTTTTCCAAAGCAAAAGCTTTTTCTGGAAAGCTAGCAATTTGTCTGTGGATGTCAGAATATTTTCATTTATTCCTTGAAGAGATGTATTGACTGAATTTAAGGAGCTGAAGATATCGGCTAAATATGCTAGCTTAGTACACCATGCATCATTTTCCAAATATTTTACATATACATCATTACCCTCTTGTCTAAAAAAAACTAGCAATTCCTGTTTCAACTCATGAACTCGGGTTAGCACTTTTCCTCTTGAGAGCCACCTCACTTCAGAGTGCAAAAGCAAACATTCATATTTGGATTCCATGGTGTTACAAAGTTGTTTGAACATACGGGTTTTTAATGGTCTCGATTTAATATAATTCACCATATGTACGACTTGTTCCAAAACAGACTTTAAGTTTGCTGGTAGACTCTTCGAAATCAAAGATTCCCTGTGCAGAAAGCAGTGAGTAGAGACTATATTTGAATTTATTGCTTTAACTCGACTACAAAATCCCTTAATACTGCCACGCATGGCTGGAGCTTCATCAGTACAGATTCCTGCGCAATTTTCCCAGAATAATTTCCATTCTTCCAAATAAGATGATACTGAATTAAATATGTCTTCTCCAGTTGCGTGACCAATAAGTTCCTTGCAGTGTCGTCAACAAAGCGAATAAATCCGATTAATTGGGCTTTGCCACTTATGTCAGTGGATTCGTCAATTTGCAGCGCAAAATTTTTTGTACTTAATTTCGCCGTCACTGCGTTCTCTATAAAACCTGACATATCTATAATTCTTCTTTTTATCGTATCGTCCGAAACGGGAATTTTTAGGACGTCTCGCTGCGCTTCATTGCCAAACATAATCTTAACAATTTCTAAACATGCGGGCAAAATTAGCGATTCTGCGATATCATGCGGCTTTTGCTTCAATGCAATTAGTTCTGCCACTTTATAAGAAGCGATTTGCGCTTTATCCGAAATTGTAACGCTCTTTCGAAAGCATGTTGCTTGCACTTCTTGATTTTTCAGCAATCTTTCGAAATAATCTTTACCTTTCGAAGTTAGACAAGAATGTTTTGTTGAAAGGTGTCGCTGTAACTTAGCTGGGACCTTTGCACTGTTAGCCAATTTTTCACCACATACAATACATCTCGGAATAGGAACATCTTGACTACCGCTCCATGTAAAACCAAACTTCAGATATTCTTCCGAATAATGCCGAACTGATTCGGATATCTTTTTACGTTTATTTTCGGCATTTTTGTTGCCTTGCATATCTCCTTCAATTGAAGAAGACCTGCTTGTACTCGCCCCAACATTAACCTCACTTTCAGTCTTTCTTTTCAAAAATTTGTCCATATTTCAGATTTAAAAGTCTTGTATAAATGCTAAAATAAGCAACTAAAAAAGATAAGAATACTGTTAAAACTACACAACTTGCATTTCATCTTACCAATTTCCAACAATATAAAATATATATATACAATAAAAAACACACTCACGAAAACTCGATATTTATATTAAATTATGGCTGAACCGCAGATCGAAATTGCGCTTTTGTTATTTACGTACGAAGAAAGAGAAACAGCACGAAATCAACACTACGTAGCGCTCCCTGCGTTATCGAGTACACTAGAAATTTAGTGGTATTCCCCGGAGTAACTCCAAACGACGTAACTGCGTCGTTCGATAATTACACTGTTAATATTATTGACTGTTCCGCGAAAATTTAGAATAATATTGAATATTTTTGCTAAATTTCAAATAATTAACAAAACTATTTATTTTATAGTAATAAAAAAATTTACTGTTTCTTATTATATTATATTCAAAATTTTCGCGGAACACCTGGGACAGCTTAGCGGAACACCAGTGTTCCGCGGAACGGCGGTTGAGAACCACTGCCTTAGACAGTGGCTGTAATAAGTAGGGGGCGATAATGACCACAAAATATTCAAAAGATACTCACGGGTTAATAAAAAATATTCTTCTGAATGCGAGTTGCATCACCCTTCGATAAAATTAACTTATACTTTTTTGGAAATAATAATTGATCGTATACGTGGGAATTCATGTGTCCTGTGCAGATTTAGCAATCAATGTACGTCCTTCTCTTTAAAACAAGCATCGTTTTCCTAATTCGTATTCACTTAACTAGTATCGACTGTCAAATTAAAGTCGGCCATGTGACCGTCTGCTACATCGAGATCCCTGGCGAGGCGAGACTCACCGAAACGAGACCGATCGGGATTTTCGACCGTTTGAACATTCGACAATTTGTGGTGTTTCCATTCTGACGGTCATGTCAATGAATGTATTCCTGTTGTCTTGAGAAAATGTACCCAAAAATAGTGTGCGGTTTATTAAAAACTTGCTCCGTTGCGGTTCGCTCGTGTCAAATAAACGCGTGAGTCAAATGCGTTTACCGCACTTACATACACAAGCTATTTACGAATTTCTAGAGCATTTTTAATTTTTTTATTAATTAATTTAAGTAAGAAAAAAAGTATCACCCAATGGTATATAGCAATTTTTTTAATAAATTTAGATACTCTAATCTATTCTAAACAAAAATGATCTATTTGCAAATTAAATTGAGATACTTCTATATAAACTTTAAACACCTAAGTTGAACATATCATTTAATGTACAAGAGAGTGTTTAAAAAATTTAAACACATTAACACTTTCATCTCTACATAAAGAGAGAGCCTTTTCAAATTGTACTGTACTAAAACACCCTTCAGTGTGAGATGCTAAAATACTACCAGTGGTGTTATTAAATACAAATACAAAGAGTGCTTTTATGCTGTCTTCATTGATAGGAGGCAGAAAACAGAAATCTCCTTGACCATTTAAGAAACATGAAACTGCTCCAAACAGAAATTTCATATCGATTCCTGCATCCAAGCAAGCCAGACATACTGCATTTACAGCGCATGATATTAACTGGAATGCGTAAATATTGAATCATTATTGATCAAAATTATGAACGTACATTTACCTGTCCAGAATTTTGCATTTCTTGTAGATTTACCAGTACTGCTGTTCTAGGATACAGTGACACTGCTAATGAGGCTTCGCATATGTTCCGGATCAAGGATTCTCGCAAGCGATCTTGAACCCCTGAAAAAGTAAGTACTTATGAATGCAAAAAAAAAATTAAAAAAATCTATATCAACCTAGAAGGCCTGTTTTTGGTCTGAAATAGCATTCGACACATGCTTTGTCTATATGAGCTTTCTGAAGTTTTACTTCTACTGGTCCATAAATGCCGGCAAGTATTGAAGTTTTGCCTAAATATATAGCTAATAATATTCAGTGACATTTTTTATAAAATTTAAATACCTTCGCAGAAAATAGTGGACCCGTCAGGTCGACTTAATACGCCAAAACTGCATTTCAATTCAGGCTTCTCCATAACAAGTTAGGAAACAAAATGGAATAAATAGATTATCTTTAGCTCATTTTGCCGCTCTGTACTCGTCATATATCTTCTAAACATGCAAATTACGTTGGTCTGTAGAAGTTAACATCATATGTTCTTCCTCTTTTAATATTACATAAATTCGTGCCACTTTGTCAAGGGCAATTGCTTATTATTCGCTGCCCCCTCATTTTACTTCTGTTGATATTGGATATTGGATGAAAATTGATTCAAAGATTAGTGTCAGTTAATAGAGAACAACTCATCGACGGTTGTCTGCAAATGACCGTGATAGACTTGCCTAAGTTTGTTTGGTAAAATGTCAAGTACAAAGAGGAAGAAAATCTATAACATAGAAAATAGTTTACAAGTCTTTGTATATGCTACAAACGTCACTCTTCTGAACTTTTATATCTACATCCACCAAAGCCAAATTTGTAGCGACGAAGAACTCATCCTTAAGGTTTTGGATTGACGTCACCATTCCTGAGAAGGCTGGCTAATTGATCCTTGCCACCTTAACCAATAACTAAAAACATTTTCCAAACTAACCAAAATCAGCAGTGAATAATCATGGTTTTAGTGTGAGGAACCACCTATGATCTATTTATCATTTAGTTTACTCTTATTGATAGTCGCCCACCAAAAAGTGCATGTCTGAAAGTGACACAGAAGATTACGACTCCGTCTCAGAGAAAACCAGACTCATGGACGGTCATGTCGCAACCAACAGCAGCAACAATAGCGGTCTTGAAGTTAGACATGAGATTCCCAGAAAACGAAACCGAAACAATATTGAGGCCAAAACAGAAACAACACACGCAGATGAAAACCCTGAAATAAGAGAATTCGTGGCTCATCAGGAAGAAGAGGAAGAGCTAAAATATGGAGCTAAACACGTCATCAAATTGTTTGCGCCGGTTTCACTATGTATGGTGGTTGTTGTGGCTACCATAAATGCAGTAAACTTTTATTCCGTCAAGGATATGTATTTGTAGGTAGGAAGAATATTTGTGAATTTTGTAAAATTGGAATTCTTCCTTTATAGAGTCTATACACCATTTCACGAGGAAAGCCCCGATACTAGTACCAAAGCTTGGAATGCTGTAGCCAATTCCTTAATTTTAATGGCTGTTATTGTTGGAATGACAGTTTTATTGATTGGGCTTTACAAATACAGGTGCTACAAGGTGATCCATGGCTGGTTAATAGTGTCTTCTTTAATGCTGTTATCAGTATTTAGTTATTTATATCTGGAGTAAGTAGAGAAGTAAGTTAAGTAACAGGCAAAAATAACTTTTGAACTTTAGGGAGATATTAAGAGCATACAATATCCCTATGGATTATCCAACATTATTATTTTTAATGTGGAATTTTGGAGTAATGGGTATGATATGTATTCACTGGCAGGGACCATTAATTTTACAACAAGCGTATCTAATTTTTGTTGCTGCTTTGATGGCCCTGGTATTTATAAAGTATTTACCAGAATGGACAACTTGGGCTGTTTTAGCTGTGATCTCAATTTGGGGTAAAATAATATTTTTTCTGAAGTATATGAAACTTATTAAAATATTGTTTTAGATTTAATAGCAGTTTTAATGCCCAAAGGGCCTCTGAGAATATTGGTTGAAACTGCACAAGAAAGAAATGAACAAATATTCCCAGCCCTTATCTATTCCTGTAAATTATTATTTGATTTTCTGTCTGGATCAATTAAAATTAAAAAATTTCATTTTTAGCAACATACATGTATGCTTATACCAGCATGGCAACAAATGAACATCAGCAAACTGGCTCTCGTTCGAACAGTGAAGATCATGGCTTTACACAAGATTGGCTTAATAACCACACTCAGAGAGTTGCTCAGAGACAACTAGAAGTTCATGATGCACCAAGTGGACAGGTCCGAACACAAATTCATCATGCTCCAGAGGAAGAAGAAAGTAAGAGATACTGTTACTAATATAAATTTTTAAAAAAATAAAATTTAAAAAAATTTAAAGGTATAAGACAAATTTAAATTGTTCAATGTTCCTGGAACAATTCAATCAGAATTTACAGGCCATGCTAAAATACATTTTTTGTCTATTAAAATGAGAAGAAATTTATAAAAAGAAATTGCTTTAATATTACATATTAAAGCCAAGTCTTTTTAAGTAATAAAAGGTTCTATTGTTTCATTTTCACCGAAAGTGTCAGCATCCAATTTATCCAAAAAGTCCCCACTATATCTTTTGCTTATCAAAAGCCTAAAAATATACAAACTTTCAATTCCTTCATTAATTTTTTACAATCAAATCAAATTTTTGGAAATTAGTTTAGACAGAAAGACTGGATTTTTAATATTGCGGGTTTTTTGAGTTTTTTTTTCTCAGAATTGCTAGAAAGCATTAAGATATATTATACTTAGTGCTATACTTATTTATTGATACTTTTAGGAGGAGTAAAACTTGGATTGGGAGATTTTATATTTTATAGTGTCTTGGTAGGCAAGGCCTCTTCTTATGGAGACTGGAATACCACTCTTGCTTGCTTTGTGGCCATTTTAATTGTAAGTTTAACTATTTATATTTTTTTAAATTTAGATTTTAACATGTTTTTCATTTTCAGGGTCTTTGCTTGACATTGTTATTATTGGCAATTTTTAAGAAAGCTTTGCCTGCATTGCCAATTTCCATTACTTTTGGATTAATTTTTTATTTTGCCACTAAAGAAATTGTCAGTCCATTTGCGGATAGTCTAGCAAATGAACAAGTATTTATTTAGTTTCTTTTTTTTTTTAAATTGCATTGTTAGGTTGTACGCATATATATATATATATATATATATATATATATATATATATATATATATATATATATATATATTGTACACTTCCAAATTTGAGAGCTAAGAGGTACTTACCTTAATATTTACAAAAAATATCTCAAAAATCCAAATTCTTTTCTATTAAATTAGTAGTCAATAGGAAATACTATTTATTAAAACATTTTAATTAATATTTAGTTTTTTTTCCTGGCTATTCTTCCCAGTAGGGCTGTAGTTCAAAATCTGTTCAATACTTTCCTTTTGTTGAGACCATAACAAATATTGTCGGTTTTGAACATCAAATACTTTAGGTGTCTTGCATGTCATACATGTATGTACAAGCTGCTTTTTCCGGATCCTTACTTTACTGGTTATGCCAGCCAGCAATAAAGTCCTGCATTTTTTGCAAATTGTTCTTTTAATTCCAATATCCCTAAAAAATCAAATAAAAACGTTGGAAATAATCTAAATAAAGATTTCTTACAATCTTTGGACCGTTTTTTTGGAAACATTTATTAAAAGGTTGGAATAGTGAATAGATGCTGTATGCTCGGATGGACTTTGTGTAGCAGTTTCATTAGTAATCTAAAAAAATAAAAATAAAATAATATTCCAATGAAAATGGTTCCAAACGTGCCTGATATAAATAATTCAATCTCTGAAAAGCGTCTTTTCCGACACATTTCTTAGTGTTGACCATGAAAAATACAGGGGGCGGCAACGTTGCAAATCTGGGATATTCAACTACTGGTAGTTCAAACGCGTCCTTATTAAAAAAATTAGGATAATACAGAAATTGGGTTATTAATGCTTTTCGTTAAAATTCATAACCTAAAAATGAAACAATATAGAACGTAATAAACATTTGTTATCCTTTCCTGATTGTGAAATGATGTACCACTGGGCGGAGCCATATCCCGAAATTCACAAAATATGTACACTGTTCAATTTGACAGAAATATCTAAACCTAGTAGATACAGTTATAAACCCTTACAAAGTTACTTACAAGAAGGACCACAGTGTGGATTGATAGCACTTGCCATGGTTAAGGGCAATACTACCAGGGAATATGTAAATAATATATTGGAATATGCCAAGAAAAAAGGTTATACTAAAAACGGAGAAATATTCAGCGTAGATTATATGGAAAAGCTGGCAAGAGAGTTTTTAAAAGCAAAATACATTGACATTTGTTGCGCTGATCTTCAAAGCCAAAAAATGAGGGAAATATTATTGAATGGGGCGCAACTGCTTGTACCGTATCCTTAATACTCTTCTATAAAAAGATATTACGTTAATCATTTAAATGTTTTTACTTATGTAAATCCAGATATGACACAAATAAGGATAACTCGCCAGGCTTTCACAGAGGGCATAAAGCACATTGGTGTGCAGTTTCAGGCGCTGTTGAGACTGAGAACAACTTTTTTGTAATTGCTAGACATGGCAAGGCAAAAAATGTGGGAATATGGAGTTTAGAGGAATTAGCAAGAAGTAATAGTCAGCTGTATGAGTTCTCACCAGATAGAAAATTTGATAATTTGGACTATTGCCTTCCAACTGGTGGAATTTGTGGCCCATGTGGTCTCAATGAAAGAAGTATTGTTATTTTTGAGGAAGAAATGTGAAAAATTACTCTTAGTTGTAGAATATCACATAAAAAATAAATAAATCAGAAAAATTGATTAAATAATATTTTAAATAAGAGGACCATGGTAATGAATATAACAAAGTCAAAGGGCGGGAAATATTTGACTGCTGACACTGGCAACTGAAGTTTCCGATGAAAACTTTTTGATATCTAACCTATTTTGCCTTACAAAAATAGTTGCAAAGTTTGGACCGTCCACAGATTCAAACAGTAGGGATTTATTTACCCTACATCTGGATATAACAACTGAACGCATTTAGAGCGATTCAAAGCAAAAACGTTAGTTACAAATCATAGACGCAATTTTTAAATTAATGATGCAAATAGATATAGATAAATTAATACTTACAATAATTATAATTATACTTACAATTTAAATTGAAGTATTCACAGAATAATAGAAAACATTGCTCGATGCAGACCGTAGAAAAAGGGGTGAAAATAGATCCATGATGATATCTACCATTCAAAAAGTATGGTTTATTTAAATATTTTCTGTGAAATAGTTCAAATACTCTTTGTTAAGTAGTCCCAACGTCATTTGAAGTAATATAACCTAGATTTAATAGTGACGTTTAATTTGATTTATCCATTTCTCAAAATAATGAAATTAGCACATTGTACATTAATATCTATTTTAATAAAATGTTCTTTTGCATGGGATTCAGAACAACTTGAAGTATTTGATGTGGTGGACGAAGTAAAGGAGAACTTTTATGATCTTCTAAACATTTCCAAAGTAAGAGTACCTATGCATCGACTTGTAGGCAAAGCCGACACGTATTCATTATAGGATGCATCCAGTTCCGAAATTAGATCGGCCTTTCGAAGCTTATCTCTTAAACTTCATCCTGATAAAAATCTGGATACAGACACTTCTGTTCAATTCCGCAATTTAGTCTCAGTCTATGAAGTTCTAAGGAGTGTTTCAAAAAGAAAGTATTATGATGAAGTTCTTGTCAATGGTCTGCCGAACTGGCGGTCTGCTGTGTATTACTATAGATATGTCCGTAAAATGGGTATTACTGAAGCTTGCTGTATCTTATTTATTATTGTAACCATTGGACAGTATTTGGTCAATTGGGCTGCATATCTTGAAAGAAAGTATACAATTGTGAGTATTTTTATATGCTTATATGTTTATAGCTTACTAATCCATTCTCTTGCTGTCAGTGCTTGTTCACATTATTATCAATGTTAAAAATGTTAATAAAAAAAAACTGTATATTTCATGTGTCTGAATATATGTCATTGTTAGCAATAATTAAAAACAATTTATATAAATAAATAATTCTAGCTTGATTTAATGATCTAGACTAAATCAAATTATACCTTGTTTTATCAGTTTTATTATTTGTATAATCTGATACAATTGACTTTCTATTTAAATAGATTTGTAAGTTTCTTTTTCCTTTTAGCAAGAAAATTTGAAACGGAAGAAACTAAGCAAAAAAATAAATCTTAATGAATTTGTAACGGAAATTCCAAAACCTTCTTTTGCTGATACATTACCTGTCCAACTCCCCCGATTAATTTGGTTTTCTCTAATATCAATTCCATATGGTTTAGGTAAGATTGAATATTTTAATCAACTTCTAGCAACCAAATTAACTCATATTCGTTCAGGCGTGATTAAATCGGCAGTGACTGAACATATTGAAGAAGCCAGGAGACCACATGCTTCTGAACCTGAACCTGAGCCTCCAAAAATTAAAACTGTTAGAAAAAGAAATAAATTTATTGTTCCAGAAGGGCCTAATTTCGAAATAAAATCTCAAAACCACAATGAAACAGAACTGACTATTGAATCCTCTGCTCCACCTCCATTATGTGGAGGGTTGTGGACTGATGATGATTTAGATGAACTTATTAGATTAGTAAAGAAATATCCCCAGGGCTCTGCCAAAAGGTATATTCTTTAGAATGTAGTTAAATGCAGAAAGACAGTAAGCTATTTTAGGTGGGAAAACATTGCGGAAGCTTTAACTAGATCAGTTCCAGAAGTTACTTACATGGCAAATAGAATGAAAGAAAATGGTTATAGATTGCCTTCGGAAAAGGAAGAAGAAATCTCTCCCATTAAAGTAAAACAAAAAACTAAGAAGGATGGTGACCCGGCGTTAATTGTAAAAAACTGGAACCAAGTACAGCAAAAGACATTAGAAGAGGCCCTATCTAAATATCCAAAAGGTTGCCTCGATAGGTGGGATAGGATTGCTGACTGTGTTCCAGAGAAAACAAAGGTGAATATTAAACTCAGTTTATTTTGGCTTTAAATTGAAATTAATTATCTTGAAAAATGTAAAAAAATTTGAAATATTTTTAGGAAGAATGTATGATGAGGTTTAAATATTTAGCAGAGTCCCTAAAAAAGCAAAAGGAATCTGTGATAGCGGAATCGCAAGAAACTGACAACCTACATTTAATTGAAATTTAGTTTTGATATTTATCAATATATTTAAATAACAATAAATAGATAAGAAAATATATATTTGATTTTATATGTAGGCTTTGGGTAAAAGCCTTAAAGTAAGACATGGAAATGAATAGTTCTTGTAAGAAAAATAGCAACATTTTATTAAGTGCTTCTAGCATACAATCACAAATCTGGAGTAGAGATTGGTGCTTTGTACCGTATTTGCGTCCTTTTTTCCTTATTATATCTGAAATAATAACAGAGGACCTTAAGCACCCTCCCTAATGGCATGATATATTATCAACGCCGATTTTGAGGATGCTCTGAATGAGATTTAGATCGGAAAAGATGTGCTTATTCCAACGGATCCCTTTCTGTTTCTAATAGGAAATTTATTCATCTGTTTTGATTAACTTACATCTGGACTAACAGTAGGTGGTTGTGGCCACAGAGGATGGGATAAAATTACCGACGTTCATTGGTGTAAATGGTGTTGAGAAATTTGGCAACATAGAATCTTTTCTCCCTGTGTCAATCCTATTCCCACATTTTAAAAATTCAGATTTTTGGTTTCAAATAAATTTTTCTTTCGGGGGAGTAAAATTTTTCCCTTTTTCAATAACAGCTACAAAAATGGGTTACAATAAATTCCACAAATCTAATAACCAATTTATTTCCAAAATGCAGTCTACACAATCATAAAATTAGAAAATCTACACAGGATTAACAAAATCTTCTAACAATTCAAATGTATTCAGATAATTTAATGTTCATTGTGTTTTTTTTTTCAATTTTAAGATGCCTAATAGCATCAAAATTAATTTTACCAATTAAATTTACGCCACTGCCCAAAATTTTATTAATCCTGCATATTTCTAATATTATACTCTAATATTTATACTTATTTAAAATTTTAAGAACGCTGAAATAATTTTCCGCCTTTTTCTTCATATAAAATTATGAAAAAATATATTTACATTCTACTAATAAGGAAGTCACAAATAATAAGCTGTCGGCGAAGATCAGTGGAAACAAGATAAAACTACAATTCGCGATCAAAAACAATAATATATAATCTACCTTATAAAAGAACAAAAATATAATTCTTTTCAAATAAATACCATAATTCAGCGTGATAAACTTAAAAATTTTAAGTTAACGAGTGCTCGAACGGCGAAAAAGGTTACGTTGCAAACAAATTTAAACCTTATACGGGGTGTTTCAAAAAACATGTGCCATCGCTGGTTCTTCACGAAAAAATAAGACTCTTTTTTATATCAACTACAGAGTTAAAGAGTTTTTATAAAAAACAAAAAATATTAAAATTTTAATTTTCAACACTTTGGGAAGTTAATGACAATGACAACTTTTAGATCAGGATTTTTTGAGGATTAGGTATAAATGAACAGAGATAAATAAAATTGCATTTACCGCATTAAAGAGGTCGAAATCGACAAACGAACTCGAGGTAGCTTTTAACAGGCAACAGACAGCCTTCTTAATTTTGCTATAAAAGTCAGTGGCGCGTAGGTTACCTATACGTTTTATTTTTACGTGAGGCAGATGTTTTTTGAAACGCCCTGTAGGTATACTTGTGAAATTTCGGAAAAAGGCCACAAAAGCAAGAAAACAACTCGAATACTGGTAAAACATTTTGCTGCGATTATGATTTTTGTCTTGTTGGTTCCGACAAACTTTTGATGCAACTAAAGTTGACGATATCGAAAAATTTTATTTAAAAAAAGTTGATCAGAAGTAAAAACTAAAAAATTTATTTAGTTATAAATTCCAATTTTATTGTAATCTAGGATGGACCAACAAAATAACGAATGTTTGATAGCAACAAATGTCTGTAACCGTCAAAACGTGTAAGAATTTTAGCCATAAATAGGGTTGTTAAGGAGTGAAGGTCTTGATTGTAGGAGAAAATAATAAAAAATAATAATAGACATCCTAATTAAAAGATTATCTATTTAGCTGTTACGAAAATAATTAATCCATTCAAGAATACTGAAAGTTTTGAAAATAGGTTTGATGTAAACGCTCACAAACTGTTAATGCAAAAAAATGTAAATAAATATACTGTGACAATGCTCATCCGAAAAGAGTTAGATGACCCCTTTTTTTTCTGATGAGACAACATTCTCGTCTAATAAAACTGTCGCATCACAACATTATCACTGGTGGTCTGTATCTTGAACGTATGAAACGTTATCCACAGTTATCTGATTTTTTTTGATCTGCTAGAAGAGTAGAAACAAGAGGTTGATTTGCATTGAACAAGATGTGTGAAAATTAAATTTGTATTTATTTTTTTCTATTCATTTATCCCAAGAGAATGTTCATTAAAAATAGAAACAATATTAAGCAAGCGCCACCACCACCACCAGATCTGTTTTTCCAGGTTAGTTTTTAGTTCTGATCAACTTTTTTTAATAACATTTTTTGATATTGTCAAATTTAAAGCTACTTTAAACTTCAAAATAAATAAGAACTAAAAGTTCAGATTTTCACGAAATTATATATTTTGACATGAGAATTGTTTCGACAACACCGTGTCTTTATCAAATGTTGATATTTGATAAAGACAGTGTTGTCGAAACAATTGTCATGTCAAAATATATAATTTCGTGAAAATCTGAACTTTTAATTCTTATTTATTTTGATAAATGGATTTTCATGAAGTAAAAGCCTCCTCAGTTCAATACTTTAAACTTGGGTAAAACTTATATTTTATACCAAACTTCGTAAATAATTGGAAAAGATTCATAGACGTATATATACTTTCTCTATCAATCAGATGTATGCCTAATATGAGTCTTGAGTGTTTTCCAGCCGACAATCCAATTGAGTTTTTATACGGCATTACAAGCTTACTTACCACATTCCGTAAACAACTTGGAACACCTTTTTTAACATGCCAGTGAACTGTTAGTCGCAATTTAAAAACGTTGCGATCTAGCTTTTATTTTCCAAATTGAAATTTATCGAATCTGAATGAAAAGTTTTACAGTACCTAAAATGCAGCTACAATCTTTAAAAAATATTTTTGGCTTGAACGACTGTTGCTCGAGGAGAAGGAGAATACAACTTTTGCGCTTCCAATCAAAAGTAGAAATTACGAGCCTGGACCATATAACATAAACAACAGCGTGTTTTGCTAAATTTAGCCGGTTATTTCCGAAATGAATTGGAGCAGCTCTCATTAAATTGTATCCAATGGTCACGGTACACTATTGATCCAAATGTTAGTTCAAACCCCTACAAATCATCACCCACAGCTCCCAATCAAGCTTCAAATTTTACTTTGTTTCATAGGGATGTTCAAAAAAGAGCCGAAAATCGAAAAAGAAAATGTCCGCCAATGTTGTGCGGTCCGTGTAGTATAAAAAAGGTGCAAATTATTTTATTATGCGCACACCCCGTATGAAGTACCTTTCACAGCAGCCGAAATTCAAAATCATAAAAAACTTTAGTAAATATAAAATTGTAAATCAGAAAATTGTAGCTCTCGACACAGTTTACGATACTGCTTAAACTAATGTACATTTTTCAAGTACAGCCAATAATTTACCCACAAAAATCGGAATTTCCAGGCTTTTTTAGATTTTTTGCCCATAAACCAAACACCCTCTATATGATTTAAAAAATAATCGAAGTTAAGGTTATAGCCCTGAATGTCCCACGTTTCCTAGTCCATGAATTTTTTCAAAAGAGCAAATGGTTTTCGAGAAAAGAATTCTTTTCTGAAACTATGCAGTACAGCGTAATAGTGAATAACGTCATTTCGTCTAGATTGAGTGCTAGAAATTGCGATTTTCATATGGATTTTTTTAAATATCTCGAGTAGCGTAATGAAAGCATATATACAACAATTATAGCTCTCGATGTGGCGCTAAACCAACTAACCATATCGGCAAATAATTTACTCTGGAAAAGAACAATTTTCATGGGTCTTAGATTTTTGTCTATAATTGAAAAACCCTGTATATAATAGAAAAAATGCTTGAAATAAAAGTTATAGCACCGAATCTTCCGGGTTCTTTGGTTCAGGAATTTTGCCGATCGGGATAATAGTTTTCGAGAAAATATTTTTTTTTGGGAGACAAAATAACGTTTTTTTTAATACTTCGCGATATTCAGTGGCGACCAGTTTTAACAGTTTAAATGTAAGTGTTAACTTCTACCTCCCTGCTAAATTGAAAATTGATAGCTTGAAATTTAAGACACTTGCTACATTTCTAGCATGGAATAGAGTGAACACCCTGTACAATAGATGAAAACCTTAAATGCAAAAGTTTTAGCTGTCTATGCGGTCTCTATCACCATGTAAAAGAAACTGTCAACTGAAGCACGCTCTTCTTAATGATCGTCAATCACCATTATAAGGGGACCCCAATTTTCAGTTTTTTGCGTAATACCGGGCATACCCTCTATATTTTTGAAAATTATCAGGGATAGAGGGTAATACCACTTAATCTCATGGATCTTTTCCTTTAAGAAATTTTTCGATTGCATAAACGGTTTTTGGATAATTGACGTTTTTCTTGGACCCTTCTAAACGCGATTTTTAATTTTTTTAAAATACTTCCCGACCCAATTTTCGTCATGAGGCTAAGCTGCCAAATTTGAAGTTGGCAGCTTCAAATTTCGGACACTTTTTGTGTTTCATAGCGATGTCCGAAAATAAAGAAAATCTAAAATCTCAATTTACAAATTTTAATATCGACATGATTTTTTTTAATGTTCGAATTCATTTGCTTTCAATTAGTTCAACTACAAACTTAATCAAATCCATTCGGTACTAAAAACAAAAAGCTAAACCAAATCAAAATACCAGTGCAAGTATCTATTTTAATATTAGTTTCAGCCTAATGTCCTCTAGGACACATCTCTAATTCTTACAAGCTTACCCTTGATATGAAGTTACAACTACTACAACTATATCACATACAGAGTATTCTTAACATTAAGTCTATAATTTCTTCATTAAAGGTATATGTATATACTTTTATTAGTTTTTGAGCTTTAACAAAATATTATATTGTCAGCGCCGGGCATACAACCCATGACTAGAAGCAATCATTAACGCTTGTATTATGGTTACTAAAACGGGAAGCGAAGCAAAATTGAATAAATAGCACGAACATTTTTTATATGTAAAAATTGATCTAATGAAATAAGTCTTCAGCTCAGTTTTAACCTCAGATAATTTCATCACAGGAAAGTATATTTTCCTAAGTATTATCTCATAACATGGGTGGAGGAGCTTTACCTAATTGAACAATATAATTTATCATTTTGGATATATCAATCCCATATCACGTTGATTTACTATTAATGCTGCTATGAATGAATGAATGAATAGATGTCCTAGTCGTTGCACTGCATCAATAAGAATTGTTTTCATTAGACCAAGTAACGCACTACACTTAATTACTATCTAGGAATACTTGCTGTTGTTGAGACTGCGTGTCGGATAGGGTTTAACCTCAGTTCATTTCGGTGCTGGCCAACGGAACACCAATAAGTGATACCGGAAGGTTCTTAACGTGAGTCTGCCAAGATGAGTTCAACTGGAAGAACTTCACATTGCTATACTCTACTCCATCGATATACACTGAAAAAGAACATTAGGATTTAATTTTTATTTAATACAGAAGGTTATATGATATTGTTGATACATTTTACGATATATTATTTGAGGCTGTGTACCAAAGCATGTAGGTAAATAGTCCTCCTTTCCTTTTTGGTTTTCACCAGAGTTAAAGAGAAAGCTTATGTAAGGGAATATAAAAAGCTGAGTAATACTTGTTATTCTCAGTGTGTCTGGTGTCGACCAACAGATAAGAGAGAACGTGGGAGAATTCTTCAACTTTGTCAGGCACACCAGCACACAGCAGAGGTCAAATTCCAGAAAATATGTTTTTTGGTGATAAGCATGCTGAGAGATTTAAGAAAATATCAGAACTCTGCATCAAATTTAACTTTAAGAGTGTGAAAAGTGATGATGTGTTTGGTAAAGGGAATTTACAGTATGATTTGGCTGACCAATAAATGTGATCGAGCTAACCTTTGACACTTGTTGAATGTTAAAAAGGGGGCTGGGCCTGATATGATAAAAAACCTGTTGTTTAGCGAATGTGCCGTATCCTTGTGTTGTTTGTATTTATTAATTTAGGCATATTCCCAGAGAGATGGAAACATTCATTTGCAGCCCTATATTCAAAAAAGGTAATAACTGCAATATCACCAACTACCATTTTGCATACAATGAGCACTACCCAAGGTATTGGAAAGGACGGTTTTGCCAGTGCTGGAAGGAGTCTTCCGTAATATTATTGTTGAGCAGCAGCATGGCAAATGGCCGTTCTACTGTGACGAACCTTTTTACTTACTTCGTCCCTCGGGATCTGGATAATGGCTGTGAGGTGCATTCCATATAATCTTACTTAAATGAGACCTTTGATTTGGTGGATGAAGGAGTATTACTGAACAAACTTCAAAAGTTTGACGTTGTGCGTTTCTATCGTGGCTATCTCCAGGGCCGTACTTAGCGAGTCAGCTGTTTTTTCTCACACAACATAGATATAATATCTGGAGTGCCTCAACGTTCCCATCTTGGCCCAAAATTGTTTCTTCTTCTTTGGACTCAGATTACACACTTTGTGCAGATGATTTAAAAATTTACAGCTGTATAGGGTCAGTTGATGATTGTGAAGTAATACAAAGGGATATTAATTTCTCTAGTGGAGTGGTGTAGGATGAACAATTTAAAATTAAATACTGCAAGATGTGCCTGTATGGTTTTCTCTCGACGTACAAATCCTGCTGATTGCTCATATAGATTGAATGAGTGTGTGTTGAAGAGAATAAGTAATAAAGGATTTAGGTATCATTATGGATGAATCATTACGTTTTGAGCGGCACATTGAGAATTTCGTTAGCCGGGCTAACCATATGTTGGGTCTGGTATGGAGAATGTCCGGAGATTTTCACAAATTGGGATGTATTGTCATGCTTTACAGTTCTATCTTGAAGTATGGGTCAACAATCTGCACTCCTTTTTACAAAATTCACAAACATCGAATTGAGGCTGTGCAGAACAAGTTTTTAAAGTATCTTAGGTATAGGATGGGCCAGAACGGTTTACATATAGATGCCATTGAAGAGGGGAGGGCTTCATGGACTGACTTTTCTCTAGGACCTTAGTAAATTTCTGGATTTATGTTTTGTCATTCAAGTGATCAATGGTGCCATTGATTCTCCTTGTATCCTGTCAAGTTTTAATTTTCATGTCCCTTCTTGAGAATTGAGATGAAGTCACCCTTTTGTCTCCTGTACTGAGTAATACTCGATATGTTCTGTTCAGAATATGCCTTTAAATAGCTTTAAAAATAAATTAAAGAAAATTTTTTTCTTATCATTACGTGACTTAATAATGTTTCAAATAATGTGCCATCTAAATGATATGTAGTTTTTTACTGTCCATAGTTTGTCATTTTCTTTTTGTTATTATATGCTAGTTAAAGTTAGGGTTATTAATATTTAAAATAAATCTGTAAAATGGTGTAACATCGACAGAATAAATAAGTAAATAAATAAGTTAGACGCCAATTTCAGTTCCTGAAATTAGTGTTTGAACATTTTTTAATAATACCCATTGTTAAAGCTTCGCCTTATACTTGTCTCAAAAAAAGACAAATATTCATAAGAATGAGTTTTTCTTGCTTAAGCAGAATAAAGCGTTAAATTTAATCCTTTTATTATAAAAATTCCTTAATTCAAGTCCCTTTGGCTATATAGTCAATTTATAAGTTTACAGTCAGACTCGAAACTTGATGTTTGATTCTTGAGTTGTATATTCATTTAAAAAAGAATTTCTTACAAACCATATCGCTGTTGATAAAAAAAGTAGTATTTGTTATTTTTGGGATAATGTTTAACGAAATGTTGGCAAGAAATTTTCGTATCCAGTTAAATTTCTAGTTAACCTAGGCTTTTGAATACATAAAACTAATATTCTGCGTATAGTGTGACGGTAAAAAACTTCAGCGATGTACAAGGCGTCTGTTTTTTGGTGGACAAGTAAAAACGTTATGTTAAATAGAGCACCCTATATATTTAATAATTTTTGAATTTTTCGCAAAATTTTGAACATATTTGATATATGTCTTACCGTTTCTGACATATCTGGAATTTTATGTCAAAAGTGCGTTTCCCCAACTGAAGACCGTTCTTACATATTTCGCTCTATTGTACTGATCTGCATTGATATTTTTAAAATAACTACAGAGTAATGAAAAAGTAACATTAAAAATTTGGCTTTATGTCACTCAAGAAATTTCTAATAATTTGGGAAAAAAAATTATCGCGGAGTCGTCGGTCTAGTAGGTGGTGAATTATTTAGATGCAAATGGAAAAATTTGCTATCTGTCAGTTATTGTCAGCATAGTTTCGACTTTATATGAAATAATGTAACTTCAGACTAATTAAAAATTCATGCATTCCAATTAATTTTTCATTTATGTCCCCATCAAACCTATAACTGTTTGGTGTATTTTAGATCTGAGATGTATTTAATTGGTCACAATGCCTTTAGGTCCTATTGTTGTGGCTAGAATTGTAGCATTAATATAAGATGGTTGAGGAAAACAGGAAACTGCAAGAATTGTTAGTAGGAGTCTATGTACTGTACAATACATATACCGATGCTACGAGGAGACTGACTTGATCCCTAGAAGACCACGATCTGATTGAAATAGGATCATCAACGAAAGAGATGATCCATTTTTCGTGTCCGCAAGTTTGCGGAATAGAATAGCTTCTGCTGTTTGGTTTCGAAATCAACTTCAAGAGGTTAAAAATGTTAATGTTCGGATTGCTACAGGGCCGCCATTCCACCAATGGCATCGGACTGGAATGATTATGAATCGGACACCTCACCTAAAGAGACCCGAAGAAAAGTAAGCCCCCGATTATATTGATGAAAGACTTTCACATGGTGCTGATTCAGTTATGGTTTGGGCGGGAATTTATTCAGAAGCACGCACAGAGTTCGTCTTTATGCAGAATGGATGTCCGACAGCTCACAGGTGCAATATGAAAATCCTATACCCCACACAGCCAGAATAGTCAGTGAATATCTGGATGATGTGGGAATTAGGCTGTTTGATTGACCAGCACTCAGTCCAGACATAAATCCCACCTAACATGTCTGGGATGAGATGGGACAACCTAATCATAGATATACACCAGCTACAAGAAGTGCTGAAAAACCTGCCAATGCAGAAATTGGACAACATCGACCAGACTGTAACCCGTAATTTAATTCAAAGGATGCGTCGTTGATAACATGCAGGTTTGCTCAATTGTCAATTATCATAATGGTCATAATAGACATTTTCTGTTTTCTGACAGAATCGTGAAAACCAACATAAGATTTTTCCCATTAAATGTTAAATTCAGTTACCCAAATAGAGTATGATAGATAATTTACCACCTACTAAAAAAAAAATTGTAATTTCTTGAGGGACCTAATTTTTTTACTAGCCAGTGTATATCTAAGGAAAAATCAAACCGTTTCACCTTTTAGCGGAGAGGTATGAGACGCACGAGCAGAACATATGAGTCGCGACACCCCTTCCACGTTTTGACTGCGTGGTTCAACCTCCTTTTCCTTTTCCTTTTTTTTACCTAGTCTCATAACTAAAAAATTATTTCTTTGATTTAAATTATCTTATAAAATTCATTAACAATTAATCACTTTTCTGCTTCTTTTCCTTGCTTGCCATATGCATAGTTAGACTTAGACCAGACGCAGGAGTGGGTGAGGCTTGTAGACCTCGAAACATGCTCTTCAAAGATACTTTTCCTTCTTGCTTAGTTTTGTCTTTATCAGCCTTAAAATTGTCGATTAAACTAAATATGATTAACTTTGACCAATATATGCCCACCTTAGCTGCTGTTTCACAGAATTTTGGCAATTGCCAGTAATCGATTTGTAGTTCGAGTGGTTCCCATGGCGAATCGCGAACCTGGACATTAGGAGAGGAAGGAGGAGTGACAGAAGGTGCCGGTGGGCTTGAACAAATGTCATCCATGTCCACAGATACTGACAGTATATTTTCTGCGGGACCAACTCTAACTTCCTAAAATTAAAAAAAAAGAAAAAAAAAAGAAACAAACAAATTATCAGTTCCGCACTTACGTTAACAAATGGAATGAAGACTTGACTATTTTCATCGTAACAGGTCAGCATGGCTTCGCCAATAGGTAAATGAGCAAGCGGCGCCGACGAAGGTACTGATATGTATCTGAGCAATCTAGAAATTATAGAGTTGTGGTTGTTAAAAATGTAGTAAAAAATGTTTTCAAAGGTTCAAAATTTTGTGCTTTCGCACACAATGTTTTGTCGCTTCAGAGAGATATTCATTTAGGCCGAAGCTACAGAAAAAAACTTTGGAAACACTTTTGTTTGCCAAGTTTTAGGAAATCTACAACTTTTTGAAATAGGAAACTTGAACCAACACACCATTTTTTTAAATGCCAAACAGAATAAAATTATAAAAATAGGGTGATTCCATTTGAAAAAAATGAGTTTTAATGAATTTTTCATGTTAGCTTTTGGCCATACTGTATTTATTTATTTTGAAAAGATTAACTCACACCATTAAAGTAGATAATATATTTAGACCCGCAAACATCACTTTTGATATGACATTAAAAATATGCCAGAAACTGTTACACTTAGTAACAGCCTCTTATACATAAAATATGCCTACAAAATTCCGAGTATTTCAAAAATGCCTTTGATATATAAGGTTTGAAATAAGAAAGTTGTTATTTGCACACGAAAAGACAAACGCTCTGCACATTTAGAAATGTAATATTTGTAAAGCATAAGTGAATCCAAATAACTTTTGTCTTTTAAGTTTTTTTTGGTATTTTGTACAGATTTTGACACAGATCTCATACCATAATAAATGGCCACCTCTTACACAGTTGACAGATAATTTTATCATAATTCTTTCGGCTGCATGCCCTAAATCACCACATTTTTATTCTATGGCCATAAGGTCATAAGACCATTATCAGTAATATTTGATGAGCCCATGAGTGAAAAAAAAATGAAAAAGAAATTATTGTCCATTTAAATAAATACAAAAACAGAGATAGAGAGAAATGGTGGAAATAACACTTGAATAAATTACGTTACATTACTACTCAGAAATACTAATGCAAACCTCTGTATAAGTTCGTCGCCTTTTGATTCTGCTTCAACTGGAAACAATGACATATATGCTTGATCCAATGTTGACAAATGTCTGCTAACGCCACAAATTCCTATAGGTACAACAAATATACGGGTGTAGGATAACCATTCGGACGGTTTACTTGATAGAATCTCCACATAGGGTCTCACAAACCACCCTATTAATGTATCACCACCCATCAACACTAACTTTACGGCACTCCCTGGTTTAGCGCAACTATTGCAACTAAAACAAATAAATAAAAAATATAAAATAAAAAATATAAATTCAGTAAACAATATCTTAATTATATCTAAGTCAAATACTATTCTAGATTCAACCGTAATAAAAAGATTATTAGAAAAGTTCATTTAAAAAAAGAAAGAAGAGAAACATTTTGGCAGAATCTCAAAACCCACAAAAAACAATATCGTACTTGGTGATTGTTATTGTCCTTCGAGGCCTGCAATATTAGAAATATAGCTGAAATTTACTAAACCTACTTACTATTTATGTATTTTCAAGAAAAGGGCGCCAATCACAGCTTTTACTTCCACAGCAGATATAGGTTGAAAAATTTTATGATGCGGACTTAAACGGCTCACAACCACACTTGCTATGTTTTCTGGGGCGCATAGAAATGTTACATACTCCGGAAGTATGTTTTCCTCTGCTGGTAATATCCTCGATATTTGATCAAGAAAACCTTTACGCACCTATAATGTACAACACCAATTAAATATTCTACCCTAATTAAATACCACTCACTGTAACTTCAGGAACAGGCGTGTCAGAGCTCACACTAAGCGAATTCTTTTTCTTGGCAGACGACGCTGAAGACCTGAACAATTTAGATTTTTTCTCGCTAAGCTCCTGCATAATATTCGAAAAGTCATTCTCGGCCTAAACAAAATACCTTGGGTAAAAGAATTGCTATCACTGGGATATAACAGCATTACAAACTATAACAAAATGAGGTAAAAAATTATAAATAATAATGTTTCTGTTTTACTTTAAACATAACATTTTACAGAAGAAAAGGAGAAACCGTTATTCAGTTAATTTTTCAAAGAAACTGCCACAGGCTACTGTAATACTATTTACAAAACTTCTGGATACCTCTTGCGTTGGTTGTTGTTGAGTCAAACTTGCTAATGTTTCGCCAATCACCCTGTTGGCTTCTTCAGAACTTAACTGAAACTGGCTCGCATTCTACTCTGTACTTGCTTATATATTGGGGGCAGGAGTTAAAGAAGCTGCATGAACATTGTCTCGGATTACTGATTCCCCTATAGTCGAGGTTAACATTGTTTGGATGCTTCCTGCTTATATATTGTTTGAGGAGTGAGCAGCTAAAGGAGGGGCATGAACATTGTCTCGGATGACTGATCCGCATATTGGTAACAGGTAAAGGCCCGAGTTGCTTTTAAGATTGTTTGGTTGCTCATAGATTTCTACAGATTCTCGGATTTTTTATTGATACAAGATTTGATTACATGCAAGAATTTTGATGAGTTTATTTGTCTTAGTCTTAAGGCTCTTTCATGTTCTTTGAGCCTAGTTGCAATGTATTCTTTGCCGCATATGCATGGAACCCTGTAAACTCCGGGCATCTCAAAATAGAATTTTGTCTTTGATGGCTGGAAGATGCTGAGAGATTTTTGAACAAGGGGTAAATCTGGTTTTGAAGTTATATTTCTTCAGAACTTTGATATGTGGTCAATGATGTTTTGAATGTAAGGAAGGAAAACAGTGGCAAGTATAAGCAACTATTCGAAGGTTGTGGTGAAGTGTATTTTGTGATGAAATGCTTAATATCTTTAATGTGGAAATTATGAGAGAGAAGAGCAGAGGTGAGGTGTTTTAATTCTGGGTTCAGTGACTCGGGCTGAGATAGTTTTACAGCTCTGTAAATAAGAGTGTTGATAACCGATGATTTTTGGGCAGGATAGTGATGTGACAATGCATTAAGGTGAAAAGGTATGGTTCCAGATTCTCCCATTTTAATATATCTGAAATGATGTTGAGAGTTTCAGGAGTAGGGAATTTAGTAAAGAGGGATTCTACGTCGAACCTAACCAGAATATGTTGTGGATCTAATGTAGTGCTTTTTAATTATTCAATGAAGTAAACGGAATTAAGTACAAAGAATACATTAAGACTAAGACAAATAAACTCATCAGCAGTTGCCGAGCACAATCACGAAACTGGACATAAAATTTTATTCGATAGAACTAAAATTCTTGCATGTAATTAGTTCTTCTACCAACAACAAATTCGAGAATCTATAGAAGTCTAAAAGCATCCAACCAATGTTAACCGCGACTATATGGGAATCAGTAATCTGAGACAATGTTCATGCATCTCCTTTAACTCCTACCCCAAAGCCAGTTTCAGGTAAGTTCTGCAGAAGTCAACAGGGTCATTGCTGAAACATTAGCAAGTTTGACTCAACAACAATCCACGCAGGAGGAATCCAGAAGTTTTTTAAATGGTGAAATATTTAGTTGGTATCTCTGACATTTCAAGGACAAAATAGCTAAGAAACTGGTAGGTGAAAAGACTCCCAGTGTCTTCGCAGCAGTGGCATAGTACACCAAACCTTTAAAACCATTTTGTTAATTCTTTCAGGGATATTTTAGTTACCTTTCCCGACACGAACAAGTGATAAAGGCAAAAAAAAAGTATAAATGTATTTTAAGATGGACGCCACACATGCATACAAACCAAATCTAACCGTGTGTTTGCGTGAACCGGCAGATTGTTCTCTTGGAGGTGATCCTGTCTGTGGATCACTCTGCGCTTCTGGATCAGTGAAACAAATATCTGCATTGCCATCACTGCCAGAACATGTTTTTTCTTCTGCAACCTAAAGAGATTTTCATGAAGTTAGTTTCTCACTCTCTTTCACACAATGTAATCTGCATAACTGACAGTCTGATTTAAATGAAACATCCTGTATCTAACCGCATGTTTAGCTGTTGCCTCTACTACTTGCATTTTAAATTTAAATAACTAATTTAACACGCTGACTGTTCAAAAATACGTTTTTGTTATTATTAAATAATAAATTTCGCTTATTTTTTATTTGCCATCAGACGAACCTAAAAGCAAAAAAATAAAGATAAATCTATCGTCTACAACAAAGGAAAGTTTCCTCATACCTATTCAAGATTCAAGTTTTTCTGTAACATTAGTTTCCACTAATCATTTTCAAAAAAGTAGTATATTTATATTATATCGCTTACTTAAAAATAATTTTTTGATGAAACTAAATTATTTTTTTAAATAAAAAATTGAATATTTGTTTAATTCATGTGTTCATTTGCCAACACTTCCCTTGTAATCATAACTGAGATTTTGACACATTTCCACATCCACGTTATGACAATTTTTCTTGTTCTAATTGTTATTTCTTCCTTTATTGTAGACGGGAGATTTTAAGAAATATCCCGTTTCTTAGTTATTTTATTTTTTCTATATTTAAGCAAGAGTCACTAGTTGTACCAATGGAAATGTCAACATATTCTCTAGTGTGATTAAAACCGCCAATATTCTTAATTAAATTAAAATCCTCAAACGGCTCAGTTTATTTATAATGCCCATATAATCAGCTTTATCTTTATTTGATATTACATTCCTTCTTTCGGCAAATGGAAAATAAAAACAAAAAATTGCCAAATTTGTTATTAATTAATAACAAAACTCTATTTTAAGCAAACAGTGTATTGAATTGATTACTTAAATTTAAAACGCAAATGTACAGCTTTTTTATATTCAGAACTCACTAGAGCGATAAGTGGACTTTATTTTTTAAATGATTAATAAAAATGGATGAATGAATAAATACTATGGAAAAACTTAAATCAACAGGTAATAGGGAAAGCTTTACAAAAGTGATTGATGGGCAATACCTCAATACGATCAAATTGTTGGAAATAGAACACCACCTTGGACACTTGACTAAACTCATAGACTATATTAATATCCATTTTTAATATTATAAAGGCAGCAGATTAAATAATATAGAACAATATAGTACAATTGAATTTTTTTTTCAAAACAGTGAAAAATAAGGAAGATATAACCAGTCTTTATACAGATGGTGTTCTGTTTTTCATGCAAATTAGAAAACATTTTTTATATAAACCCTACATTTAATAAAAATCTTTAAAAATAAGTTAAGTGACAGAGAATATAAATGTTATCAAATTGAATTAAGGGTACCTTTTCAGCTTCAATAAATGGTATATTACTGGAGTCCAACAAACTTCGACTACTGCTAAAAAATGGACGCAAACTAGGTTTCGGTGTACTGGAAATGGACATAGTGTCTTGCTCGGCACCGGAATCTTCATCACAACTTAACGACTCTAACTCTTGAAACAGCGCTTGAATATCACTTGGGTTGTCTAGGTCAGCCCCCCGGCCACCTGTAGATAATTTTTTTTTTATAGATTTAAAAAAGAACAATAATATCACCTTCTGTATCAGGAACACGGAACCGTCGCAACAACGACACAAATCGCTGCTTCAAATTATGTCTTGTATGCGGGAGTTTTCTTCGTATCGGCTCGCTATCGGATAGATCGCCCTGTTCTTCCTCCCCCGATGATATTTCATCATCCTCCTCACTGAGAAGTGTATATAGAAAAAAATTAAGCTTCTTAGTCGATTTAGAAAACTGTAGCGCTATTGCACTCAGATTATAGACTAAGAGACTAGAAGATTACCTGAAGTCGTGATCACGGTCAGTCTTATGATCTTGATCGATGGGAGTGGAACTAAGTTGTATTATGTGTAGTCGGGCCAGCGGGCTTGAACCCTTGTCTTTACCGCCAGCGTCGGAGGTTAATTCCAATTCTAGGTCCATGGGTTTTTGAAGGACCTGACAATAAAGCACCCGTAAGTTAAAGACGCCCAGACATTTGACATGGGAAACTTATAACACCTAAAATATTTATTGAGTATTTATTTTAAATCAAAAATCAAATCATAGAAAGCGCAGCTCATGTTGGCTATTAATACTATTATCGACGGAATAGTATTAATAGTTTGCAATCAATGATTTATTTACGTGAATTCTCATCTTAAACACGACAACAAGTTAGTTCGCACCAATATTTTGTGCTGAAACTATAGCAGCCAATTTAGCGTCGCCTAAATTATTTTTGAACATCGATATTTAAAAAAAAACATATTCGCAACTTCAAAACGGGCAAACTACCAATGTCGCTATGGAGTAATATACGCCTGAAAATATTGGAAAGGGGTCAAGAATGTTTTTGTTTCTCCACATTTTTTCGATAAGGTTTATTGTCAAAACATATAGACTGTATCAGTTTCTTTTCAGCTGCACTTTAACAAACAGTTCTTTGTCTTTGTATCTCGAAAACTGCATGTTTATATGTTGACTTTAACAGTACACTAAATTCCTGCTACAACAAACAAAAAAATATAAGTACTAAAAACATTTCAATTTCTTTTCATTCTAATAAATTTAATCGTTTTTTGCGTGTAGATATTAAAAGATAAAAAAAATTATGTATGCATGTTGTAGGAACAACCGATAACATTTACGGTCGAAACAGAGTTTGTTTACGTTCCTCGTTCTATAAATAACTTAAGTAAATAAATGACAAACCTAATGATATTTAATAATGTAGTGCCTTTCATTATGAAGGGTTTTTAAAAAGGAAATATCCAATTCAAATGGCCATGATCCCAAATGAGAAAGGCCAGCTGTATAATAAAAAAAAAGTAATATTTGACATTAAGCTTCCTCCGACTGATTCAATTTGTATCGGGTAGCCTGTTTATTAGGGGATGATACCTTATCCCATAACATTTATAAAAATATCAAATATCGGATTCACATACATCGAAAATACTATATTTTTATACACATTTTAGTGGACAAGTAACAACTTTTTTATAAATTTAATAACGTGTATATTAAGGCTTTTTAAATTTCTCGCAACATTCCTATATCTAAGTCTTACCCTTTGTGTCATATTTCGAATTCTATGTTAAAACCAAAAATATTATAATAATCTTCTAATATGGCATTAAAAAAATCTCATTTAAGTTATAGAAAGCAAGACTCGCCAAACCATTTTTTACCAGATATTTAAATTTATTGGCACAGTGCAACCCCAAGTTTTATAGGCATGACAACTAGGCTACTAGCCACAATGGATACATTATGATTATGAATTTTCTTATCATAATTAGGTCTCAGTTGTTTACTTAGGTTGGAATTTGTATAACAAAAGGCGAAGTTGCAGTTACACTTCATCACTTCAATAGGCAGGTAAAAATAGTCAATATTCTCATGTCACGAAACGGTTGGCGACAAGAAAATACCGAGGTATAGATTCTAGGCAATTTAAATACTTCGCCAGAGCGTCAATGTACAATGCTATAAGCTCAGGCATGAATGAACATAATTATGCAAAACGTAAAACATCTATGGAAACCAATTTTCTCGATACCAAGATCACATAACAATAGGTAAAATGTTTTATTTTTAAACTGATCTATACCTAGAAATTTTACACTGCCCTTACGGATGCACTTATTGCCCAGCGTGACTAAAAGGCTTTTATTTAAGTCTCTAGATATTCCCTTCAAATGAAAAAATATATATAAAAATTACGAAAGTTGCCTAACCAATAAACCAATCATAGGCTTTCAAAGCAACTTCTGTCTGAACGAATTTATTTACTTCCACGTATTATTAATATTCCTTTAAAACCCATAAATTAATTTTATTAATGGGATTAATTAAACACAATTAATTCCATTGTTTTGTCGGTCCGGGAAGGACGAGTAGAAACCCATCCCTTGTTGTACCGGTGCAGGAGTGAATATTAATGCTTAAATAGCTATAACTAGTATGCTTCCACATGGCGGGTCAGTTCACCACCGGTCCGTTGAAAAAACTAATATCGTGAAAGTTTAATGGCAGAAGGCAACAAAAACAAAATTGTGAGGCATTACGGTCCTACAATGGACAACCTATGTATGTCATTTACCCTTCGTGCAAATATAAAAGGAAAATGCAGAGTTTCATACCTGGTCCATCCGGATAAGGCCTGAGGCCAAAGTTTTGAATCCCATTATGGTTCGATTCTTATACTTCTTTCTTCTTTGCAAGAGAAGATGCAGCTTGTTACCCTCCCTTTTTAGATAATGAGGATATTGTAAGCAAAATGTTACATCTAATGGACTATCAAAGCTTCCATTGGGATGTAAAATTAGCTCGTTTGATCTCAATGTGCGTTTACTCGACTGAATTTTTACGGCCACAGATATACTGGCTACTTCTGAACCTAAGGGTTTCAGGATTTGAAGCCTTGTAAGTGTTAAGGAGCAAAGCCTACAAGTAAAAAAATAACACTAAATAAGTAAATTACGCATAAACCACGTCATTTTGAAAATGTCAACCGCAAAATTATTTTAAACAATTTGGACGTGTTCCAAAGCGATTTTTTTTTAATATTCCAATGAAGTAAATAATGAAGCCAGATGAAGTAAGTTAAATTAGTTGCGGTTTAAATTAAATTTATTGAACAATTCGTTATTCTCACAGATAAAAATCTCTCATTTCTCTCTTGCCATCTGGTGATCATTCCCATACCGCAAAAACACCAGTGGCCCTAGAATGCACCATTGTAGGATTCTTAATTCAACTCCATTAAGCTTGGAACTGTGGTAGTTTGAAAAAAATTCAAATACAGTCGAACTTCGATAACTCGAATTTTTGATAAGTCGAACCAAATTGGTTGGCAATAGCATCAAAAGTAGGAAATGTGTGTTAGATTGTCTTGATTACTCGAAAATCTTGATAACTCGAACGAAACATTTGGTGTCAACTTCGATAAGTCGAATTTTCTCGGGGAACCCCCTAATTACAACCGATCTTAACCTGCCTTTTTAACGTATCTATGCAAGCAGTTCAGTTTCTGTGTTTGCTAAGTTCACTTGTATGACTTACTAGTTAATACTAAGTGAAAAATACTGTCCCTATTCAATTTACACATTATATTAAAGACATTTTTGGATTTTTGCATTTGTTGATATGTCATCAAAACGTACTTTAAAAACTTTGTCTGTCGATCAAAAATTCGAGGTTATAAAAGAAGTGGGAAGTGGCTTAAAAAATAAAGATGTACCTGTGAAGTATGGGATTTCGGCAAGTACAGTGTCTACAATTTCGAAAAATAAACATTTAGTCATCACCGCAATGGAACGTTTCGAAGAAAACAATAACAATAACATTACACTAATGGATTGTGTTGACGACGTAATTACCGCATGGAATATCAACGTTAAGTCTGAAACAATTTCCAACTGTTTTAAAAAAAGCCGGTTTTGGTCAGTATTCTGAAAGGGAAGAAAGAAAAGAGTGAAGACGAAATCCAAATAGAAATCGAGTTTAAAGCTTGGAGAAACATTAGAGGTATAGCAGAAGGTAGCACCATCAACGATTTTATACATGTGGATGAGGATATTGTTACTTGAGAGTTTCCTACTGATGAAGATATTATCGAGTCCTGCAGATCCGAACCAATACAGTTAAACATTGAAGATGACTGCGAAAGTGACACGATGGAGGAGGAATTGGAAGATGATTCTCAGCAACGATCTTCAAATGAGTTGGTTGAACATTCGTTGATTGTCTTGCGTTCCTATTTGAAAACCAGTGAATACACAACCGATTCCCTCTATGACTGTTTAAATAAAATTGAAGCTTTTGTTGAAAAGCAAAATAAGAAATCCGTCAGTCACAAATAACTGACTTTTTTCCAGTGAAAGAGTAAACTTTAATATGTACATACATATGTGTATATATATATATATATATATATATATATATATATATATATATATATATATATATATATATATATATATATATATATATATATATATATATATATATATATATATATATATATATATATATATATATATATATATATATATATATATATATGTGCATACATACTATGTTTATATATACTGGGTACATATACAATACATTTGTATGTACATATATTATGTAAATACATACATACATATGTACTACTATTTCATAATTTTCCTTTTTTGTTCAAAAATCATAGATATTAGGGCATTTATGTAACGTATAACCCATTTTTAAAAATGAATGAATAAATGTTCATTCACAAAAAAGTACATGCATTTGTAGTTTTTATTGATAACTCGAAATTTTCATGTGTCAAATCGCAGTTCGACTGTATTAGTAACGCTGGCTTTAAAACATAAGAGCAACGAGACGGAAAAATTGGAGGGCGGCTCAGTTACTCGGTACTCAGGGTAGGTTAAGTGTGATATGTGCTCCCCTTACCCTATACTACAAAATACAAAGAATATTAATTTATATTTATATTAGTTTATTTGGTTTTATTGCATTTTACAATATTGATCAACAACTTAAATTCAGGAAGAGGATATTATACTTGTGGGGTGAGACATAGCAGAGATACTAGACTTCTGGGATTTGCATTAAATACATCAAAGTTTATAACATGATAATAGTATATTAACCAACAAGTTTGATAAACACCATTTAGCCTGAATTGTTACGAGCGGAGCACATAAAAACAACTTTGTGGAGACATTCAAGCGACGAATCTTAGCATTAAACATCAAACTTCACATCAACAATAATTTGGCGGTTTAAATATGCCTTCGGCAATTGATAAAATTAATTTAAAAAATAATTAAAAATGTTAATAAACAGCATGCTAAAATCAGATTTGAAAAAATTAAAACATTTAAAGATACAACTTTTACATGTACTTGGGAAAATTGTGCATGGTGACATAAAATCTCAAATGAGAGATAAGAAATATAGGTATAAGAATTGTCCTATTCTACGTCGGCAAAATTCACTTTACACGAAGTATATCTGGATTTGATGATCTGCTCAAAGGGAGAAACGGAGACTGTCCTTTCTTATTCTTTAGTTCCATGTCCAAAATGGTGCGTGCAAAATTAGTAGTTAACACAAGACCCGGGAGAGGCAAACTAATAACCACGTCGTTGAAAAAAAAAGTAGTTCAATATAAAATATCAAGTTTAGAGCACACGGAACTAAAAGAAATCAATGACTCTACAGTAGAAAAGTATATAAACAGAACAGTAAAAACTGAGAAGCTTTTTGCACAAACAAAACAAACAGGACAGAGAATGTAACTAAGATATGCAAGAACTCAGCAAAAAGACTTATTAACAGTTTACATGAATCACCTATGGAGTAGCCTTAATGTGATGGGAGAACTATACAGCGACGGATGCAAAAGGTGAAACCAACCTTATTTGAAAGTAAGTTGACGTTGTTTTGGTACTGGCAAATATAGAACAAATTCTTTCTTTCAGAAAATTCTGAAAACATGGAACAAAAATTCCTAAAAATGTCTGCAATTATGAAGAAAACTAACTTGAAACTTCCAACGGTATGGACAAAGAGACTGAAAGAAAATTAGCTGCAATTTTGCAGAATTCCAGCAAACTAAACAAAAAAACGAAAATTTAGAGGACGAGTTTGCAGAAAATTCTGTGTGCATCAAGAAAATGCACTAGGAAACAAGAAAATTGTAGGGATATGAAAAGTTAGCAACATGTAGAAAAAATTATAAAGGGCAAACATGCTAATTTAAGATCACCACGGGAAAATAAAATATAGAAGGCAAGTCAAGAAATACACATTCGAAGTCATTGTGACAAGAAGACGCCCCTTTGAGAAAACAAAAAGAAGCTCGAGAGGTTACAAGATTTATATTTTGGCATAGATAAGCAGCAGGCTTATCAAGAAAACTGCAAAATGGTTATTATTTTATGGCATTTACATAATCTATATGTATTATTACGTTATATTTAAAACTAATGGGTGGTGTTTTATGGCATAGAGAAAAATTTTGTTGAATAGACCAAGAAATAATCCCTCTCTGTCTATACTTCAACTAGAGTTTCAGTCCTTCGTGAAAATTCAAATGTTATGAAAACACATACATTCTTTTACTTAACTGCCCTCAGGACCCTTAGGTATATCTAGGGTTACATACAATGCCTAAATAATCAAGGAAAAACTAGAGAATAACGTGGAGTATGAAAAATTGCTTATTAAGAAGGTTAGCTCAATATCAACACTACATTCTGTAATGAAATTTTTGGCAAATTACTTTATCCTGTGGAATGTGCCAAAATAGTCAAAATCATAACACAAATTTCATTTAAACATTCGTTTAAAGCTTCCTATTCTGTGTGAATATCTCCTAGACTAGGTAGGCAATTACCAACAACTTAAAAATAGCGAGCATACCTGGGTATACAATTTGATGGGGTCCTATCAACCCAAGTTGCGTAAAGCCGCATCTTAGGAGCAGAAGCGGCCGTGCCAGTTAATGTTCTATTTGGTTTTTCGCCCATCTTATTGTTGTACACACGCTTGCAAAAGAAAACACAGAACTGAGTCACTTTTCGGTGGCGAGATAGTCTCGAAACCAGTTTTCAAACAAAAATTCATTTTTTCAATTTAAGCGATAGTAATGAGGCTAGTCCCCGTATTTCGAAACAGAATAATACCAATACATTACTAAATTTTATCTTCTCCAACCGTTACAAATACCGACAACAACCATTTATGACTGATTGACAGTATTGACAAAATACGAATATTGACAAACATGCACAGATAAAAATTCATTGTGATCCTTCTCTCACGTTGGCAGGATTTAAGCTAAATGCAAAGGCTGAATGATAGTGTGACGTTCCACGGCCCACAGCAAATACAATTTCTATATTTTTAAGCCACCGAAATGCACGAGATTAAACAGATAAAAACTAAAAGTTTTAAATTTGTGTTCTTTATTTCAATGAATCTAATAATAACACAGGGACAGATAGGTAAAAAAATACAAGAAGTTCGTAAAAAAATGTGGGACGTCAAATATAATACACCTAGTTATATACCTCCAACCAGACGAAGTCCAAAGCTAAGCAAAGATAACGCCACGCTGACACCGCATCGAAAGCCCTATTTATTCGATTGTCACATTGTAAAATTGCTCTTAATTATTTCAGCCTTTGTATCGGCTAGTCCGAATAAAACTTTATTTTGCTTTCTGTGTAATAAATGTTGTTAAAAACGCTCTCCCGAATTTTGAACATTTAAGTGGCGCAGTCGGAACAGATTTTCTAAGTGCAGTAGTGGTGGACAATTAACCAGAATCTTCTAAGAGTTTCTGTGAAATCGCCAATCGTGGAAAGTTCGAAACCTTCGCCACGTGGATTTTTAAATCCTTCAGCACACAGAACCAGCAGCAATGGAAACAGAACAACGATCTACAAAGATACAACACGCATGTGACGAGATGAAAAATTGAGCTGGAAAGAAGGGATAGTTTAGGGCTCGCATTGCAAGCGATTAGGTTAAGAAAAAGAGAAAACAAATTGAATCAAATCGATTAATGAGCGATTCTGAAATCGAGAATCTCGAAAAACAATTCAATTCAATTTTAAAGTTAGGTAGTATGAGTAGTGCGGAACCTAGAATTAATTGGAATCATTTTAAATCCAAGGTGGATAACATAAAACCTTACGACGGAAATAGCGATACGATAAATAAGTGTATTGCTAAGTGAATTATTGAATTGAATTGAATTGAATTGAATTAACTAGAACAAGACCGTTCAAAAATGAACATTTGATTGATTAATTTCGGTGCTAGGCTACAACTTTTAAAGAGTAGTGTCATACAGCGAATTAGTAATTGACAAGATTTAAATCAAAATGAAAAACTTTTCCATGTAAATTATTATAACAAAATTGCGCTCAATACATTCATAGCTGGATGCACCAGGACGCTCAAAAACAACATGCGTTTAAAACAACCAGATTCTTTGGAGGAAGCCATTGCTTATGTTTCTGAATTTGAAAATTTCGAAAACCTTTACGGGAATATAAGCAACACAACAAAACAATTCCAAATGCCCAATTTCCAACAAAGCAATTCAAAACAATTCCAAATACCCAACTTCCAACAAAACAATGTAAAACAATTCCAAACACCAAATCATCAACAATTCAACACGAAACAACATTTTCAACAATTTCAAGAATTCCAAAACCAGCGGAATCTAAGTAGATTTTAGCCTGGAATAAATCAAAACACAAATTTCATGCCAAACAATTTTAATAATTTTTGTAACAAATGAACACCTATCTACACACACACATCTATCCGCCCATAAACGAATTAGTCGTCGACCAGAGCGCCTCATTGAAGTAGATACGTACGGTCCCGCTAGAGTGAGCCACAGGGTACCAAATAAAAGTAACAAGACGGGGCCAGTGGGAGATGAGAAGATGGGCGTTGGCTTGCGTTAATACGTGTGACATGTTAAATTACGTTTTGATATTGGTACCCACTTCACTTGAATAGTAAATTGTTTAAGTTCGGTTTCGTGTTTAATTACACTCCCGGATTAACAGTTGCTACATTTTTCAAATCAATTCCAAAAACCACAATTTCCATCTCAACCAATAAATATTCAACCGAGGCAAATACCTCAAAGACGATTTCCAACAAATCAGGAAGTTTTTGGACCCCCACGAAATGTCTTCAGACCCAATCAAATATCAGTCAACCAACTTCAAAAGCTGACACCAATGTCAGGTATCTCCAGATAAACAAACAATTCATTTACAAGACGACCGACAAGACAAAATTACTTTACCAACAACAATCAACCCCTGAATTTTATAGCGGAAAAATTATTTAACCAAGAATGCGATGAAAACTTTGATTATTCTGTTAATCAAAACGAGTATAATGATTATAACGAATTTGAGGAAAATTATGAACAAAATGAGTATGAAAATACATCGCATATCGATCAAAACGTCGAAACGCAAAATCCAAATGACGAAAATTTTCACGAAACGCCGAACAAACAACCAACCTCAGTAGAAATTAATATTTCTTCTAACAACGCTTAACCGTCTATCCAAATACGCAACCCAAGTATTAAACTACTAATAGACCCGGAATTGCATTTATCATAAAAATAATGAAATAAAGACAGCTATAGGAAGTCAAAATACTAGATTTCAAGCTAGCATACAAGCATTTTCTGAATTTAACATCGATTATCGAATCGAGTTTATCATATTCGAGTTTCATGACTTTTTTGACGGAGTAATAGGTTTAACTGATTTAAACTGTGAATCCCCGTGAAACATCTTTCAAGAAAATACTAGTAAGTGAAATCGAAGGCGATATTTTTATAAAAAATCAAAAACTACAAAATCTAGAAATACCATCTGCTATTTCATGTGCAAAAAATAATTTCGCTTTAATTGAAATCCAAAAGCCCACGGACGAGATAATCAGTTACGTTACGTTAGCACAACATTTACTATTTTACAATTGTAACATTATATCTGACAATGTAAATATACGTACGAAATCTCAAAATAAGGACATAAAAGGTGTAATCCGTACCCAACATATGAACTCGGAAGAAAAAACTCTGATCACAACATTGTGTCAAGAACTCTCGGATATTTTCTATAATCCAGGAGATAAGTTCTAATTTACCTCGAAAATCAAGCACTAGATTAGAACAACGGATGAAATACCCGTGCGTGCGAAGTCATATAGATATCCATCCGTCCACAAAGAAGAAGTAATACGACAAGTAGATGATATGCTCGAAAAAGGAATAATAAGGAAATGAAACAGCCCATTAGACTCATCAAGAACATAAAAATGGAGAATAGTCGTTGACTATAACGGATATTCTAGATAAATTGGGACGTGCAGAGTATTTTTCTACACTGGACCTTGCCAGCGGTTTTCGTTAGATTGAAATGAAATAGGACTCTATCGAAAAGACAGCTTTTAGCGTAGAAAACGGACATTTTGAATACACAAGAATGCCATTCGGACTTGCACCATCAAGCTTCCAACATGTCTTGAATGAAATTTTGAAAAACGTCCAAATTAAAATATGTATGGTCTTTATGGATGACGTAATCGTTATAAGTACAGGACTAATAGAACATATCCAGAATCTGAGATTAATATTCCAAAAATTACGAGAAGCTAATCAATCCAAAGATACAAGCGGACAAGTGCGAAATTTTACAAGAAGTGGAATTCCTTGGACTGTAGTTACCCCAAATGGTATAAAACCAAATCAAAAGAAGATTGAAGCAATAAAAAAATATCCTTTGCCAAAAACACAACGAGACATTAAATCATTCTTAGGTTTAATCGGATATTATCGCATATTAATAAAAAATTACACGAAGGTAACTAAACCATTGACACAATGCTTAAAAAAGTAAATCAAAGTCGGCCAGTATTATCTTATCCGGACTTTACAAAGAAGTTTGAATTTACAACCGACGCGACGCATTAAAATATGCCATATGTCGGGAATTGTATCCCAAGACGGACACCCAATATGCTACGCATCAAAAACGCCGAACCCGGCAGAGGTAAACTACTCAATTGAAACGAAACTCAGCAATTGTTTGGAGCTGTAAATATTATAGACCTTATTTATTCGGACAAAAATCCATTATTTACACGGATCATAAACCCCTACAGTGGCTAATGTCATTAAAAGAGCCAAATTCAAGATTCGTTAGATGGAGACTTAAACTCGAGGAGTATGAGTACGAAATTTAAAAATAAATTAAGCAGCGGACCCTTTATCATGATATCCAATATGAACGCTATTGAAACTGACTCGAAATTTAACAACTTAGGAGACGCGGATGAAATTATAGATGACTTTTTATTACATGATAACGACGAATTGCCAAATCTAGACGACCTAATGTTAGATGCAATTTTGTTTAAACCGGAAGAACAAAAAATTAAAATTTTATCGGACATTCAAATTAAACACCCATTTAATAAACGGGAAAATTTAAAAGAATTAAATGAAAATGATATAGTACATTCCTCAGCGGAAAATCTAAATCATTTTAAAAATTAAATAATATTAACAACAGGAGATGTAGGAATATTCCTAATAAAAAAAGAAAATGTGTTTAATAATAATCGATTTTACATCACAATTCCGGAAAATTCCCGATGTCAAATATTATACAAATCATGAAGGAATACTTTAAACCAAAAACTACTGATGCAATTTACTTTCAAGCGGAAAATTTAATTAGAATTTTCGCTGTAACATTACAAAACACTTTAAAAAATTCAGCATTTAAAATAATTCATTGTAACGCAGTTCTCGAGGACATCGAAAGGCAAGATGACCTACAAGAAAAACTTAGTCTATACCATACGACAAAAACGTGCCATCTTGGAATAAATGAAATGAAGAAAGAAGAAAATATTATTGACCAAAAATGTGTGACGACATAGAAAATTATGTTAACAATTGTGACATATGACAAAACAATAAGTGTGATCGAAAACCACCAGTGATAAAATTTAACTTAACCCCAACAGCATCAAAACCATTCGAATATATTCATGTTGATACCTTTAGGATAAACCATGAAGCTTACGTTACAATAATTGACGCATTTTTACCCTATGGACAAGCGTATCCATTAAAAAGCATAACAGGAACCGAGGTAGTTGAAAATCTTTTTAATTTTACAATGCATCATGGATTACGATTGAAAATAACCTCCGATCACGAAACAGAATTTAAAAACAAAGACCTCGAAGGCTTTTGTAAGTTATACCGAATAGAATTAAATTTTACGACACCACAAAATAGTAATTCAAACTCCCCTGTGGAGAGATTTCATTCAAGTATTATTGAAAGTTATAGATGCCTTAAAGAAGAAAATAAAGAGCTAAGTACAGATCAACTCATAAAGAGAGCAGTAATGACATACAACAACTCTATATGTTCAATCGCGTAAAGAAAACTCAAGTAAATTGTACGAACAAACAAAGGAATTAAATGAAAAAATGAAAGAAGCCATTATTTCAAAAAGAAACGAAAATCGTGAAGAACCACCATTTTAGTGATCAAAAATATGCTTTCATTAAAACAAAATTTAGAAGCAAAGAACTTCCTAAATTTAAAAAGATACCGTTAATAAACCAAACGGAAAATAAGTTAATAACACCAAAGACAAGCTATCATAAAAGTAGTGCAAGGAGACCAAAGGCTAATAAAAATCTATTCTTTCAGGAAACCGATGAAGATCAAAATGTTGGCTCTTCTATTCGTAGCAGTTCTAACCGAACCAATAGTAACAACAGACGTACAAGTTACCAAACTCGTAAATTCTATACTTCCTATCCAGATACGTAAGGCAAAGTTGATTTTTAATAATATAATATTATGTAGATTCAAGCCAAATAATTAATCACGTAGAAAGCATAGAGAATGCATCCAAAATAATTAAAGATAAGTTTAATGTTAAAAATATAACTAATATTATTTCTTATTATGGACTTGCCGAAAATTGTTTAAGAACTGAATATTTGATACAATAACGGTGGAAAAACTTGAAAATTTACATCCACATGTTCGTAAAGAACGAGGCCTAGTTAACGCGGTTGGTAAAATAAATAAATGGCTATTTGGAACTCTCGACGCTGACGATGGAAATTATTATAAAGCAGCAAAAACCAAAATTATTTAGCTAAAAAATTCGGACTACAAGCATCTTTATCAAAGGGCATAACTAATAACTATAATAAAACTATTTTGAAATTGAATGAAAACCAACGTAAACTAAAAACTGGTTTAAAAACATTTCAAAATGTAGTATTAATGACGATAAATTCTTTACTAGACTATCCTAGTTTTTACGGGATCATAACGCAATTAAACTTAGATTGCCAAAATATTATAATGTTTCTAGATAACCTAGAAGACGCTATTATGTTTTCAAAAGTTAATGCGCTTCATAATAGTATTTTACCGATTTCGGAGCTGAACAAAATGCTTAAATATCTAGCATCAATTTATAAAGACAATCAAATCCCACAATTTAAAAACATTTTATCTTCTTATCAAATTTTGGAAACTCAGATAAATTTTGTTGACTCGAAAGTGATCTTTGCAGTCCATGCACCAATTTTAAGATTCAAAATATTTTCCTTTTACCATATATTTCTAATAATCCAAAACCAATCAATTTTTATACCCCAATACCCTTATATGGCACAAGCGGAGAAGAAGAGACAATTCACCGCAGAAACAAGTCATTCATTGAAGGAATTTACTTTTGTAAAGAAGAAACTCACCCCCGAGATGTATGCGTGGAGAACTTATTTGACGATATGGGAATGGAAAACAAGAAGCAATTATAGAACAAATCACTCAAAATTTAGTTCTTGTTCAGCAACAGAAGCCTGAGAAATTGCTAATCAACACGGATCGGTATATGTAAATCGAAGTAACAGTACTGATTAAGATACCAGTAAACTGTCAAATAGATATTAATGAAGAAAAATTCTTCAACCAGCGAAAGAAGAAACAAATACGTTCCAAATAATTGTTATTGTGTTTGGAATGATCATGGTTCTAATTTTAGTTTTCATCATTAAGAAGCTCTTCTTGGAAAAGGTACGAGAATTGAAGAAAATCGCATCCAAAGAGGAAACCTGCCAAGAAAATTTTGAAGCTTTTTCGAAAAAACGTTCCGTTATTTCGAAAGTTAAGGAGGGAGGAGTTATATGCCCCAAACTGCAGACGAAGCCCAAAGCTAGGCGAAGATAACGCCTTGCCGATACTGCATCGAAAGCCCTATTTATTCGATTGTCACATTGTAAAATTGCTCTTAATTATTCCAGCCTTTGTATCGGCTAGTCCGAATAAAACTTTATTTTGCTTTCTGTGTAATAAATCTTTTTAAAAACGCTCTCCCAAATTTTTAACATTTAAGTACCTCCTTATTTTCATTACTTCTTTGAGCATTTTGCTAACAATCCTGTAGAAACTATGCTTGATACAAAGTGGCATTTAAAAAAAATAGTTATGACACTCCGTATCCTACAAAGAAAGGTGAAATAAGATAGGCTGCATTATTTTAGGTAAGTTCATTCTAGTTAGTAAGTCAAAGGAGTTGGTAGACTCTAGAACTGACTATTTAGATTCCTTAATTTGATTTTCACGTCTGTGGAGTTGAAAATTTTGCTTGATGTATATGACAAAACATCAGCGCCCTTTCACCATTTTTAACAACAATGGCAATAAACAATTTCACGATTTATTAAAAAACTAACAAAAATTTTGTTTTTAAAATCTTACACGCTGTATATTATCTTATGCACAATAATTCTCCATTCATGAAGTTCTTCCTAAGATTTGTGTTTGAACTTTGAAAAAATATTAGATTTCTTCCACATCTACACAATGAAATAATAAAATCTGTACATTTTTGAAATAAATAAAAAAGATATGCGGAATAAAACACAGATTTTCAATAATATTTTATATATAATTTAGTACACCATCAGAGAAGTAGGTAAACACCGTTTTACAACATTTATAAACCATAAAAATGGTTGATAATGATCAGGGTGCTGATAAATAAAACCATTTGGCACAATACCACTTTTGGTTTTAATTCAAACAATTCCAAATTAGATTTACCGATTGGGCATGTATTTATAACAATAATAAACTGAAGTTTATTATTTAAAAAAAAAAAATGTGTTTTTTACATAGAATGAAAGATATGCAAACTGGCTCGCAATTATTTTCAGTAAATGTAAAGTAAAATTATTAACAACCATAAAATAATAAATCTGTGTAAAAGAAAGTAACAATATATGCTGGTCAATCATAAATAAACAATTTTATTGGTTTCAACCTTATCTCTCTCTGACAATCACCCAGATATTTTGCTACCTTAGTGCTAACACAGACCTTTGCAATATAGTCGATACATTTCAAAACAATTCGTTTATTGTATTTGTTTAATGATATGCCAGTGTTCGATTGTGACAAAATGGACAATTAAATTCAGAACATAAAAGTTATTGGTTCGCCCACAATATGTTGAACAATAAATTACCAGTTACAGTTGTTTGATATTATTTCTATTAGTTAACCTTGTTAGTTATATTATCGAAGGAATTATGGATCAAACTCTTATTATTGCTGTTTACTGAAAACAAATAGGAATTCAAAATTGAGCTCAATATCTCCTCTCCTTCCCCAAGCCAATTTAAGAGATGTTTCAAGAAGCAGCTTGAAACTACAGATTGCCATCAAATTTTTAATAAATAAATACACCACACCGCAATACAATCATTAAGTGAGAGTGCATAGTTTTTTTCAATTTTTACAATTCTGGTGACACTACCACAGAGAGAAAGGTTTTTATTTACTCTCCTATCTGTTTAAATAATCTGTTCTCCGTCGATTTTTGGTTTAACTTGATTAATTACTAAGGTGACCAGACGTCCCGCTTTTGGCGGGGCAGTCTCGATTTTTCACAATTTGTCAGGCGACGTTTTTCAATTTTATATTTATGAAAATCATTGTTTTGCGTTCTAAGAATCCTAAGGGCTACAACGACTAACCTATTGTTTTTGCTTCCCAGTTATATTGTATTTGTCTCTCACATGATACAATTCGTGTTCGTACTGCGTGCTAACAAGCTAATTAAACTAATAAATATTACAAATCTGCTATATACCATAGAAAATTGATATTTCATAAATACATAAACTTTCTTAAACTTAGAGAGGTTAGAAAATAATTTTCTACCGTTAACTATCCGCAATATTATAAACCAGCTGGCAGAGCAACGTGCAATAAATCGTCAAAATACCATGAACCATGTCAAAAAGATTGCAAAGATTATTTGGAAGAGATTTTCGTTGAGTTAAATTAAAACCAGAACTTAATTGGAACGACGTGCAAAAATCATTTCATTATATTTCTCAAAAATGTCCAAATAGTTATATTTCCGAAAATGATCTTTTTAATGAAGTGTCATCAGTAAAAAAATATATTAACAATTATGCATCAGAGAAAATCACAATAGAAAACAAATGGTTAGAAATATTTCATCATTTGGAAACAAACTATGTTCCATACAATAATATATTAAAAATTGTGGAATATGCACCATCTTTACCTGGAACTAACGCTACTACTGAACGCGTTTTTTTTACCGTAAATCAAGTGTGGACATCAGAAAAAATCAAAATTAAAGTGTAGACACTTGTAAACCCATTTTACATGTCCAATATAATTTGACAAATTCTTGTGAAAATTTTTTCTATTTTAAAAAATGACAACAATCTACTGAAACAAATTTACTCAAATAAAAAAATGTCAAAGAATAAAACATACATTTTTTTATATTTATAAATTATACTTATGTTAACAATAACAATAACCCTTCTTTCAGAGTTGTCCCGCTTTGCCCATCTCAAAATCTGGTCACCTTATTAATTACAGCAAAACATTTGAAGAGATCGAAAAAGCTTGACTCATAGCTTATAAACGACACAAAGTAACATGTGCCTAAATGAGATAATTTAATATCGTATAATAAGAAATCTAGCTATTGTAATAATATAATTGATAATACTGAATTGATTTTCATCATATATAAATAAATTTCCTGCTGTGAGACTATATCCACGATTGATAGTAAAACTGACATTAACAAATTTTCATGAAAATGTTTTGGTTAAATTAAGAATACAGACGCATTTAGCGTTCTACTATTTTGGCCATCTATTTGCTGCTACATTGTACACACTAGAATATCTAATTGTACAAAAATGATAAGAAATATACAGGAAATATCTGGAAATTGATTTAAATATATAGAAAAATAAGTTGTGTAACAAACAATAATTTTTTGAGTTTTAACGGTGCAACATTTTTCTTCCTTTGCTACATGACAAACCGACTTCTCTTATTTCCAGACTCCCACTTTTTGGATTGCATTCTTGTACTAAAAGAAGGTATCTATTTTTATTGATAGCATCAATTAAAACTATCGAACAATAATTTAGGCTTTATAACCTTAATCGACTATTTTTTTAATAGAAACGATTGAGATATATCGACTATTGTGATAAGAGATCTAAACATTCGCTAAAATTAGCTGGGTTAATTTTTTGTTATCTACTCTAAGCTTCACATTAATAAATATCTAAACATTATATAATTCAATATGTACTTTTTCAACAACACATTTTCTCGAAACTATTTTTAGAATGTTTCTATATTCTTCTTCTAAATAATGGCAGAATATAATTCTAAGTAACCATTACTTTGTTATTTATTTATAATACATTCGTTGCGATTTTTTCCATATCAATATGCATGCAAAAATCCGCAGCGAAAGAATGACCGCATTCGCTGGGCTGAGATGCATTTAAAGAATTCTAAATTTCTACAAGTGAACCAAAACCAGTTCTCAGTAACTCTAAAACTAAATCCTTCAAATGCATGGTTATGCGTTTGCCTCATTTGAATTAGTTACCTAATTATTACATAAACTATATATATTATAAACATATACACATATAGTTAAATAAATTAAAATCTTTGGTAAATTGAAAACAACTTGGCTAAGCTTTGTTTCAAATAATGCACATTGCCCTAGGGTTGCAACATGTAAGTCGTCTAACCGAAATGGACATTATCACAATGTATCCAATATTATAATTTTTCTAATTTCAATTTCAAACCATCTTAACATGAACGGCAAACAGCTACATACAATATTCACATAAAAAATATATGCTAAAAAAGCACAAAATTCTAACATACCAAAAATATGATTTTATACCATATTAGATAAGAAGCAAGAAAACGGTTATATGTAGATTTATTTATTGTATTTATTATGTTGAATCAGACTTCTGCATATTCTGATATTGAACACATTCATCATATATACTTTATCGAAAAAGAAGCAACTTGTAAGGAGTTTACCGATTTTTATGAAAGAAATTGCATACAATTTTGAGATATAATTTTCATTTGATTCGATGTATAATTTTATGTTCAGGTACTCTATCATGGACAGATTAATTAATCTAATTGTATTTTTCAGAGCGCGAGAGAAGATTCATGTCAAGATGGTTATTAGGCAATATTTTAATACCACAATAAAACAAAAATAGCAACATATGCGAACCAACTGATTAAATTGAAATATACTGTGAACTGATAAAGTCACCTATGTAAAATTTGCTTCATACCAACTTGCTTCTACATGCATAAAACAGTCGCGACTAGCTCTTGTTAAAATTCTAAAATGAAACTCACTAAAATTAACACATATTTAAATCACCAGAAAATAGAATGTGGAACGATCCAGCAAAAAATGAAACAATTTTTTGGTGATGTTAATAACGACTCACATTTTTAAAATATTTACATAGGCCATAAAATGACTAGACATAACGGAGATTAAGCCAAAATAAGTCAAAATTCAGGCAAGGGGATATCCAAGTTGTACCCGTATTTAGTTTATACAAATCTGGGTAGCTTCGAAGTAATAATTAATTGTAGAAACAGCGTGAAAATAGTATTTGTACTCTTTGAAGCAGTTGGGTTCAATGATAAAATACCCAACAAAATACCCATTTGTTATACCCAACGGAAATTGAGGTAAAATGTGTTTCAAATCAATTATTTAATCCTCTATCACATGGATTAGTGTAAAACAAGCGTGATTGACTCATATCAAATTGAAGTTTACTAATATTAAAAAACAACACTGTTTCTTATCACTTTCATAACTCTACAAAGAACATATTGGTTTACTTTTAAGCTAGCCGTCATCATATAACAACTCAAACATAAAGAAGAATCGCAATCTAATGCTCAAAAGGTTATGGGTAGTAGGTATATAAATCACAGCTTCGCGGCCGGAAAACAAAAGATTAATGGAACCACAGTACTATCATAGCTCACTTTCACAACTTTTTTGTGCGAATTTTTGTTAAGCATTAGATTAAAATCTAAGGACACCAAGCTAACTACGGAGATGTGAAAATGAGCCAATTATAATTCGAGACACATCAGATCATTTTTGCAGTCAAAAAAGTAGAAAACTGTCGAATTTTTTTTTCCTTACTACGATGACTCAAAGCGAATTGCTAGTGAAGGTTTTGACTCAATAAAAGACACTCTTTTTTTGAACTGATTAAGGCGCAAAAGCTACTTACATGCAATACAATATCCGTAAAAACCAAAACCTAATAAATGTAACAAAAATTGGTTGTCAGGTTGCAAAAATTATTGAGCAGGTATTTGAAAATACGGTAAGCGAGCCAATAAAAATATCATTACTCTTCTTAAATAAGAGACTATCGCTGAATTGAATAATATACGTAAGGAAATGAATTAAGCTTGAAACTTAAAATGAGAACAATGGACTTTCCATTGTTCGAAACATAACCGTTTTGCTATAAATGTCATTTTACTGTGTCGAACGGCACTAAGCACACACAGATGGACTCCATAGATCATACTTTAGGGTGTGCCGACTTTTTTAAAAGAAAATGAAATGTCAGTCAGCACTTAACTTCACCATTATGTGTTTAGATTTCGTGGTTTTATAAACAAAAAATTTAAGAAATAAAAAAACTCTCCGAATGCTCTCAGTTTCGCTCTGAATTTCATAAATATAATAATAATCAATAATTAAACATACAAAATGTACCTAGAAAAGTAGAAAAATAGGATAATCACCTATTTTTTAAAATTGATCTAATTAAGACTCGAACTTAACTATAGTATATTTCAAAACGTCACACCTTAGACATTAATAATTAAATAACATCAAACTAAGTTCTTCAGACTGATTCTTTTATAACTTTTTGCCTGCTCAAAAATTTTTGTGTAAAAAATCTTTACCCAAGTTCCAATCTGCATTTTAAATGCTGTTTATATATATATAGATGATATCTTTGTTCTTTATTACTAAAACCAACATAACATACACCATAAACTCTTTCAACAATAATTTCTGCAACACAATTACATAATATAAATAAACTCTCTTTATATATGTAACATATATCTTGGACAAGGTCAGTGTCTCTATGCTTAACAAAATACTAATGAAAAACTAATGCTCTAGTTTGTGCTTTAGACTCATGGGTCAATATTTGCGACGCGCTAGATTTAGTTCAAAACCAAGGACGATGAACTCTAAGTTAAAGCGACGAGAAAGAGACTGACGCGATTACATAATGTTAACTTGGTTACTACTCACACACAAATCGAGATGGATTAAAGTCTCTGTTTAGGATTGAAAAACCACGGAATTCTTCTTGATTTATAGATTGTAGCACCTCATTACTTACTGGAGTCAAGACAGGCTCTTCTCTTGTGAATTCGGCGTCAAAGTTGGCTACATCTTTTCTACTTCTCTGAAAAACAAAACAAATCCGTCAGCGTTGAATTGCTACGATCCTAGAAATAAATAATACATACAATTCTAGGTCTAAATGGAGGTTTAATCTTTCTCTGCTCAAGGGCAGTCCAATCAATGTCCTTAAAAAAGGGGTGCACTAAAATGGCCGCTTCACATCCCTGATTCACGACACAACCCAAGCGTCGGCTTGGATTCTTCGTCATAAAACCTTTTAATATACTAACCTGAGAAAGATGTTTGAATTTAGGTACAAGAAATGTATTTTTTAGGCTGAAGTTAGAGATTTTTACAATATTATCTGGTAACATGTCATTTACATGCTTCATTTATTTTTGACAAAATACTAATTTTATTAAATAAGTTAACTAATACTTAGTCAAAATTGTTCATGACCATTATTATTTCGCAGATTTCTGTCGTCTTGAAACTTATGACTAGTATTGGGACTGGTCAATTGTTACTTCTTAATTGACCGACAATTCGCTACTTCTTAATTGACTAGCCAAATTCGATCCAAATGTTATCTATCATTATTTTATAATAAATTTATACAAAATTTCGTAGTGCTTACCGCTTCCTTGCTTAACCACACCGGATACAAAACGTCGTCATGCAAAATAGATTCAAAAAGATCGTCTTCATTATCGGCTTCAAACGGGGGTTGACCAGCCATCATTTCATACATAAGGACCCCCAGAGCCCACCAATCAACGCTGGCACCGTATTCCAATTCCTGCGAAATAACAGTTTTATTGAAATTGCAAAAAATTCCAGTAGGAAAAATCTTACCTGTAGGATTTCTGGAGCTATGTAGTCCGGAGTTCCGCAAAATGTCGACGTGGTAACCCCATCAAAAACGCCTTCCTTGCACATTCCAAAGTCTGCGAGTTTACAGTGACCTTCAGCGTCCAATAAAATGTTATCCAGTTTAAGGTCTCTATATACAACACCGTTCCTATGTAAAAACTGTAGAGCTAAAGTCACTTCGGCGGCATAAAATCTGCAAAACAACAATTTTTGTCAAAGATTAATTGCCATTTGTACTATTACGGGAATTGCCACAAACCTTGCACGTGGCTCGTCAAATTTCTTGGCGCGCTGAATTTGGAACATGAGATCACCCCCGTTAACGTATTCCATAACAAAGAATAAACGATCCCTAGTCTGGAAACAAGAGTGTATTGCTGTCAAGAATGGATGTTTAGCAGCTAATGTTAGGATCCGTTTCTCAGTCATAGTGCAATCGACATCATCATCTTGGATGATCACGTCTTTCTTTAGTACTTTTATGGCATACACCTCGTCTGTATTCTTCTTTTCCGCGAGCATTACTTTGCCAAAACTGCCCTTGCCTAATACCTTAATAAAAGAGAAATCATTCAGTCCTATTAAGTGTTTGCTTCGCTCTTGATTTTCACCATCTGAAAACAAAATTGAAATAAAAAAAAAAGAAAATCAAAACACATTTAGCGGTCGTTTACCGCTATTTTGCATTTTTTCTTCCACCATTTTGGATAGGCTTTCATCGGTATTTGAATAATTTCCACTTGAATTTTCGCCAGTTTCAGCTGGGGCTCCGTTACCCGATCCAGGAAGCAACTTACTCTTTCTAATGGGCGTCTTGCTATCGGGGGAAACGCCTAAAAAACAACAATTTTAATGTAAAAAACTGGTATTCCTATTTGTATTTTATCAACAATTGTATTTTCAATTTTAAATGGATGGATAAAACAGTGTGAAAGGAGTTCCTTCTTCTTACTTGTACCTTTCCATAATTTTGGTAATATTTTTTGTTTTACCTTCTTTCTAAATATTTGATTGCTAAATCCCATTTGAATAAGTTTCTGATTGACAATGCAACAGAAGAATATAGAGACTACCATTGGCAAATACACAGGCAAAATTAGTAATTTTTGGATTTAAGATTTTTTTGTGATGGCATTATGTACGTGTGATGTACGTTATATCTCAGATTAAATGGATTAAAATTGCACAATCATACGATCAATCAAAAACAACCATAAAACATAAATTGCAACACAGAGCAAGAGAATCAGTACACATAAAATTTGATGGTATACGAGTATCCAAGGAGATCAACATTACAGACAGTAAACAAAAAATTAACATAAAACCTATAGAGGATCAGCGAAAATTAAAATAAAATTAAAAATAAAACATACCAAGCAAAACTAAACGAGGCGGATTATCGGGAGGTTTACCTATAGCCGTGAGGATTTCGGCCATTTGTTTTGTATTGATTCCACAATTGTTGGCTACATTTTTCTGACATCGTTTGTGCACGTTCAAGGAACACTCGCCACACTGCAATCCCTGCCTCGTCAAGCCATAAAGCAACGACCCACAATGGTCGCAGAATGTGAACCTTTTGTAGTTGTGTACCACAAAACGATGGGGCACATTGACATTAAATCCGGTGCTCTGGAGAGTTGTCTGCCGATCAAATGGTGCTTTCAGTAATACAGAATGATGATAATAGTAAACCACATTTGATGATCCAATTACAAATAGAAAACCAAAATTTCCATAAATTGTGGCAAGATAACTTGTATTTTAATTCAGATCAAAGGAGCAATAAACTGCTATTGAAACATTTATAATTACACCATTATGGGTGAATTAGAAAGAGATATTTATTTATTACTATCATTATATCCATTTTTGAGGAGTAAAAATAACATTCTATTAATAACCTTTTATAAAATATGACGTATACAAATAATAACTCTACAGCCATTTTTTCTTATTTTTTATGCTTCAGATACTGTCAGACTACTTTAATAATCACAAACTATAACTTAAACCCACAGACAACTGGAACCGAAAGCATTTTTTTCTCTTCAATCAGGTAAATTATGCCTCAAGTCATTCCAAGCTTTTTTCTTGACGATCAGTATGGTCTACTACAGAAATAGGCACTGAACATCAAGAAGAGCTACTTTCTGATGGCGCTCGTAATATTACTGGTTTCTCCAAAAGAAAAAAAAGCAGAAACATACTTTATCGTTTTATTTTAATGATTTTTATTAGCGCAGTTGCGTGTTCCAAAAAGTTTTGTGTTACAATCGGTCTTACATTTCAGAAGTTTTTGATAAAAAGCTCCGTATAACCAACTTACCAACGTACCTGCTTATATATTGTTTGGGGGGGGCGGGGGGGCGGAGCTTAATGAGGGGCATGGTCTCGGATGACTGATTCTCATAAAGTTGCTTATAGATTTCTATTGACTCTCGTATTTTTCGTTGGTACAAGAATTTTAAGAATTTTAGTTTTATCGAATAAAATTTTGACGTTATATTTCTTTAGAACTTTTGATATGTGGTTAGTGATGTTTTGAATGTAAGGAAGGACAACATTGGCAAATGTGGGATTGCTTTCAGTCTCATTGCTATTGGAAGGTTGTGGTGAACTGTATTTTGTGAGGGAACGCTTAATATCTTTAATGTAGAAATTATTAGAGAGAAGAGCAGACTCGGACTGAGAGAGTTTTACGACTCTGTAAACAGGAAAGTTGATAACTGATTATTTTTGGGCAGGATGGTGATGTGACAATGCATTAAGGTATTGGTTTGTGTGCGTAGGTTTTCTGTAAACACAATGACGCAATGTTAGGTCTTATTTTCAATTGATAAGAATATCTAAGAAGGGGAGGTTATTATTGGTTTCTAATTCGATGGTAAAACGTATGTTAGGGTGTATAGAGTTTAAATGTCTAAGAAAATCTACTAGGAAAAGTATCATAGATGTAGCGTTCCTATAATTTTGGTTTTAGGTGGAAGGTGTTGAGAGCTTTCTTCCCAAAAATAAATATATTCGTAATGACTGGTGATAGTGGAGAACCCATAGCTGTTCCCGAAGTTTGTTTAAAAATTTGACTGTTATAGGAAAAATATGTTCCAGACAAGCATTTTTCAATTAAGGTGAGAAGGTTTGGTTCCAGATTTTCGGATTTTAATATATCTGAAATGATGTTAAGAGTAATAGGGACTTTTTTCCCTGTAAAAGGTTTTAATAAAGAAGGTAGATATTTTGGTTGAGAATATATTGGAGAACCAATGGCGCTAACAATAGGTCAAAGGGGTAATCCTGGTATGCGAATCTTTGGGAGTTCATAGAGACGTAGGAATTTTAGAGTCATGAGGGGTGACAGACCATAGATAGAACCCAACCTTAAATATGTTATTAAGGCTTCTTCTGTATCAGACTCTGTTATTTGGCCTCATGGTTAAGAATCCCTAGCAGATTTTCTTAGACATTTAAACTCTATACATCCTAACATACGTTTTACCATTGAATTAGAAACTAATAATAACCTCCCCTTCTTAGATATTCCTATCAATAGAAAATCAGACCTAACATTTACAGAAAACCTACTCACACTGACCGATACCTTAATGCCTTGTCAAATCACCATCCGGCCCAAAAATCATCGGTTATCAACTGTCTTGTTTAGAGAGCCGTAAAACTATCTCAGCCCGAGTCACTGAACCCAGAATTAAAATACCTCTGGTATCTTCTCTCTAATAATTTCCATATTAAAGATATTAAGCGATCCATTACACCACACTTGCCACTGTTGTCCTTCCTTACATTCAAAACATCACTGACCAAATATCAAAAGTTCTAAAGAAAAACCAGATTTACCCCTTGTCCATAAATCTCTCAACAACTTCGATCCGCCATACGCGGCAAGGAATACATTGGAGAGATAGGACGAAAAATATCAACTAGGCTCAAAGAACATGAAAGAGCCTTAAGTCTAAGAAAAATAAACTAAGCAATCACGAAACCAGACATAAATTTTTTTTGAAAAAACATGCATGTAATCAATTCTTCTACCAACTAAAAATCCGAGAATCAATGGAAATCTATAACCAACCTGATCATCTTAACCTCGACTCAGGTCTTTACTGGTCACCAATATGGGAATCCGCCCCCTCAAACAATATAGAAACAGGTACAGAAAAAAATGCCAGTTTCAGTTAAACTTTGAAGAAGGCAACAGGATGATTGGCAAAACGTTAGCAAGTTGACTGAACAAAAAACGACGCAGGAGGAATTCAGAAGGTATGTAAAAAGTAATCCACTAGCCTGTCGAAGTTTCTTAGACAAATTGATTGATAATGATATCACGATTACAACTTCAGCTGCAACTTTTGATCTTACTTATTGGTATGTAAAGTAAGTAAGCCCGCGCGAAATCCCCTAAGGGAAAATTGGGAGAGAGTCAATGGTGGCTTGAATAAGGCATCATTAAATAGCCGAGGTCTCCTATTTTAAATTATATTATTATATATATAATAATAATAAACCCTATTTGAAAGTATGAGCCAAGTTTATAACATTCCCGATAGCCAATGTTAGTTTATATAAATCCCGATTAAAACCTGGCACCAAGATGTCAAAAACAAATTCCATGCATGAATTACTTCGTCAAAAGTCGAATTAGTTGAACTGTGTATAAAAAATCCATCAAAATATTTCAAAGTGACAAACGTCCATTCAATAATAAACATGGATGATTTGGAAACTGAACAAGCAGGAGAAGCGGAGGACGAGCAAAGGTATCCCTATGGAGAATATGAAGGCAAAAGAGATGAGCAGATGGACAGACATGGTTATGGAGTTGCCTTACTACCAAATGGTGACATTTACAAAGGAGAATATTATCATGGAAAACGTCATGGAAAAGGTAAATTTCATAATACACTTTTTCGAAAATATCTGCAGGTTGTACATTTGGTTGATTCATGAAATTTGAGGAATTTACTGCTTCAAAAACGGTGCCCGCTACAATGGTCTTTGGCGAAAAGGTCTTAAGCATGGTAGTGGTGAATTCATCTATCCAGATGGGTCCCGATACATTGGAGAATGGAGAAGAGATTTTAAACATGGACAGGGCATCTATCACTATGCAAATGGTGACGTATATGAAGGATTGTGGAATAAAGGGCATCGGAATGGCTTAGGCACATATACCTACAAAAATCTTAATGTATCTCAATATGGAATTTGGAAAAATGGACAGATGGAAGGGCCAGGAATCACAAATTATCCTTATTTTAGGTAACTTATATGAAAAAAGGAACAACAATAATGAATATAATGTTGTCTCCTAGCAGAATAAATGTTACCAGGCTATGATTGCATTGCACTTCACTTACATAAAAATGTTTTATTTAATTAACTTAAATTGCTATGTATCAGAATTTTTTTTATCAAAAAGGAAAACAAGATAGATTTTTGTCACTCGTTCTAAATATTAACGACAAATATCAACAAAATATAATTGGACATTGGAAGATTGTGTGGGTTAATATAATCTTAACTTCAACTTCAAATTCCACTGTCCAATACGAAAGAAGTTTTGTTAACATTTATGTTAATAAATTGAAATAGAGAATATAAACCTACCTTTTTTTGCTACAACATAATAATAATATGTGGCGTTAGTTTTTTTTGTTACTTTCTTACATTTTATTATTTTCTGTTGAAAATATCAATGACTCCTGCGCATCAATTTTTACCGTCCTTACGCTACTATATTCTCTATAGCTATATAATCGAAATAAATGTGATTTTCTTTATTAATTTTCAATAAAAAACAATCAAATGATACTAATAGAAAAGTTATGGTATGAAATCCCGGCCAGATCACAAAAATTAATACTCCATTGTAAGTGTAATCAGAGTTTGCCCTGTGACGCGTAGACTAAGGACCATCCAGTGTTTAAGAAATCAAAATAAATGGTTAAGCCACACTGTTGTGGTTTTTTAGATTTCATGGTTCATTTGAAAAGAATCTTCCTAAAGGAAAAGGCTGTTTCACTTTTGATGAAAAATATATGCAACATGGTTATTACATTAATGTGAAAGATACCTCTCTTAATTCTGTTGGAAAAGAAGAACTGCAAAGTGATGAAAGCAATCCTACCAATATAAGTATAATTAAATCCATTAATAAAAAGCTTGACCTATATAACTTTATGAATTAGTACCAATATGGAGGGCAGAAAGTATCAGCAAATACAAACCAGAGCTTCTTCCACCAGAACCCTCACCAATTATAGTCCAAGAGTCAGAGGAATCTATGGTAGATATTATTGAGTACCTTCAGAAGCAATACAAGGAAGAAACTCACATTGATGAAGAACTTGGGACAGTTGCCTCACCTCTCAATGGCAATTTAATGGTGGATATTCCAGACATAGATTTAGATGATTAATACATAACAATTTCATTATATACTATACACTATTACTGATTTTTCAATGGATAATCAAATGTAGCTACAATTTATATTAGACTACTACAATTTATATTAAACTTACCTCTTCTTGCATTCCCGGACATTTTGTAAGCACTAGACGATGACATCTTTTATGGACAACACAAGTACAAACTGAAAAAATATATTTTCAAAACCAGTTTAAAGTACAACATTTGCTTTGGCCAGGGTTTTAAACTTAAGTATATACAATGAACTTCAAAGTTATTTACATCAAGCATTTGTTGTGAAAATAAGCGGAAAATTAGTAGTCATGGTGAAATGAAATAAAGTAAAAAATAAACTTACGAAAAAAAGCTATAAAATCAGCCATGCCAGTGCAATGGTGCTGCAAATAAAAATATACAATTAGAGAAAATTAGATTCTCTAAACCAAAAACCATCATGCACATAAAAGGTCCACAATCAAATTTTATATCTAAAATAACATTAATTATATTGTTTTTAAGTATTCCAGCTAATACACCATAAAAACGCCCTCATTATAAACCAACTCTTTTTTGGTAATTGTGATACACTGATAAACAGTTTTCTTCCTATGAATTGATTCTAAAATATTTGTGACCAAAACTATGGATACTTAAAAAATTAAAAAGAGTATCTAAAAGATAGTGTTGAACATTATGTTAAAGCTTCTTTAAAAACCCCAATAAAGACTTGGGATTTGTTTAATTTGTGATTCTTGGATCCTCAAAAATAAATACATACATATTTAATTTGAACAAGATTCTCACGAAATAGTAAGTGTTTTGGTACATTTAGCATAAATCATAAAGCTTAAGCGCTGTGTAAGGTTAAAATTCATGCAATCATACCTTGACATTGATAGCCTTGTTTGCCTAAACCCCTGAAAAACAAAACCACCATGTTAGGGCTACCCTTTGTGCAAATCTAACTGACAATGTTGACAAACCGTAGCGTCACGCAAGTGTTACGCGTTAATCTATTGATAGTTCAATAATTACAATTGTTACCTAGTTTCATTAGGCTTAATTTAAAGACCAAGTTCCAGTTGTAAATTGAAGTTCCTGGTGGGAAGCTGAATTAATAAATGCAGTTTGCTGTTTGCACAAAATCAAGTTAATGTGTGAAAGAACAAAATAAATGTGAACCTATATCAACAAATTTTAGGTGTTATGTGATCATTTGTTTTTTATTTTTAAAATTTCCAGCCAGCGAAAAAGTTTATTAACACATAAAATAAATATAATAATATAGGAGAATTATTGGCAAACAGCAAAGTGATTTCATCATTTTCCGCGCGAAAAATGTTTGTATGCATTAAAACAGAAGTAATTACAGGGGGACTAAGAGATATAAACAATGTTTTTGCAACAATGACGTCACTTCACTCTTTTCTAATAAACTCTACCTTGAACTGAGAAAAGAAGGCGAATATAAGTTATCGTTATTTATTGCCTGCCTGAGAACTTCAGAAAAATGGACAAATAATGGAGAAATAGAAAATAACCACTTAATTCCTATAAATGCTTCTTTGTAAAATTTTAAGAAAATTGGTTTAAAATAGTGCCAGAAAGCGTGCCATAAATAAATAATGTTTATGTTAGATTACCTATATTACTCCAATACAAAAATTAAAAGTAAACAAATAAAGCGAATCCCAATTTCCCCTAATTAAAATGCACTTTCTATAAGCAAACTCACCATATGAACTCCTTGCAGTGTGAACAAAATGTAGGTTGCCTTAAAAATGTTGCCATGAATTTGTGACCATTAACTTGGTGAACCCTCCTACGCATGGCACCTCGTCTCCTGTTAAAACCCTGACGCTCCTTAAATTCCCTCGGTTTAGAGCCATATTCTATTAAAAATGATATGCCATGAAAAACAAAGCCCCATTACCCCATATGCATACATTTTTAATTTTACAGTCCTTCAACCACCTTTCAATGCCCAAACCCATCAGGGGCATCTCTAAATTATAAAACATGATTTTTTCAATACAAGTTTTAAAAACAACAAAACTTCTAAGCAATCATGTGAATTACTTGACAAAAATTGTACCTAATATCTAACAGTGAAGCAAAAATAGAATCAAAATATCTTGGAAAGAATTATTGCAAAATTTACTTATTATTGCTTATTATATCGTTGGCAAAACATTTATCATAATTAGAAACATATTGTGTGGTTCATATTTGTCCACCAGCGCAAGAAGTAACTTACCATTTTTTAAGTCTATTTTAACCCGAAGTCGCCCCTTTGGTTCCAAATTAACCTGTGCAGAAAATGTGTTTAATAAATATCCAGAATTGACTTAACCGAATTAACTAAGTTAAGTTGTTGTCCTGTTCTCATTTGAATTAGGCACCAAATAATTTTTGACAGTGTTCGGTTATTTTCATTATTATTTATTCTACACCATATCGCATAGGATTTGTGTATATTTGTTGGATATATAGTGTTTTGTATATAGTAAGTAAGAAGGCTTAAAAATCTCATTTACAATATAAATGGAAATATGTACAGTGTCTTACCAAAATTGTACAGAACAAATATGACGAATTTTTTTCAAGTTTGTCAATAAATGTGGTCTATTGGGTATTTATTATATTCATTTCCATTTTGCTTTGCTCTACATATTTACAATTTCTGATATATTACATTACTTATGGTCTAGCTGATGGTATTCACAAAAAATATAAAAAAAAGTCTAGACTTGGGACCACAATACTACCTGGTCAAGAAAGTGTGTAGTGAGGTTTGTACTTATATTTTCGGTTCGGAACAGTGGTATACCTAAAGCATTGTAGAGAATCAAAATATGTAAAGTCTGTTTATAGATACAAGAAAGTGACTAACTGATACGAATTAAGGAAAGACCCGGGCAAGCTGTAAGAATGAAATATGGCCGAACAGGTCCGTACTTTGCTTAGAGCTTAATTATTTGGGGTTTTGTTAGGAAAGATACTAAACAATATTTATTTATTTATGTATGTACCTACTTAAATTACTTAAAATTCTAATTATTATTTGTTCTATATTATTTGCAATATGGATAGACGATTGTTTTGCTTTTTCTATATGTTTAACAGAATTTGCCCAACTTTGTGGAGCGATGTTAAAAACTTCGGTTTCTATAAGTTTAAGGACATTGGAGTTAACACGGGGAAAAACATTGTTACGACGAATCGCAGATTTCACTTGGTGCCAAACATGTTCAATGGGATTAAATATACAGTGGTAAGGTGGAAGCCTTAAAACTATATGCCCTAAATTTTTTGCATAATTATCACAGACATATTCCTTTTGTAGGTTCAAGATTTGTAGAACCTCAATTAATTGCTTTTTGGTATAATCTTCGTGAAAATAAATGTCGTTATTATACATGTAGTTTTGGATTGTTGCTTTTGTGTCACATGAGGAAGGGGTTTTAGTCAACTATCTACTATGATAACTTGCACTGTCCATTACAGTTACTCTATTAGGAGGAATGTTTGGAACTAGTTTGTTTTTAAACCAACTTTCAAATAAATCAGCGGTGGTGTCTTCATGGTAATCCAGAGAAGAATCTTTAGAGCCAGCATGCAAAATAGTTATTCTTTTACTTCTTTTTGATGGCGCGTTTGTTTTACACTTATCAGTTGGGTTAACTCAACCCTTTTCCGAGGTATCATAAGTAGGTTTCATCCAAATAAATAATTGGCCTATGTTATTCTCTGTAAATCCAAATTTTTTCTAGATATTCCAGTCGCCATTTCCGAATTCTAAAAGATTCCATTAAAACTTGCCTTTTGTCAATTTTTTTAAATCTAAAACCCATGTGTTGAATACACTTCCATAAGGTAGTTCTGCCACATTTAACACCGATTTCATCTTTTTCAAGCCTCCTAATTAAGATATCTAGGCACGCTTTGTTCCTCGTATAACTGGTAAATTTTACGCCATATTATATTTTGATCACTTTTTTTCCTCGCTGAAATGGGATTATTCACAATTTCCCATACAGTTGATCAGTTGATATTGGAATTTTCGTCAATGTGGCCGGTTCTTCCAAAGATGCTTGCTTGCTGGCACATATTTTGCATAATTCTAATACATAATTACTAATAAACTTAAACTAAGTAATATACCAAACTAAAGAATATTAAATACAGGTAGGTATAAAATTATTTTCTATTACGGACCACAATTTTACCTGAATTTAAATTCCGAAACTTTAGGTCATAATCTTGTTGCATTGTATGTTAATGACCACCCTTGGATAATCCCATTCAAAAGCAATTGGTCACTTTCTTATATCTATGAACAGACTATATCAACAAAATGACCGTTTCTACGGCTCGATCGGATGATTTTTAAATAATTGACTGCGCCATTTGTTTTGTTGTAGCGGTGTGTGGTTTGATTTTAACGAATTTGAATTAAAAAAAAAACTTTTAAAGTCCAGTTAATGTACATTCTTTATCCAACTAAATTTTAATGATCAGTGGTAACTTTAGATTTCTTTTGCTCTTAAGCATAGAAGATGCCAGAAATGTTTTTTGAAGGACAAATTGAAATTCAAAAAAATTGTTAAAACACCTATTTGGTTAATATATTTAAGTTTTTTAACTAAAGAAACCTTCAACTTCAAAAATTTTTCAAATAAGTTTGAAGTAATTAAAAGATGTGCACCCTGCAGCTGCAGCAGCAAAATTTGGACCCATTAGTTAGTAGCGGATATTATCTACATTTGAACAGGGGCTTTAACCTGTACTTTCCAACTTCAAAGCTCTTGTCAAATTAACGCCAACCTCTGCTTTCAAAGACAGATGCTTAAAATTTGCCTACTTCTAGTCTACGATATAATTAACCTGAGTACATGCACTATTAAAAATTTTAAGAACCGTTAAGAAGTATTTGACCAATGAAACCGGAAAACATCTTGCTAAATGAGAGAATGTTGAGAGGCTCTCATTTACCTCACCTGAGCATTATGTTTTACCAGTTGAGCTACCAGTGTTTTTATCAGGTGATGATTGGGTTAAATATAATATACCATTTTTGTTTTTATTATTTATTTAAATGTTATGGGTTAAACAATAACTATTGTTATGATTTATTAGGTATGTATAAGAATAAGAGAATTTTAACAGAACTAGATATTGGTGTGTGCAAAAAGTAAACTTGTTTTGAAGCAGGACAACAAGCGAAAATTGTGAACATATATTTTACAGAACAAAATATTTGACTAAGCTTTTAATGGAGCCTTCAATACATAGGCATGTCAAAACTGTAAACCTTAAAAATAGAATTCACTCACCCAAAAATCGGCTTCTTCCTTATCTCTCGTCAAAATTTCCTCAAATGGAATACTGCAATTTGCTACGAAAGTATCAGGAGGAATAGCTGCATCGTGAAAAACGGTGAGGCTGAGCGTCTTTGCGTTTTCGACATTGTGCTCAAAAAGCTCATTCCATACGGGGTCAGACGTCTTTTGCTTCGTGGTGGACTGTGCAAATTGGGCATCGTCGACGTCGACGGTAACGTAAGGGTCTAGCAATTGCTCGTCTGCTTTACCGAATGCGTGCCGTTTGGAACAATCCGTCGGCCTTAAGCCTTGTGCCTCGCATATTTTCACTCGTACCGTCCCAGTGAACATGGCCCCGGTGCACTACACCTGGTCTTCGCGATGATATCCACCACACCCGCACTCGAAGGTACAAAACAATAACAATTTAAAAGCTACATAGGTATATAGAGCGAGAAACAAATCCTAAAAGTAGATCAGCTAGATTGACAAGCATGAAGGTCGCTTGACTCTGCTGCTCCCGGTTCCCTTCCCCGTTTGTTTTACCACCACCAAAAACTTTTTACAGCCCTGCGTACTGCGCGTTATGCAGGATGGGAGCTAACATGGGTTTAGGAATTTCAAATATAGGGGTCACCACTTTACTATTGAGAAATTAGCAAATCTAATTTGCCTGAAATTTCTCCGTAAGCCGACATGTGGCACTAGTGTGGTGTTCTATGTTGCCGTTTCATCTTTAAAACTATTTTCTATGATTGCATCTTATTTCAAGTGTAAGTTGTATTTGTGGTCATGTCATGATTTGCTATACCCATTTACCACTTATATTTACTACCCACGAAGCCACAGTCTTACCGTATTTTTACAGCTGGAGTAGAAATCGAGATGATGAAACTATTATTGAAATGTTGGAAAGAAATTACAGTTATTGAACTTTCGAAAGTTGTTATTTGTTTATAACAACCGCTGTACTGAATGTTAGAAAATAAAAATTTAATTTTCAATTCTATTTGGAGAAAAAACATTTCATCCAATAAGTTCTTTACTTCAAGTTTACTGACTTTGAATTCATCAAATATAACTTCAAACAAATATCTGCACACAAAACAAAAATTTCACCATTTAAATTGAAGGTTTAACTTTTTTTTTACAATTATGGTTCTGTCTCAGTTTTACTTATTTCAAAATTGATTTTCTTATTTTACCACCAATTAAGAAAAAAATGGTCAATATAAATTACGTATAGGTATATCAAATAAACAGAACCGGAAAATTTATAAACTTGACAACGTTGTAAGATTTCACTGCGATGACGCATTTTCAATGATTATTTTGGGTGGGGAGGAGTAGTGGAGTGGAAGAAGTTTGTGACTACCGGTTCGCACGGGCTGCAATTTTCTTGACGTTTGATGTCAATGTTTACTTGTTATGTGATTTAATAGTTATTTTAAGCAATATTGGTGTTTTCGTAAGTTTACGATATAGGAGATACTTGGACCTGATTGGTTTCAGGACTTTAAACAATGTGAGTATGTACTTAACGTTGTAGAATTAATTCTAGTCAATGTCAAATACGGTTTTTGTTAGTTTGCAAGAAAAATCTAGCAAAACGTTTTTTGTTAGATGATTCATTTTCTCTACGAGCATGACCACGAATATGGTTTTACATCTTGTAACAATTGGAACTGCTATAATAGATTCGCTCGCTCATGGTACGCGCCCGATTTTAGTGCAAAGTTATTGATTTTTGACTGTGTTCCTTTTATCCGAATCTTCTGCGAAATGCCACCATGTTTCGGATAATTTGGCACTAAAATTGATATTATTTTTAAATTGGTTGAAAATCGCACATATTTTTGTTTAGAAAAATGCCGGCCCCCGCAGCGGAAAATGGAGCTCCAAGATCAGAACTTCAAGAACTTCAGTTTAAAGCCCAACAAGTTACAGATGAGGTAAGCAGACTAAATAGTTTTTTTTCTTTATATTTACTGTATAAGGCACTGATACTAAACATTCATCCTTTGATTTTTTTTTATTGTAATACCCCAAAATCTATTCTCTCTCTCTATTCTGAGAGCATATGAAAATATTTTTAGAAATTAGTAGTACAATTTTCTGTACTTTTTTACAGTCCTTGGAGAGCACCAGGCGGATGTTGGCACTCTGCGAGGAGGTAATTGTCTTCTTTTATTCAATATTAAGTGTTTCTATACCTTAAAACATAAATTCTTCATATGAGTGATTATTGCATTTGAATTTCAGACAATCACAATAAAAAAATAATTTGAACTTTTCGATTTATAAAAATTTGCTATTGTCCATTAACCTTTGTACAATATTAATTTTCTTAAATTTAAATTATGATCTCCCAGTGTCTAACTAGTAACAACTTGTCAACATGTCGAATATGAAAAAGATTCATGAGGTGAATTTTATTATTAACAGAACTATAATGTTTAATTAATTAGAAGCATATATTGCGAAAGGTTTCTTAAGTTATTAACAAAATCCATTTTTTAGTTCTTTAAATTGTCATAATTTTTAAAACTGGTAATTATATAAACATATTTCTGTAGAATAGATACTTCTCCTAAAGATTTTTAAATAAAAGTCATGAGAATAAACTGTAGAAATAATTCTCTCTTTTCTAAAAACATTTTGTACAAAGGTTTATTATTGATGTTGCATGCCTATACTTATCTATCTTTACTGTCCTGTCACTCAATATATGCAGGGCAGGACTACCGTTGATTTCTCCTCTGCCCACAGAGGATTCTTGGAGATCAAACACATGCTATTATTAAACAGTTCCAAATATTCAAGTCAATTCAAAAGACAGTGTTGTGTTTGAGGTCTCAGTCCAATCAATACATTTCCATTGTTTGTGGTGTCTAGGATGTAGCAAATTGGGAGCTTTTAATTTGGGTGGTTTCACTTTTAGAGTAGTGCCATTGTTAACAAAATAGCACAACTGTGCATTTTTTTACCTAAGAATTGACCACATTGCTAAAAAGTTTATGAAACTCTGATTGTATATGTGGGAGTATATATTTATTGATTGCATGAACGTAATCGTAACGTTATTAAACACAAAGAAATATTTATTGCTGTCAAATTAACACAATAACAAAATAGTTCCATTATCATATAAAAATTCTGTCAAACTCAATATGCTACTATGCAGCTTTAGTTATATCATTTCGAGATTTTTACAGTTCGGTATTCATAATTTGCCATTAATATCTTAATCTCACTATTGTTAAAAATTTTTGAGAAAAACAAACACCCTAAATGGTTTCTTCAAATATCCAATTATACTTGAAATGAACTATGAACTAGAAACTATAATTTTTATTAAGGTAGTAAGTAAGCAATTGTTGAATCGAATTTATAAATTTCTTTTTCCCTCTGTTTTGGATTCATATTATGTGTGACGATTCCTTTATTGCTATTCTCGCTCTGTTGATATGTTGATTAATTGCCCATGCCAATCTCAATTTCGGTGGAGTCGGTGGTCAAGGTCATTTCTAACATGGTAGAGGTTTTACCACGATTCTTGTTCTTGTTGGGAAACTATCCACAATTTAGTATTGCTTGATTACTGTAACATTTCTTGAATTTTAAAATCGCAACTACTCCACTTTTTGGAAAATCTTTTAAAGACTTGCCGTAATCTGGCAATCTGCTAAGACATAATCTCTTTCTTGACACTAGTCGCAGGTGATCTGTTTCTTTTCATTGGAAAAATTTGCAATTTGCTTTTGCAGGTTTAGTATAATACTGACAAACACCAAAACATCAAAAGATTTAGTTATTTGACTGTACCAACCATGTTTTATATATACGAGTATTTCCGACGTATAATACAATTTCACCTTAACAGCTCTTAGAAGTACATAGTAGCGGTAAAAATTTATTCTATAGTATAATGTTTACCTATTTTTTTTATATTACTTATTTCAATCTCGAAATAATATGACATTACGTATTGGGAAGCTTGGACGCAGAAGTCAAAGGATATAAAAATAAAAATTGTGTGCAAATTTTTTGTGCATCAGTTTATCTTAAGACTTCTAATTTTAACGCTGGACCTAATTTCAGGCTAGCGTTAATTGTTAAGTACCTAATTAAACAAATACAATCTGGAAAACCGGTGCTTTCAGTATCAAATATTAATTTGAAAACAAAAACTTCAACTTCTTTCTGCCTTTCTAGTATGAATCTTTTCTTTGACATGTATAGTGCCAAAATTTTTTATTTTCGTTTCTCAGACGTGTCCGCACTTAAACTTATATATATATATATATATATATATATATATATATATATATATATATATATATATATATATATATATATAATATGCGAACTTGTCCCCCAATTAATTGGTCATTCTTTTTTATTTTATATCTTTTATCTCTAATCTGTTTCTAATTATTTGCCAAAAATAGACAATGACATAAATATAGCTGGCTAATTAACAATTAAACGAAAGTTTAAAACCGAATAAATTGTGTGAAGAATTCAACTACTTTCTCTTTTTTACTCAACTCTACTTTTGTTTTTATCATAGTGTATTGGACATTGCACATCAAGTCTTTGTTTGATACTATTTTGAAACTTATCTTTCCTTATGGTTTTAGGCTATTTATTTTTTATTTTCATTTTAACGGTAAAACCGTATTTTCACAAATTTCACCTTTTTTTTGACCCATCGTATATACAATTTTTAAAATGACAATATCACATTTATAGAACATAATACCCAATTTCTGAAAAAAAATGTGTATCATGAAAATTGGTACAACTATAAAAAATCGATCGAAAAAATATAGTGTCTCGTTTAACACCCACATTCAAAATACAGTACAAAAAAGTCAATGCAAAACTCGCCAATAGCGGATAACATGTATTTTGCACAAATAAATTGGCACAAAAAAATTTGACCGGTCAATTCCGTAACCCTAAATATAATACTAGTAGTTGTTAATTTTGGCACTACTAATTGTAACATTAACATTCATCATCAGATAAGATATTTATCGTTGTGTACGATATATTTTGTTGTATTTTTTTTTTGTTGGAATGGTTCTGGGAGTGTTAAATGCATGGCCCTTTTCTATCGTGCCTATATCTTTTTTTAATATCTAATTTTGTACCGATTAATTGTTGATGTTTTATTTGTTTCGTCCTGATTGTATGTTTAGTGGTGGTATAGAACATTAAATATATTCTTTCTTTTTTAGGTGCAATCAAAGATCTATTTCTAAAGGCTTATATTTTTGTTGGGTCCATTTATATTAAATCTAGAATTGTTAGTTAAGTGCATTAAAAAAATATCGGTTGTGGAATACTGAATATAAAGGGACTCAATGCTCTATGTACTTTGCGAGTGCATTTTCAGAACCATTTCTGATTGTAATTGCGTACAAAAACTAATTCAGAAATCCCATTAAAGCTTAAAGGTTGCTCCAGTTGAACTAAAAATTGTGACACGATTTCCATTACATAAATTGACCAATTCATGGACAGCTGGACATAAATGTTGTGGTAGCGGTAGCCCTGCAAGTGTGGCTGTGTTTGTGCTGTGTTTTCGTGTACAGTTCATGATATATATATTATATATTAATATTATACTTCTCACACACATGCACTATTGCACACACACACTAGCAGACTGCAAATAACTACCCAACAGAAAACTAGCCACTACCATGACATAAAAACAACTGCTTAGCTTTTATATATTTATCATCATTGGATTTAAATTTAAGATACATGGTCCGTAATTATTACAGTCATGGACAGGAATAAAATTGCTTATACCGGTTCGAGCTCTAAACAAATAAAATTGAAATACCTGGATTACTTATCATTAAAACTGCTGTTGCGTTTGATATTCAAGCATTTAGCGAGAGTTAATGAAATATCTTCATGCTTTAATAAATACGCAGGTATTTTTTTTTGGCAACCATGTGTGTGTCAAAACATTGAAATATTATTGAAAAAAAATTACGTGTAATATAATGCTTTAACAATAAAAAATTCAAAACATACCATATAATCTACTACGATCTATCCAAAAGATTCACTCGTAAAACTACTACTCAGACTGAAGTTACATTTATCAAAGATGGTTTTGCGGGCGTGCTCACTCGAACCATTTCCAAACTAACATACAGTTTAACACTTGTTTTGTGCTGCCACGTAGAGCAAGGAGGCTGGCATCCGCACCTTGGTCGCTTTAGATGACCAGGGAGGTGAGTCTCTCGAGTTCATACGTTATAATCATTTTGTTACAACCCCATTTGATCCTGATTCGTCATGTTTTACTCTATTCGCAAAGCCTTAATATTGTTACTGGTAAACCGTATTTGATGGTAACTAATTAGATTCAATCGTTTTTTTTTTTAAAAATGTATCTAGTGCAGTGTTGAAGTTCAATATAAATATGGTTTATCAGTATGCATCATTAAGCCCAAACATTTGAATGAATTTTACTGTTTACTTATATAAATATCGATACTATATACTTGAATATACATTGTTTACATACAAACCAAAAACATGGGACACATATTTAGCATATTTTGAACACACCTAGAACACAAGTTTTGCGATGTGCATGCCTTTTCGCAGCTTAGCTTGGTTGGTAGGCGGAGCCTTTTCGAAAAGCTAACAGCTAAAAACATTTTTCATTTCTCCTTGTCTGGCTAGTTCAAATTTTTAAACTTTTGGATTTTCAACAACTTATTTCCGTTTTTAAATGACCACTATGATATTGGCGAAGGCTTTGTCGTTTTTATTAAATTTTATCAATTTGTGTTTGTGTGTTTTAATTGTCCTGCCCCCAAAATCTAAAAGCGTGGTTTTCCATTTTTAACTTTAATGATTACGCAATATTAAGCCAATATCACAATTACTTTTTCTCATGCTCTTATTGTGAATGAAACATAAGATCTTTCAGTGTGTATATAATATATTACACCACACATATTATAGCCAGATGTACCTATATTTGTGTATGGACCGTAGTTGCTTTGTTGTGTTGTTTTTTTGTCCCTCTGTATGCTACCAGCACTGTGCTGTTTATAGAGTACCGATGCGGGAACCAAGACTATGGATATGCTCCACCACCAAGGGGGTAAGATATTTCAAGAAGAGTTGTTCAATTAACTCTTTGATGGTTTTGGTGTTGTGGGGCAGCTGTTTTATACTATACCTCTTTTAACTGTTGTAGTCTTTGTTTTATTGCATATTTACCTATTTATCAAGTTTCGAGGTCTTACTTCATAAAGATTACATAATACACAACATTTTACAAAGTAGTTTATAATAGCGTTTGCAATTTGAAAACATTTTATTTTCATGTCGAAAATAACATGTTTTCACAGTTATGTAGCTGAGTTCTCAATCTACACAAGACTACAACAAAGGTTCATTTATTAACAACTGGTGCGGAATTTAACTAGCAATTAGGCCGCCGATGATTAACGCATTGATCTGAGGTTGGCTCTCATGTGCACCGGGGAATGTAGGAGCCTCTTACAACATTATTTATGGACGAGATGCCATTTTAATTGCACTTTAAACTGTATTAACTCTACTGGGGAAATGAACACCACCGTTCGGGGGTTCGCATTGCTGACATTCTTCCATGTTTGTAGAGCCACGAGGTGGGGATGAAAACCCTGGTCATGCTGGATGAACAGGGCGGTAAGCATTCTCATTTTGTCATACTATAATGCCAGTGATTATGGCAAAAAGAATTCACGCATTTAAATTGCAAGTCAAGCCGCTTGTAGTCATTTTATGCTTATTCGTCAAAAAAGTGAATTCTTTTATCATAATATCATAAAGCACCCGCCACTTTCGATTTCATAGTTTCTCATCTGAAAAACATATCACACATTGAATTGAAAATCGCCAGATTAATTCCCTTGTTGCTCTTTATGGAGTAAAAATAAACAATATTTAATATACAGCGAAGTCTTTTGATGAGGTATTTTGTTCAAGTATGTGTCATTTCGATGAATTTGGAGATGGTCGTAAGTTCGATGTGATATATCACTTGGTTGTAAATATGCAATAAGATACTTGACCATTTTTGTTATCGGTGTGCTCAAACTCTTTTAATTCGGTAATGGAGAATATAATCGATGTAGCTCATTGGCGTAGAAGTGCTGTTCTCCATTTTCGATGTCTCTGCTCACACATTCTTAACAAAATGATACATAGTTGTTAAAAATAGACAGTATTTTATTAAAAAGTTTTAAAAAATAAAGAGATCACCATTTACTCACACCAATTATATACTAAATGCTGTTTAAACATTTTCAGTTGCATAAATTTCGCTTGTTCAGACATCGAGCCGATCTTTAGATGTTGTCACTTTGTTTAAATTTCAATTTTCGACCATAACATTTTCTTCAAACATATCGTTGTTTATTTCTATTCTAAGCCAGTGGCGTAGCATAAAGGAGTTTTTTAGGGTTGGTGAGTTCGAAGTCGGTTAATGTGACGGGGTAGATTAAATTAGAAAAAAGTTTCCTTATGATTACAAAAATTTTGATGCCATTGGATATAATTGTTGAACAAATTTTTAAGATTGTTTAAAAACACAACCAAAAAAAGAAAAAATTAAACAATTTTAAAATATTTTTTTAGCTACCCGGAAATCAGACATTTCCTATTTAACTTGTACCATAGCTCTTCTCGTTTCCGAAATCACTATGCTGTATGCTGTTATTTTGAATTTTGTGATTCGTTCTGTCGTTAATTATAGGTTATTGTTGCCCATATCGTTCTCGCCTCTAAACTGGCAGTTAAGGAATAAGTATTATTTCCCCATTAGGTGTCAATGTTCTGCTAGCACTAGCAGAAATTTGTAGACGGTTTTTGTTTTTATCGAACCAACAATTCGTCCTGTATTCTTCGAACCTTCTGTTTTTCTTGTATGTAATATAACCTCTGATCTTCATCTTCAACTTAAGGGCCTCCAGTGGGTTAAAAAAACTCATTAATTACAAGGTGACAACAGCGTTATTCTAAACTTCGCGTAGTGTTTAGGACCAAGAAAAATTTAAACTATATCCCTTTGCAATAAACCATAATGCACGTCATCTGTTAACGCATCAGAATACTTACATCAGTAACTAAATCTGTAATGAAATATGCATCAAAAGACCCCCACTTTACATGAAGGACATTACACTTCAAAAGTAAGTTAACATCTCCCACTATATTTTGAACACTTTAAAAATTTCTTTGTATTCTGCGATTGCAAATAAATCTAGCATGACCTTTCCTTAACATAGATATCTGCTTTTTTCTTAATCCGAAGTATATAGAACCGCCATAAAATTGGTTTTGAAACGTATTTTTTATTAAGGTAGTTTATGTAGTGTCTGAGAATGTTTTTTTGCTCTTTTTATTTTCCATATACTTGGAACCGAAAAGCGTCTTTTGCAGTGCGAACGCACCCTATGCCGAATATAACATTAATTTACCTAAGCGTATAACAAATTAAGGAGCAAAAGAAATATTCTTTCTTGTATTTGGATTAGAAAACTGGGGAACTTACAGATATTGTTCTGGCAACGCAAACGAGTTAATTATAAGATTTTTAAAATGTTGTTTCACAGTTTTCGTATGCAAAAAGTAAATACTGTTTTTTAAACACCACTGTAATTTTTGGCGGTTATTAGTTTTCGGCATGAGCATGTCGGTGGTACTAAACCAATTATGGACACTGATATACACACAGTCTACTAACATACCTAGAATTTATGTCATAAAGACATGTTGGAGGTATCAGAGAATAACTTATAAGTAATATTATTCAGAGCAACTGGATAGGATCGAAGATGGCATGGATCAAATCAATACCGACATGAGAGAAGCCGAGAAAAATCTGACTGGAATGGAAAAATGCTGCGGATTGTGCGTTTTGCCATGTCAGAAGTAAGAGTTACTTACCACCTATTCAACTTTCTTTCGCTTACTGTGTTGTTGTGACATTAACCTATGAAACTTCCTTATAAAGCACGACGGCACACCGTTCAATTTTTTTTGTATGTGCAGGGGATCATCTTTCAAAGAGGATGAGGGAACATGGAAGGGAAATGATGATGGTAAGGTTGTGAACAACCAGCCCCAGAGGATGATGGATGATCGTAATGGCATGGGACCTCAAGGCGGCTACATTGGGCGTATCACAAACGATGCACGCGAAGACGAAATGGAAGAGAATGTCGGTCAGGTAAGCAATTCTGAATTTTGAGTAGATCGATGTATTATAATGTATATCAATTGCTTCTTGTCAAATAAAGATTTTAAAACTCAAAAATCCAATATTATGTTTTTAACCTGGCAGAAAGTGTGAACAGCAATTAACGGTTAAGTGGTGGTTAGTTTAAAATTACATTGTTTTTCTAAATTAAATGTAACATAACTTTTCCATAATACTTACTAGGTCACTTGTGTAAATTAATGTATTATTATTATAAACTCATTAGGTGAACACAATGATTGGCAACTTAAGAAATATGGCCATAGATATGGGTTCTGAACTGGAGAATCAGAATCGGCAATTGGAACGTATTAATCTTAAGGTAAGATTGTTATTTTATTGTTCCCTTGCATGTAGACGTGAAAAATTGTTTCAATCTTAAAATATTTTTTTTTATCCTAAATTTAGTATCAACCAAAATATTTCTGAAATTATGTTAAATTCAGTCAAACTTGTTTGTAAGTGAAGATGAATAACAAGTATCGATTATAACATTGATTAATCTCTCTTGATGCTTTGTGTTTGTCTATGCAAAATTTTTTGTAAATATCTTTTGTTCTCTTTTTTCGTACTTTGTCTTACTATTATTCATTATAAGCAAATATGAAGAAAAAATGTATTTTTTTATGCATATATAAACTGGCCTTGTACGATTCTGCACTAAAACTGATTTTGGTGAAACTGGTAGTTTTAGTTTTCTATAGGATCCTAATAGCATGATGTCTTAATATATAAATAACATTCTTTATTATTAATCTTGATGTTGTTTGTTTACATTGCTACCTCCTTCACTCCACGACACAACATCATCTACAACTTGTACACTGACGCCCTTATTACATGGTACTGTGGGACAAAAGGGTGACTCCAATGCAGCGAGGATAGAGGTGGCAAACCAGCGTGCTCACCAGCTTCTCAAGTAGACACTTAACACAAAGACACCAATATTTTACTTTAGTTTCGTGTCCAGATTTATCCAGTCGGATTAAATGCCATTTTATTTCCATATTTAGCAAACATTGAGATGGATATTAGGTTGTCGTCAGCTTGAACGAAGATATATGAGTTTTTAACCAAATGAATGTGTCTTGAGAAAATTTGGTCTATATTTTTTCATTCAAGCTGACATCTACCACCATTGTTTAAGCTTTACTAAATGGAAATTAATATATTTAATAACCTTTTTTTATTTCAAAAATATGTAATTTTTTTCTAAAATTATACTGTTAGATACTACCTGTTCAGATAATACATATATAAAACGGATTGTAAAGCATTACTAAACTAACCAAAAAATACTGTATTCTACTGGATGACTGAGTAGTGGTAGCAAGGTATTACATTTCAGGAACTAATTAGTGCTAGGAGTCTCGAAACAGTAACTATGAAATTGGCACAGGGAAATGGCTGAGAGTTAATATTTAAAAAATGTAAATGTCATTTTTTAAAACGACGTTTCTTATTCATTTAATATTGTTATGTAATATTTCCAACAGTTTCTCTTGTTTAATATATTTAACAGGTTTCTTTCCCGTTATACGATTGTTAGTTCCTAAATTGCTACCGTGCCACCAACAGTGAATTGTCCTATCACACTATCGCACTGATTTAATGCAACTGGATAACTTTAGCTTGTTCCCATCTTTGGTTACAAAGGACCTTGATTTAACATTTGCTGCTGGCTAACAAAGCATTACTCTATTTATGACAATAATCTTTAAAGTTTCCAAAACCCTACCATCCCACAACAACTGGCTTGTAAATGAACCATAATTTGACCATGGGAACGAGCTACACCTATTTTGTTTTAAATGACTTTTGGCGCCCTGGTTTACATGTTTGTTGGTTAGGGCGAAAGCAACGAAACACGAATTGCGGTGGCAAACCAGCGTGCTAACAAACTCCTCAAGTCCTAAGGCGATAGGGGATAACAAGTCGTCTTTTATATTCTTCTGTCACTTCTTGATGTTTGTGGCTTAGCGTTATCTAGTTTACTAGTTGAAGTATTAATAAACTTATGTAATAGTTTAAAAAAAATTCGCCTGTTCAGTATATTTTGTAAATAGTAGTTGATGAAGTCTGCTGCACATATCACAATTAATGACATTATTTTTTGCTGTCTCAGATCAAGTGGTCCAACGTTGGTGGGTTATTTTCTAGCGGATTATTGGGTAGGATTTTTAATCTCGTAATTTAAGATAAAAGGCAAAGCAGAACTCATAGTTAAGCAGCATTCATGTTAATTCAAGGCAGTTTTTTTAACGGCAGTATTTTTTTTATTTAAAATTGAAAGTCAGCACCTGCAAAACAATTTTTGATGTTATGAGATTACTTAAACTTTTCATTGCATCACCAATAGGAAAAAGATGTCAAGGATATTTTCATTTGTTTATTATGTTGAATGTGAATAACTTTTTTTTAACACAGGTAAATAAAAGGGAATTGAGTATAGGATATTGAGTGTATTATCTTCAATCTCAGAAGAGACGCAAAAATTGTCGCATTGATTTTAGTTGTTCTTCATATTTTTATTTTACACTATTGATATGTAACCTCATGAGCCTGTATTCCGATTAAAAGAAAAACATGCACCTGAATTCTGATAAGATCCTATTGTTTAGATAAGCAGATAAGATTTTTTCAAGGAAATTATGGTTTATTCTCTTATATTTTTCACTGTTACGACATAACGATGAACTTTCAATTAATATATTTTGTGTTTAGTCAGTTTTCATTATTGAAGGAATTACCCTTAACTAAAACATATATTATTAGTATATTAAATTTACATTTTGCGGTTAACATGTGGAGAAGCACAGTTCATGCACACATTAGGGTTTATTTATTTGGGCAATTTAGTTTCTGTTCACTTTAGTGCGTCTTTTGGACCGTGTTCCCGTCTCTAGCCATTATTGATGATTAATGAATGCCTTTGCATTTTTATAAGCTTTAAATTTGTTATACATAATTTAACTGTTACAAAATTTGGATTGTTATGAGTGCATTGTAAATAAGGTGTATTTCACCCAAGGTTGTATATAATTAATGTTTTACATACGAGGATTCTAAGAGGTTGATTTGGAATATGTATATGTTCATTTTTAAGACATAATTATGAGATTGATTTTCTCCTGGAATATTTGCTAATTATCAATCTCATATCGAATGGTTTTGATATGTTGGTTTTAATTTCCATGTGATTATTAACAACTGTCTATATTTAATAAATTATATAATAATTTTAGCTTTTTATGTTGTATTTAAAAAATTCTTCCATTAATATTTGCAAACTTTGCTTTAAATTCTAGAGACACATATATAATTCTTAAGACTTATCCCGCCGCATATAAAAATATTATTATACTAATCATTTTTGCAATTATATTTTGGATATGCCTATTAAAAAATTTAGTATTAAGAGATTGAGTGATATTTAAATACTTAAGGTTTGGAGGCTGTTGTATCTCAAAATACAAGGAAGTATTTTGATTTTTTTATTGTAATTGTAGTTTGAACCAGCTTTTAAAAAATAGGTACTATATGATACATAGGCCACCACAGTGGTTTTTATTTACAATATATTATAATTTATACAACATATTCTATTGTGTAGCTATTTCAGATCATTAAATAAAATATTATTGAGAAAGTGTATTATTAAAATCTCCTATGTTTTTTTATTATTTTTTGCCTACATTTAATTTTTAAATGCGAATTTCAACTCTTTTTCGCAGTGTTTCAATAATTCTTCGCCAGATTTAGTAAAGGAAGGATCAAACATTTTACCTTCTGGATTTTCTTTAAATAGAAACTCGGCTAAATAATCTATGGGATCAGTGGGTTTAATCTTGACTACTTCGGTAAGTCCTAAAAATAATTTTAAAAGTTGCTGTCTTGGATTTCACAAAGTATGAAGATACAATCCAGAAAAATACATACAATGTGAAATGTGAAGCTTCCAAATAAAAACCGATTATGTCAGAAAGAGCTCACCTTTTGCTAATGTTGGAAGTATATATTTCATCAAATAAAATCGGATAGGCTCACTTTCTGCAGTTACTATCTTATCCTCTTCTATCTTCAGTTTTTCTAAAGTTTCGGCCCATTTTTCCATTTTTTCTTCATATTCTTTTTTCATTTTTTCCTCGTTAATCTAAATAGTGAATGAATGAAAATGGGACATAAATAGAAAAATGTGCTCATTATTAGAGTGTGTAAAAAAGATTTTTTTTGTGGATCTGATATACAAAAACTAGTTGCTAGTTACTTTTCTAGAAGGTACTTATCACGTATTAGCTCTTAATATTAATGGGAGGATTATCGTCATTACATTTTTGTATTTTCGGTTTAGTCATATTTAAATAATAATATCTTATCACCAATAGATCATTAAGCCAATTTTATTAATAATTTTTATAGGAAATCAACCTTATACAAAAATAGTCTCATTTTCGGTAAATCAAACCATTTCAAAGATATTCGAGTTCAAAATTGAAGAATTTAAAGAAAAATAACTTTTTGTTCTAAATTTTGTTATTGGCTGAAAAATAGTTATCGCGAAATGTTGAATTTTTATAGGAAATTTAATGCTGTACAAAAAAGGTCTCTTGTAGTTTATCGATTACTCGGATCATGATGAAGATATTCGCAATTGGAATCCCAATGGGTACTTATATTCATCGTTTTTAATAAATATTTACAATTTATTTATTGAATTAGTAGATTTTGAGATTAGTTATTATCTATTTCAGAAAAAAAGTTCATTTAATAGAAAAGGAATTCTTTTCCATAATATGAAATGTTATACCTTAATAATACTTTAGTTATACAAATCGAAACGTCAGCAAGTTCGATTCAGCAAAAACCGACGCAGGAGGAATTTAGAAGTTTTGTAAAAAGTACTTATTATACTTCCCTGTTTCTGAAGTAAATATGCTTGCTCTTCTAATTTGTCCTGTTCTAATTCCAACTTTCTTAATTCTTGTTCTTCTTCTAAAGACAATCCAAAACCAGGGATGGGCGGACCAAAAATTTTGTAAAGGTAATTTACAATACTTTCAATATCACTTGTTTCATCACAGACGCCCATTATTATTGGATGAATCCCAATATCGTTAAAGAAATTCAATACGGTATTTTCGGGATCATTATTTATCCTAAACTCGTTCAGCTTACGAATCATGTGCTGCTCGTCGTATTTACCCTAAAAATCTACTCTACTACTAAGATTCCTTCCGCGTGGTTTTTACCTTTATTTGATTTTCCGGTAAGTTCATCGCTCGTTCGAATAAAAACTCGTCCGTAGCTTGAAGACTTATTACAAAATCCGGCAATATATTCACACTTGCGTTTCCTATCACGGTACCTATTTTAACAATGTTCCTATCATCTTCTCCAAATATTTCCATTACACCTTCATCTAATAACCGCCTTTCAGATTCTGCGATTTGTCCAAATATTTCTCTTGCCTAAGGTAATTAAAATGCATACAGGAGTGATTCACGTTTTCACTGTTAAACATTATGGGGAATGATGAAAGCCCTTTCCGAAATCAATGGTGTATCAAATGTGTATATTGAAGGAAGAAAGTATTTTTAACTTTTCTAAAAATTATATTTGCGGTATTACGATGGTTGTATACCCACTTTGGGAAAGGTTCCCTAGTTACCAATTTACTGTGCAGGAAAACTATAATTAAGAAAAATGAAAATTTGGTGTGATACAAAAGTCGGTGTGGGACATATTCGTTTTATTGCAAAAAATCAAGAAATAAATCAATTTTTTTTCGCTGTTTTTGCTAAAAGTTATTAGATCGATGGAACATTCTGGTAAGGGAAACTGGCCTAAAATGGCATAGTTGACTAAAATGGTACTTTGAGACGCATGAGACAAGAATTTTCAACGCAGTAGAATAAATTTCAGAACTAGTCCATCTTGCAAAGTGGAGTAATAAAATACATACTAATTAGTGTGGATGAGAACAAGGTTATTTTCTCTTGAAGTGCATAAAAGACCGATAATAATAAGTTTTTGTTTGCATCGGATTACAGTTCTTTACAGCAGATACATTTTAAATATAATAATCCGACAGTCTTAAACTGTCCATTGTAATAGTTAACTTAGATTTGTTTCAACAACTGCGTTGGTAATAGAAAATAGCATTTTAGACACATATGTAATTAAAGTATCCTATACAGGGTTATTCACCCGAAGCGGTATGCATATTGTGGCCAAAATACGAGGTTTTCAAAAAGTTGAATTTTTGAAATGTAGAAAATCAGCCCTGTTATGGTAACTTTTTAAAATTACTTTCATACTATACAGGTCGTCTAAATAGCGTTAAAAGTATAAAGGTTGTATTTTTTTAAATGTAAGCCCCTGTATATTATAGCATTTTTGAATTCTACGATTTAAATGTAAGTACGTTTATGATACCTAATTATTTTAATGGTTTTTTTTAATAATATGAGTTTTCTCAAAATGTAATGTAATTTTAATTTCTTAAATACATAAGTTAGAGTAGACGGTAATAATAGACTACATTTTATATTCCAACTATATAAAAAGAAACTTCCTATCTGCTTAAGCCGCTAATCTAATAACAACTCTAAGTGGCTGTAATTTTATTAATTCTAATTAAATATCGACTGGTGTTAAAGTGTTCTATATAGCTAACTTTTTGTGTTTGTAAATAAAAGTTTTTTTGCAGCTAGTTGTCAATGGTATTTAGCACTTTTCCACATCAGTTTCATTTCGCACGGATCCGAGCCACTTTGGACATTTCCGGGATTTTACCGTACGGGTTTGGGAGCAATCGGATGTTTTTTTTGGAAGATATTTAATACGCTTTGAATTTTGACGTTTGTCAATTCTGACAGTCATGTCAGTGAATTTATTCTTGTTAATTTGCGAAAATGTACCCAAAAACTAACGGTCGTAAAAAAAGTATAGTAAGCAACACGTTCGGTAACTTAAGTCACTCGTTTATTAAACACTCGCTCCGCTTGTGTCAAATAAACTCGTGAGTCAAATGCCGTTTACAGCATTTGTTGCATAATATACTCTAGACTGTCAGCTTTCATTTTACTATTACTTTTTATAGTTATTGAAATTCGAGTATTGTTGTTGGGTTGCTTAATCCTAATGAAGATTTACTCAACAGAAAAGCATAGTAATACGCTTTAAATGCTTGAAAATGTAATCAAACTGCAGTTGCTTGTTCAGTTTCATGTTATCTTTATAGTTAGTTGCTGTTATAGCCTGGATAAAAAATTGCTTTTAGAGTTTTATAATTTTTTTAAAACAGCAAAATCAGATAAAATTAACTATCTCAATTCTTTATCTGTCGATTCTAAACACAATATATTACTACTGGATGCAATAAAACATTTATTTAGAAAAAACCAAAAACCAGAAATTCGCGTACTCTGCGAAACCGGGAAGAGTTAGCTATAGGACACCTTAAACCATTCGATAAGTAATAAAAAGTTACATTCCCTGGTAAGTTAAAAAATATGTCATTCCATTGAAATTAATTTATAATAATTATAGCCACTTAAATTTCTTATTAAATTAGAATATATTTTTGGGCCACCCTGTATAAAAGCCACATTAACCACATTAAAAGCTTTAATGTGGTTGAAGTTAGATTTGGATTTAGATTCGGATTTGCGAATATTACAGTTGGCCAGTTCATCATTTACCTTAATTAAAAAATGTATTCCTGTGGAAATGCCGGGAAAGTAAGCACGGAAATATTGTAAGGGAACAACCAAAAACCATATCCAATGTTGCTATACACAAAATAACCCCCTTTTCCCTTGGTATTACCCCAAAAAATAAATTAATTTAATTACTATTTTGCAATCTCGAAAAAATCTAACGTTGTCCCAGACATTCAACCAGACAATTGAAGTCATTTACGAGAGCTTCAAAATGATGTATTACCAACCACCTTGCAAAACCACCCCCAGTAATGAAATACCCAAGAATTCTTTGTTTTTATTTCGAAATCTCAAAGAAATCTGACGTTATCCCAGAGATTCAATTAGACAATTATCTTCCCGACCTTTTCAAGGTCGTTGAGTAGTACTTCATTTTGAAGCTCTCCTAAGTGGTTCTTCAATGGTCAAATTCAATATCTGGGACAGGTTTCTTTGAGATTGCGAAATAAATAAAACGAATTTTTGGTTATTTCATTATTGGGGATTGGGGGTAGTTTTATATTTTCCCGACCGTTTCAAGGTGGTTGAGTAGTACTTCATTCCCAAGCTCTCAGAAGTAACTCCTGAATGGTCATTTTGAACACTTGGGACCTCAGATCTTTTTGAGATTGCGAAATAGTAATAGTAAATAGCGAACGGAAAAGGGATTATTTTATGTATAGCAGCATTGAATATGGTTTTTGGGAGTTCCCTAACAATATGTCCGTGCTTACTTTCCCGGCATTTCCACAGGCATGCGTTTTTTTTTTATTAAGGTAGTTAACGAATTGAGCTACTGTAATATTCGCAAATCCGAATCCAAATCCAAATCTTACTTCAGGCTTCAAGCTTTAGATATCATAAACGTTATTGGAACGTTCGCTTATTTTATTGGTAGAATCCAAAAATGCTATAATGTCTGTTTTAAATACAACATTGTACTTTACACACTATTAGATAAACAATATCCACTAAATTCAAAGATTTTTCATTCACAATTTACAATTGATTATCAATACGGAAATCTGGTACTTACAATATTTATGAACAAAAAGCATTGTATTTTCATGACTTTAATGTCAATATAACAAGGCATCTTTATTAAAAACTTTCCCTTTACTGATTCGATCATCCTGTTTCATTTCATTTCATTTCACTTTTTTTTTCCTTTTTACTCTAGATATACATAAGACTACAGTTAATGTTCCCATGAAAGATATATTCGCACCAGCAGTTCTCTTATAAAAAATAAAAAATATGAATGACCTGTTGATAAGTTTTTGGAAATGCATCCAAAACATAACCATGACTTTGGCAACGACCTTTTGCAAGGAATTCGCTCATTAGTCTCACAACATAATCATCAGGTAACATCTCATTGTCACTCATATTCATGATACTGTTAATATCGCGAATTTTTTCTTCCCATTGCTCAATATCTGCTTGGTTTCCTCCCCATTCCTCATCCATATCATCATCCTCTTCATCTGAGTCTATAATCTCTTTCGACTTACTAATTTCGTTAACTAAACGAGCTCGGCTTTTCGCATAGGCAATATGTTTCCACTGATAAAGGTTTAGTTTGTACTTGTAGAACGCAAATAAAAATTTCTTACCAATTCATTGAGCGTTTCCTCAATCATACTTTTTACCGAGACATAATGTGCACCGTATCGGGCAGATATTCTTTTTGCAATTACAGTCTTTCCAGACAGGGGTGGGCCATGGATGATGGCCTTTAACGGTTTCAATTCTCTTTCAAATCCTGGCATTCGCCTTTTAGGACTGTCGACAAAAATGCTCATTTCAATGTAATATAAGTATAATTTGCAATCATGACATTGACAGTAATATTTTGGTGCCTAGAAACAAAAAAATTATCAACCATGAACTAGTTGTTTTGCTCATGGTTTTTGCCTTCTGCTTAATATTTATTGGACGATATCCTTAACTGCTTCCAATTCATAATTTTTACACATAAATAAAGGTGGTCCATGAATTGCCATGGACTCAGAGTTCAATTTAGTTTGATTTATAGACCTGCAACTCCACACGCTAATAAGGAAATCACTGATTTTTTAGTAAAAATGTCAATTATTAAATTACTTTAAATAAAACAAATTTGCAAATTATTGTTTTAAATAGGAACTGTCATAAATATTTTATATTTTATATTAATAAAATAGCTCACAAATGAAAGAAGTCATAATTTTGAAATTTTTATTAAACAATTATCAATATATGCCTATTTGTTAATTCGTTGGACTTTCTTGCCTTTTGCCTTCCTTTTCTTGGCTTTCTTAGAGCATCTAATCTTACGAGGATGGAGCCACACAGGATATGCACCATTCTTGTTGCGAAGGGTTCTAGTGTTAAACTCGTTTTTAATTTCATCTATATCCATATGCTCCTTGGAGGGTTCCGGCAAGTGGGTCTCATTGTCAACATCTGTGTTGGAAACATCTTTCAAGTTTGTAACAGCCATAGCTTCATTTTCATTCTGATATTCGTTTCCCAAAGTTTTTTTTAATATCTCAAGTTCTTTCTGTCCATAACGGATCCTTTTAATAGCACGGCACTTTCTTTTCCATTTGCTTCTAATGCTTTTTGCCATCGTAAATCGTCTAACTCCTGGCAAATAATGAAATTAACCAAAACCTATTTCTTCGTTTTTACGTCTCTTGGTCATACCAAAAACCTTCTTCTTTACTTTTTGTAAGCGACTATACTAAGACCATTCGGCTAACTAATGACTTTTTTTCTTTTTTTTTGTTGATCTATTTGCTTGTATTGCGAGGGTCATATTATTTACTAAAAAATAAAACATTTTCTCTCGAAATGATTATTTCCTTAATTTGTAATCGTATCCTTATTTCTTAAAATGTAATCTTAAGTAGTTGTTGTTTTAGCGACTTTAAAACATGCAAATGCGCATGCGTAAATATTTCAAATTTTAGATAATTTTGATTGTTATAGGTTGATAAATGATATATGATAAATGCAATACAAGTTTTGTGGAAACTCGAAGTTTAAAGGTAAATAACTGGGAAATACTTATACAATTTAAAGCTTTTTAAGAGAGAGGAATTTGCTACGCTTTTTAAAATTATTTTATTATGTAAATCCAGATACGGGTATATTATAGAATTCACACAGATGATACCTGGCTACCTGTTAACTTGTATGCGTAATTATTACAACTTTTTATTCGCGACCTTGAACGAAAGTCCTTCAGTTTTATAGGACGACTATCGATACTGTGTTAATAGAATCGATTTGGGAATAATCGATACTTAGAAGCAAGTCTAAAAAATAAAACGTAATAGTAATCATGTTTTGTTGATACGCCTTTGCTACGTGTGAGTTGTGGTTTGTGTAATCTTTATCTTTCAGGAATTCAAGTTAATGAAATTTGCCATATTGTTTCCGTTCCACCTCTAAAGTTTATGTTTTACAATGTCTAGTCCGAGAACTGAAAGTTTGCTGAAAGCAGGGCACCCCCCTGCAGGTAACTGTTGAATACCAAAACTGCTAGCGTATTTGAATTGGAAATTTTATAGTGAAAGCTGGCGGGATGCGTATAACGCAACATAAAACGAGGCGAGATTCTGGAGGGCTTGCGGAGGATACCACTGGAATAACAGTATCTGGAAGTCCTCCGAAAACCACTACTGTATCTGGAGCTGTGGTGAGGGGAAATGCAGATTTTCCTGCTGAGGCTGTACAAAGTTTCCATAAAGAAAAACCTCCAGCTGTTCATTCCAATAAACCTGCTATTCATATTCAGCAGCCAAGAAAATAGTTCAAGTTCAATATTTTCTACTTGATATATATTCTAATTTGATAAACATTTTATTAATAACAATGGGTGATGGTGGAATAAAAATGTTTGTTTTTAAATTGTTTAATAAATGTTTTTTACTATATATCTCTTTTTCACAATGCTTTGTTCCAGGAATTTTGCTTCGGAGTTCTTATGTCATCTTTACTTAATGATTTTAAGTGTGCTGCATCCACAATGTTCCTTAAATTCAAAATTACTTATTATATTGGTTGAATTAGGTAAAACTATGACAAAGTGAAAAATTTGAAAAATTAATTCTTCTGCAGTATATTAATGTAGCATTTTTAGGAGGGCAGTCATTTACTAAAACAAATATTTTAAGTGTTCTCACCGAAATTCGTCGTATGTTTTTGAGCTAACTACAGCCCTGATTTTGGCATCATTTCTCAACCAATACTGCTTATCTGAATCCAAATTGGATTTTAATTCCTTAAATAAATTATTTAACTCATCTTTTGGATAGGACATGGCGGTATATTTTCTGTCACTTTGTTAAATCAATGTTGGGGTTGTCATGGTTCAGTCCCTTCAATAACAAAGAAAAGCAGCAAGTTTTAGTCAAACATATTTTAATAAGTTTATGAACTTATGAATTAATTAATTGATTAACACAATTATTTCAAATTTATTCCAAATACACAAAAATTTTGGTGATCAAATACACTTTTCATATAAAACATTCTACACTGAACATCATCTAATTGTCACTCCTAACTGATTCCTAATATTTTTTTCAATTTCTTTATGCACAATGTTCACTTCTTTCTGGGTTAAAGTTTTCTCCATATGTCTATAGATGATGCGATAGCAGTGACTAACTTTTTTTGATTTCGGGTGAACAAATTTATCTACTAATTTGACTTGCTCAATTAAATCACCTCCCACATTTCGTACCAAATCATAAAAATCATTGGAGGAAAATTCTTTGGATTCTGGTAACCAAAAGCTGATATCATTTTTACATTGGGGAAATTGACTTACTGCCTTATAAGTTATGTTGCTGTTAATATTATCCAAATCAAACTGATTCAAAAAGCCGCTGTCTTTAGACCAAAATAATCTAATATCGGGTATTTTGTAAAGACACATGGAAATACGTTCTAAACCTAGACCAAAGGCCCAGCCAATTTTATCAGTTACCCCAGCACTTGTAAGGATTGATTGTTTCATAATTCCACAACCTAGAGTCTCTAACCATTGACCATTATGCAATATCTCTAGCTCCCATGATGGTTGTGTAAAAGGGAAATGAGTATCTACCCACTGAAACTCTATTTTTTCTCCAAATAAAGACTTTGCTAGTCCTTCCAGAGTACTTTTTAATTCTTCTTCCATTATTTTCACAGCTTCTATTGTGTGGCAAGGCTGTTTCTCTTGTCCACGAATGCTTTCTGCATCATCAGATGCTTCAAAAATTTGGAAATGATCATTGTCTGGAAAAAAATCTTTACTGTCTTTTAATCTTACTGCATCAATTTGATGGAATACAGGATAGTGGGTTTTATCTATTTCATCCCTCCTATACACATCTCCGATAATCAAGAAATTATTTAAACCAGTTTTTAAAATATCCATTTGATGGGCTGTCATATGGGCTCTTAAAAGATAATTTCGGTTGATGTAATAACAATCACTTTTATTACGGGAGGGGTGATTTGTTGGAACTAACAATGAGTCAAAATTTTGATCAACTGTAACTATTGGAGGCAGCTGATCATATACTGAAAAGACAGGGTTATTCCTAATCACAAATGTTTTATTAAAGTAATTTACTATCCTCTGTCGTACTATACTCAAAGGGTGATTGTTTTTTAAATGAAGATTTTTGTTCATATGGTACATCACTCTGTCTGTAATATTTGTGTAGTCATCTTTTTTGAACCTGTTGAAAATATTATGTTGAACACCTAGTTCTGCACAATAATTTCTTAGACTGGATTTTGGCAATTTCTTTAAATAATGAATTGGTAACTTTAACATAATATTAGCTGTGATTTTTCATTTAACTTTTAAAAACGTTTATAGTTTCAAACATTGTAGCATAACCTTCATTCAATCGTTCTTCTTCTTTTTTATGTTACTGGGAAAATTAGTAAGGATCATTCGTCCTCTTTACTAACTAATCAAATGACCTTTCATGCAAAAATCTACCAACCTGCTGTGTTCGATTTGACAATTTCGTGCATTTCATTTTGAACTAGTTTCAAAAAATTTCAACTAACGAAAACCTTTTTTTGAAATGACTCTCTTTAATTTGAAATTCAAATAATATCTTCTATTTTTAGAATTGCGCACTTAGGGGTACTCACGACATTCGTCAAAACTGAAGTTCAAAGTTTCTTTAAAAAATGAAAGAAAATATCTTTTTACTATTTTGCATTAGTATTCTAGCAGTTTAAAACTTACCAATTTGTATTGCTTGGACGTGACAGGTCACATCATATATGCAGATGACAGTTCTGTGGTTATAACCAACAAAGATGTTTTTATATTTTGCGCCATATGCTTAAACTAGAGAACTTTATAAAACATGGTTCTTTTAGAAAATGAAGCAGTAAGTGTAGGGGGTCAGTTCGTTAAAAAATTTAAAATAATTTGATTTTTGTAGTTTCTATCGGAACTTTCAAAATTATTTCAAAAAGCTAGATCAAATGGATCTGTGACAATGACATTTAAGCGTTGTAAGCATCATTTATATTTAGCTTTTTCCACGATTAATATATTTATGTCTTTAGATGACGGTAGAAATCGTCCACAACCAAGATGTGGCAATCCTCCACTGCCAGAACCAATGGAACATCTTTGTTTGCTCCGTGCTAAATTTAGGTCCAAGAAAATTGCAACTGTAATTCATCAAAAGGATATTAATAAGTTTCAAGTAGCATACAGTAGTTTACTCAAAGGCAATCTCGATGGTTTAAAGAAATTGAAAAAACCAAAAACAAAAACCAAAATGGAATAAAATAGTTTTTTAGTGCTCATAACTGATCATTTTGATACAAACAATTTTATTATGAACTTTTTCAACCGGTAATATGTTGTTGATAATGTTTATCAGCACTATTAATTATTATTCTATCATGTTAATTTAGTTATACTTGATTTAGCACATGAAAATTTCAAAAGTTATTTTTGCATTATTTGATAAAATGCCAATAAGCCTCTAAGCTCTAATTAACATTTTTTTCACTATCTTTCAGGGACTTGGCTGACTGTTCTACCCTTTATCAGCATTAGTTTATCATAATATATTTTGTAAAAATATTTTTATTAGTTTTATTTATCTATAAATACAAAAAAGTGTAAAGTTTCCCTGATACACATTTAATGACATGAAATTAGAAAACAGTTGTCTGATACGATTCGAAGTAAATAATTTTTCATTGTCAACCCCAACCAGTAATAATAATTTTTAGAAATGCATGCATAAACATCACTTGGGTCAGTCTTTTGATGTTCCTGTAAATGTGTTTGCTGGCGCAGGCACCCCCCAAGAGGGTGGGAGACCAAGCAAATTTATTTTATTTTGGTACATGTACCCCGAAAAATCTTGTTTATATAATATGATAAATATGTTATAGTTTAGAAAGAGTGATAAAGTTCGCCAATGATATTTTTGCAACCTTTTATGGTTTTGACTTCGGAATGAGGTTAAGATACGCCTGTTGTAAAGCAGAAGGGACCCTTCTTTTCAGCACATGTACCACAAGGCAGCCCCGTATTTAAGATGTTAGCCGACAAAAACTGTGCCATGCGGACCGTTGTATTTTAAGAATAGGGAAATTTTCTTTGATTAAACTGTTATATTAATTCATATTAGTGTGCTTTTTATAAATCTTCCTAAAACAGCTTAAAGTGATTTCCAATTTAAGGGTTTAAAATAATAACTCTAAAATATTCGTCTAGGGGACGAGTCCAGTAACGATGGTAATTATTTTTATGTAGAATAACTTTTTTTTATAAATATTCCAACATTGTTTTATAGCTGAATTTACTCCTTTATTTATATTTATATTAAACATTTTAAAGTAAGAATGGATTTTTCATTACATGGACTAATAATAATAATCTAGGAATCTCACCGATGAAACCCTATGTAAATCCATCAGCTTTCAGCATTTGTAGGCACGAAGTACCGAAGTACGGTTCTAGAACGCCATTGTGAAATTGCGAATATATTTATTGGCGGCTACAAAGAGAAACGGTATTTGAGTATCCCGATTTTTTTTTAAATCACTGTATCTATAATAAATGAGTCTCAATTTAAAAGACAACAGCGCGTTAAATAAACATGTATATGGACTCGCATTAAGTAGCTGACTATTGTGCTTTTAATACTATATATTTTGTAATTGATTACTGATTAACGGTAGCCAAGTTCTAATGCCGCCTGGACGTTAAATAATGGGTTGTTTGTTTCGATGCCCATTCAACACTCGTTCACAATATTGAATCCATTAAAACGTGTCTCCGAATAATAAAAGTTTTTGATAAAGTAAAGACACCCTGCAGATCTGCATGACTTACACAGATATAGCATCAGATCACGTTGGCCATTTTACAATTCAATAAGACCTCCGGCGGAACAAAAAAAAACTAATTCTTAACATTAGAAACGGTTGTCTTGTTTTCATATGAGTTTCATGATTGCGTTTTCAAGTTTACCGAATTCCAACCCAAACACAATAAAATGAGCTGTGTACGGATGTCGCTCAAGAAACATTTTGATGTAAAAAAATTATTCTTTAAAACTACCTACGCATACTTTGGAAGAAATGCAGCAACATAAAAAAACACACTTTACGGAAATTGTTAATAGAATTACAAATAATTCTTTATTGTCGTTTATTCAGGTAGAATGAACTGACTAATGGAGCAAAGGTAAAACTGTAACGTCACCGTCGGAGAATAAATTCGCGAATACTCCTAGGTGATCATTAACAATCCCGCTACTAATTCCAAAATTTAATTTGTAGAAATATATACCTATTAAGACAAAAATTACATAAAAAATATGAGATAATTATGCGTAATAATTTTATTGTACTAGGTAGGATGCAAACGTCTTAAATTGCAAAACATTTGATCATTAGCTTAAAATATTCGCGACAACGCAAAACAATCCTCGAATTTCTAGTGTGAAGATATCAGAGGAACATTAATCAGAATACAAACATCAAACTATCCACTAAACTATTTCAACAAATGGGGAGTCATCAAACAATGGGCAAACGATCTTCCAGGGGCGGCGCATTTCACCGGCCGTTATCAAGCAGTCATTGGCGCAGTTTAAGAGACTCGAACCCTTGAAGCAGCTGTCGCACTTTAGAATGCACTGGTCGATGGTGTCCAATAATGGAGCTTGATGTGACAAGTTAGCGGCCATCACCAAAACGATGATGGTCAATTCGGCGGTGATCAATCTATAAACTGCGTTAAGGTATTAGTTTATTTGTTTACTTACTGTAACAAATGAACACCCTCAACACCATCTATCCGCCCATAAACAAATTAGTCATCGACCAGAGCTCCTCATTGAAGTCGATACTTATGGTCCTGCTAGGAGTTAGCCACAGGGTACCAAATTAAAGTAACAAGGGGGTGCTGGTCGAAAACAAAAAGATGGCCGTTGGGCGAGTGTTTATACGCGTGAAATGTTATTTTACGTTTTTTGATATTGGTACCCACTTCTTTTGAATAGTAAATTGTTAAAGTTCGGTTTCGTCTTTAATTACACTCCTGGATTTAACAGTTGCTATATAACTCATTAAGCTAGATGTATTATTCGAATTAGAACATTGCGATTTTCCCAGTTTTAACGTTAAAAATTTAAAAATTATCAGCCAAAACTATCTAGTTGCCTTTAAGTACGGATGCTATACAAAATTGAAAAATTCTGCATTATAAAATTGCTGCTAATGATTAGAAGGCATGTGTCAATTTTTTTAACCCCGCGAAGCTCAAAAGTTAAGAACTTAGGATGTAGTTTTATTTGGAGTGGAAATTACATTACTTTCAGACTCTTAACGATTCTCATCTTGTCTTAAAACTGATATAGAAAATATTAAATGGCATACACATAAAGTAGAATAAAATTTATGTATTCTAAAGCCGGAATGAGGTGTTTTATTTTCTAAACTTGTCTTTTTCAATGTTAAAAGTTGACAAAGTGCTTTTTTTTATCAATGTAACGTAATTCATTAAAAATAATTACTTTTTTTACTCCATTCTGCAAAATACCTAATTATACACCGATCTAGTGTACAGAAAGTGTCACTTTACCACGGATCCGAGCCACTTCGGATATTTCCGGGATTTTGCTTCACGGCTTGAACTTTGATGTTTGTCAACTCTGACGGTCATGTCAGTAAATGTATTCGTGTTGTTTTGCAAAAATGTACCCAAAAATGAACGGTAGTAGAAAAAGTATAGCATGCAACACGTTTTTTAAACGAGTTGTGACAGATTTTGATCCTTAGGATCAATTTATGAAAGTTTTTACCTTTCCCTTTACTTGTGAAAATTGATATTTTTAATTAAAGGGTGTTATAATTTTTCTAAAAGCAAGAATGTTATTAGAAATAATGGCATTTGACTCACGAGTTAATTATAAAAAATAGGACAAAGATGAATTTTTTCCAGCTCAACTATTTTTTCATGAAAAAATTTGAAGGAATCTTTCTATAATGATATTTGAGAAGAACGAGTTGAGAAGCAGACAGAAATAAAAGAACAAATTGCAATATTAATAATAAAAACGAATAAATAAAAATAAATATCAAGATAAAAGAAATGGCTCGTACTCACCCATTCTCGTAATTTTTGTTAGGAGATAGATTGCCGCGTATTGTCGGAGCACCTGACTGAATTCTCGTCCTAAATCACTGATATGTGATATCAGACGAAGTCAACGATTCTTTTATATGTAATGAATTGCCACCCCCACACTCAACCGAATAAAAGATAATAAATAACACAATAAAATTGCTTTTATGCCCGTACTATGTTTCATTAATTAATATCAGGGGGACGGTTTTTCCTGATTGTTCGGGATGTCAAATAATAGCGTATAAGCTAGCCTACGAATAATCTGAACAATTTTTTTGTATAGAGTTAGCTAGCAACTCATGTTAAAATAGGTAAAACATCACAAAATGTCTTCCTGCCTGTTCTTAGACAAATATTTCTAGTTATCCCTTGATTACTCACTTGGGTAACCTACCACGACTTAGCTTAGGTTGTATCATATAATAATTATCAGATAATGTGGGAGCCGTGAATAATCCAAAATTGATACAACTCAGGCGGCTATAACATTGTCCTACAGAATAGAAGGGATCTTCCATGTATTAAGTGTTGTTATATGCATGTTTGTTTCTGTCGATTATTACAAATTTAGTTTTATTTATATTAACACTAGTGTTAATATTTCATATAAATTCTTCACTTGTCAAGCTTAGTGGATTACATATCTTATCAAGTTCTCCTACATTGTTGGCAACCAATAAAGTATCTGTATATCTGATACTGATACTCACACACCATTTAAACAATTTGGTTAACTCATATAGAGTTAAGGAATTTGACGTTAAGGTTTTGGTTTTCTTTTGCATAAGGGCCAATGCCAAAAAGTTCTTGTTTAGATGCATTTATTAAAAAATTTGAAGAATCTAGTTTTAACAGGCATATTCTCAATATTTTACAAACACTGAACCGATTTTAGTACAAACTATAATAAGTTCATTCTTCCCTAACTTAACATAAACATCTATTTTTGTAATACAATTTTTCTTACTGCAGGTTGCATAGTGTATGGGTCATTTGATAGAGAAAGTTATTAATCATTATTCATAATCCCACAATGATACCAGCGAATTAGTTAAACGTTTGGTGTTCAATATTTTGATATTCACCATTAAAGTGCTGATTTTTTTTGCCTGGATTGATAAGCTCTTCCTTAAGACGATGGTTGGGTTTATTTTTACTGTTCTGTCGAGTTTATGGCCTCCTCACTGATTAAAATGGACTGTATATTGTTCACACTTATTTATTTTACTTTTTAATTACAAAAGAAACAGAGCACAAAAATAATACGTTCTTCGACTTGGACACGTCTCTCGTCTCGTCTGCCCCGCACAGCTAAGATCAATCGGTAGCGCTCCGTAGAAATAGATGTGGAACGGTGACCTAACGACTTGGCTTTAAATCTATTTAGTAACTTAAGAAAGTAATGCCCAACATGGCGCAAATATCTTAAACATACCGCCGCCCACCTTGAAAACTCGCGATTTTCAACAAAAAAAAAACGAAGTATTACATTGTAATTGTTGCCTACGATCGCCATAAACAACAAAGGAGCTGCTAAAAACTAAGTTACATGGCCGGTTAGGCAAAGAAAAACATATTTCTCTTAGAACAGAAAACAATAATCAAAAACCAGTGTTGAAAGAGTTATTTTGACTCTCAGCCGTAACTCATAGCCAAATACATGGGGACGCAATATTCATTCGTGTCAATAGGTAGTTGTCGCACTTTATTAACAGATCTTTTCATAACAGTACCCTGAATTTTCACTTCGATAACACGCACAATGCTGTCAGACCCTGGAAAAACTTGAATAATCCATTCCAGCTAGGTGTTTTCTTCTACCAGGAGAACCAAAGTTCTAACTTTGAGGTTTTCTCCACTTTGGACCCATTTATTTGTATTTGCAGTTCGTTGAGGTACTCTTTACGAGTTCTTCCAACGAGTTCAGAATTGTTGTACCATAGTTGCTATGCGTTGGTATTTGTTCAGTTTATTTTCTGGTATTTCCACTAAATTTGATTGGGGTAGAGCAGGCAAGCCACGCCCAATTAAAAAATGTACAGGAGTAAGAGGGTTAAGATCAAGTGGATCATTGGAAAGTGGAGACAAGGGACGAGAATTTAAAATACTCTCGATCTCCACCAACAGAGTCGAAAAATGTTCATATGTTAATGAATTATTATTACCCTGAATTACCCGCATTAAATGAGATTTCGCTCTTATAATGGCTGCCTCCCACAGCCATCTCCGAAGGTCGGTGACCTGGCTGGAATAAAGTTCCATTTTATCCTCTCCTTAGCAAGATAGCGTACAATATTTTCGGCCTTTTTCGCAAGGAAATTGTACAAAGAATTTAACTTTGCGCAAGCAAAAATAAAAAAATTTCCATTATTTAAGGTGCTGAAAAAGGCAGCAGTAGTCACTGCTTCTAAATGACAAGCCTTTGTTGACATACAAATAAAAAGACACAAGTAGGCCCTTATCAGGTTATGACCTCTAGTTACGTGCCTATTTCGAATAAGAAATGGGCCTCCGTAATCAATTGCTACATTTGAGAACGGATTACTCGGTTGTACTCTCTCAGAAGGTAGCTCACGCATTAAATATTCTACACGGTCGTAGCTTGAAACACGTTAAGCAACCTTTGATTATTTTTTGTAAGTATTTTTTACTGCAATAGGGCAAAATTTTTTCCTCAATGATGAAATTAATTGTTACATACCGCAGTGCAACAGTCTCTCATGTTTATTTGATTATTAGTTCAGTTAATTTATCCTTTTTGGGTAAAATAATCTGGTGTATTTTATCGAAATTTAAAGCAGAATTTTTTAACCTTCCGCCTACTCGTATTAACGATTGGGTTGAGTTTTAAAATATTAGAATTTTTTTGAATTGGTTTCTTTTCGCCTAAAAGTCTGTATTTAGTTTCAAAGTTTTTTATCTGAATAATTTTAATCAAGAATAAAAATGCATTTTCAAGCTCATGTGGTTGTAAAATTTATGGAAATTTTATCATTTTCTGATAGCTCAATATATTTATTATATTGTGGCTGATTTGACAAAATTTGGAGTGATCTTAATATCCAACCAAAAAACTGTAATTAATTTATTCAATTTTGAAAAAGATTTGGTAAACATTCTAACACTCCTTCACTAATGACAAAGCAAGTACCAATGATTTTTATGTCTGGTATGTCTATGTCTCGAAAATAAAGATTAAAATTTATTTGGCTCCATGAACAATCGCTCTCAACTAACCTCAGTCATGCCACCTCAAACCATAAATTGCTTTAAAGTAAAACTTGTGGACTACACCCTCTCGATGCCAAATCCTCAGGGTTGCTGTCAGTTTTGGGTAGTTGCCATTGCCATGATGCCAATCTGTTATATTTGTTAAAGAAAAAATTTCACTAACGCGATTGGCCACAAAGTTTTGTAGGTAGAAATGCTAAAGCTACAGACAAATCTGTCCAAAAATATTATTTAGCAAAATTTATTTCAAGTGCTTCCAGTGTTTTTTGCCAAGTTAGCTAACAAAACACAAGCAGAGAGCTCAAGTATGGGTAGACTGATAGTATTTATACGTGCGGCTCTTGTTTTGGAGCAAAGCAAACTTGTAAAATTCTTGTTTTGCACATTTTAGCACCTGCAAAACCGTGAAGTTCGATATGAATGTAGTCAGCAAGACAAGCATGTCGCGGAATTTTTAAAGTATTTACTATTTTAAGATTAGTTTGAAATTGCATCCGATTTTGGAAAATCTCCTCTGGTACCTTCTCGTCCCACGAGATTTCTAAACTCCAAAGTTTTTGCATAATCAATTTTGCCTGAACAATAACTGGGCTTAGTAACCCTAAAGGGTGGTGGACATTTACGAGTAATACTTTAAATCTGACGCTTGGATATTTCAGTGATGTCATTTTTAAAATCGGAAATTGAATATTGCAATGTGTCGCTCGAAGTATTCCAAAAAGCACCTACTGTTTTGTTATGTTCATTTTCACCTATGCTTGTCGGCGTTTTGTCATTTAATTTAAACCTTTTTAATAATTCAGAATCATTGCATAGCCATTTTCTTCATTCAAATTTTGCGGACGTTAAAATATTCAAAATTTGGCTTTGTAATTCCCGTAATTTTTTTGGACAGTTGTGATCCGTAATTAAGTCATCTATATAAACATTTCCGTAAGTAAGCTAACTGTATAGTACAACGAACGGGCAAATATGGAGCCGAAACATATCCATATGTAATCGTGTTTAATTCGTAAAGCTTTAGTGTTTGGTTTCGTTGCGGTCTCCAAAATATTTTTTGATAATGACGCTAACTTATATTTATTAAAGTCTGTACATTTTTATAATATCAGCACACATTACGTATTTGAATTGCCGAAAATTGATTAAAATTGAAAATATTTCATTTTGAAGAGTCGGTCCTGTAAACTGGAATTCATTTAATGAAGGTGCTAATCCCTGATTTGTTTTTGCCGATGCATCGAATTCTATTTTGCATTTAGTAGTTAAACTAGTATTTTTCACAACCGTACGATGAGTTAAAAAATATCTGCAATTTAGATTTTCTTCAGTTTGTTCGATCTCCGACATATAACCTAAGGTTTCATACTCCTTCTAAAATCCTATGTAGTCCGGGCTCAGATGACCATTCTTTTGTAATTTATTTCCTAAGACCTTAAACCGTTTTAGTGCAATTTCACGAGCTTCTCCCAATTTTGACAACGAATCTTTAAACTGAATTGTCACGTTAAATCGTCCATCACTCTCGCGTTTTGTAGTTCTAGACTGGGGTAAAAATTGTTGCCTTTCATCTGCTACGATATCGGAATCAATTATTGCTATAAAGGTCTCCTTCCAACCCGACCACTCTTCGTATTTTCCGGAAAATTTGTGAATACCTATTTTCGGCAAGGAATTGAAAATTATTTGAGACGAAGGGGCACCCTGTACCTGCGTGGTACTTCTCTAAGCAGTATCAATATTTAACGCCTGCCCAAAATGACTAACGAAGCTTTGTGCATTTGCTAAAATTGAGTAATATTTTTGCTGAAAGCGAGCTTCCTCTACCTCATGGGCGTTCGTCTCATCTGGTAGAGGTTTCAAAAGCTCTAGATGCAGTTGGTCATACTCATCAAGACAAGGCTAAAAATTTTTTATTCTTTGTTCAATTTGCAAAGTGTCAACTTTGGTGATATTATCTTTGTCCAAATTATGCAGATATTTTGCAAATAAAGGGGCTTTTCTTTTTAACTGACATCTTAATTGTTTCAGAGTATGTCCGTCAGTCATTTTTCTTCAAAAATTATTTCAAAAGTCATTATTAAATATTTTAATGTTAATTGTTTTTACAAATATTTACCCTGTTAGCAAACACTATTTAAAACACTGCATAGGTTTTTATTAAGAAACGCGCAAGTACCTATGCTATTAAAAATGCTTTTATTGCTTATTTAAAAAAGCTTTTATAGACGCGACAATATTTGAATTGACGCAGGCATTTTTATTAACGTAAAAAGCCTTATTTGTTTTTTATTTATTTATTTGTTGAGAACACGTTCCGACTCTGCCGGCGAAAATCCCGAAGAATACTTCAAAAACAATCTGGACGAATCCCGCTGAACTTTCCAAACGTCTCGTCTGTTCTGCACAAGTGAAATCAATCGGTAGCGCTCGGTGGAACACAGAAGTAGACGTGGAACGGGTGGCCTAGCCACTTGGCGTTAAATCTATTTAGTAACTTAAGAAAATAATGCCCAATATGGCGAAAATATCTTAACGATATAGCTCATATTATGGTATCAAACAATAAACAGAATTCGTTGCCTTCGGAACAGTAATTTATTCTGACAAAGTTCCAGTCATAATCGTTGTGTATGTGTACGCCAATTTGAACCTCTGCAAAAAAAATATGTTACATATTTCCGTAATATTTGCGGCCTTCGTAATGAAAATAATAAAGTACCACAGAGTATGCTATAATTAACAGCACGTGGGAAAATTGCAGTTTCCCTACAATTTGGTTTAGTTTAACATTTGCAACAAGTTTGATAAGCGCAATTTAGTCACACATCATTTGCTATTTTAAGATATTAAGTAGAAAAATGACGATTTTTCAAAATAGGCTCTGGTAATACACAGATATCATAAAAAATATGATCAAAATATTAGTTTAAAATCAAAACGTAAAAATTTAGTTTTCTCTTTGTATTTATGTCGCAGAGAACTGCAAAAATCATTTAAACAATTTATTTAAATCACTGTCAGGGATGACATAAAAATATAAATGGTCACTAAGGAATGTGGGTTGCATGACTAAAATTTTGAACTTTTGAACTTGTTATAATTTTTTTAGCATGCATGGGATACACGAGGACTTTTGGCATTTTATTCTAGAGGTGTGCCCAAGGTTGCCAGCTCTGCCTCTCTGTTTTTTTTATTTGGTGTGTGTTTTCGCCGCACTAATATATACAATATATAATAGCCTGTGTACAGGTGTATAAATGGAAGGAATTGTGGGTGAGCAGATCATCGGGCATATTTGTTTTCACTAAGTTTAAAAGGGGACAGACATTTCTGAGCGTTGCAGTATGTGACCCTGAATTATGGGAGTCCTACATGATGGCGTTCCTATATAGTGTAAATTCTTGGCTTTTTTGTCTTCGAGAGTATATTTTTTTGATAAGTTAGATTCATATTCCTGAAATTTAATACTTACTGATGCTGCTACATCTACAGTTAATGGACCAAATGGACCAACCGATAAAGTCAACGGCTTTTGGCACCTTATGATCATAATTTCAATGAAAGCGATTGTTCTCTTAGTCTGATCAAACCATTTGCTTTCGTATAGGGCAGTAGCTAACTCCAAGCTCTAAAAATTTTCGTAATTACGTGTTCTTAGAGTGTTTAGGAATGGACTGACCTGGGCTAAAATTTCATCAGAATTCCAGGCCAGTACAATTATCTGTCCGCTGCACATTAGAACGTATATGCAACTGAAAATCACATCCTTTCCCTAAAATTCACGTTGGCATTAAAAAAATGCTGAAATGTACATTTATGGTGCAAGACATGCATTACATATAAATGAATGTGCTTTTTAAAAGGTGGTACTCTACCAAAGAATTTTACCAAATTGTGGAACTAAAAACTATGTTTTCTTTTTTTTTACATCCAAAGTACACATAGCCATTTTTTAAAAAGTTACAATAGTATATTTTCCAAAATTTTGAATATCACTCATCACTCATTTTCTCATAAAAGCTTTGCTGGTATGTAATGAACTAAAATTTCATTATAATATGTTATATATAAGGTGCAGGTAAGTACAAAAATCAAAAGAAGAAACTAAAATTCACAACTTTTGTGCTGAAATGCTTGAAGGGGTTACGGGACTAATAAAATTGGATTTTACCAAATAAAAATTTTAGAATTGACCAAGATACAAAACTTTGCAAAAGACGATAATATTACCTAACCTCTAGAAGCGATTTTCCTCCATAAATGAGTACTCGCGTTTAATGAAAAGTGTTTTCACACGTATTCTCAGATTACCGACATTAGTGTCGTCAGCAACGCATTGCATGTTGGCCTTAATCATAGTTACGTCGTTTTTGAAGAAAATTCATCATTAAGGGTAGAGAAATAGTCATTTACCGCAAATATTTGGAAGAGCGACGCTGCCAGCATTACTGACGCAATGCTGAACTCTAGCAACATAACGTATCGCAGAGAATTATTAAAACTGTCTACGTACCTAAAAAAATAAATCAAAGTCAAAAATTAAAAATAAAATTAAAGTTTAAATAATTAACAGTTTTTTCGCAAATTGTATTGCAGCTTACTGGATTAGATTCTGATGTTTTATACACAACCGCTTCAGACTCATGCCAGCACTTTCTCTGTTTACTTTGTCGAAATTTCTAAAATTATTTTGGAGCATTATAAGTTGAGCTCGCAGAAATATTATTGTGGTGTTTATAAACGTGTTCACTGCCGAACTGCATATAACTGAATACAGTATGGTCATAGTTTCATCTGCAATTGTCCAAACGCAATATCGGTTTATATCAAACGGATACCAAAATTGAAGCATTACGGGCCTTTTCAGTGTACTGTTTAAATGCTTGGGTGAGTAGTAGAAGTCGAAAATAGCCACGTATCCTAAAGAAAATACCAAATGCAGTAATATTTAACAATTTATCAATAAATAAAAAAATCGCAATTTTGGGGAACGACAAAGTAAATAATTTTTTGCTTAAATTTTGAAAGGTATAAAATTTTACATCGTACTTTTCGTCATTTTAATACATTTCAAATTGCTTCAATTAATGCCATAAGACAATGTGTGACAGAACAGAAAATCCTGTTATCTGACTTTGATTCCTTTTTCTTTTAATTCAATTTTCGTTAAATTGCTTTTAGCTTTTTTAACTAGCCAAGTAACTAATTTTTTTTACATTTCAGGTATGTGGACATCGTCAAAAAAGTTTTTAATAAAGACATAGATTTACACAATTACCCTGAAAAGATAACAGTTATATAAAATAATGATTTAGAACACATGCACAAATGTAATATTCTAAAAACATGTTAATACTACAAGAACATTTTTAATGTAAAAAATGTTTCAAAGTTTTCTTCAAACAACAAAGAAAGTTTTGATATGCTGGGTCGATTTTTTGCAATTAAAAATTGGTTTTGGTTTCTTGTATTATAATTATGATAAGAATTATTTTTCATAAAAGAGCCACAATCATTAAACACATAAATAATTTTATAAATTACTATACAATTTTGTAATAAAAGATGCCAACAAGGTTCAGAGGAATTAAAAAAAGGCTTGTTCTATATTTAATAAGAAAATTGATAATTTTATCCGGAAATTTAACGGCCCACTCTGTACGATATACTTTAAAACCATCCCGAAGAGTCTTATCGGTGTACTACTCGTCCAGGAATTTACCTCCTTGTCCAGTGAAATGGTTGTCAATGGTGGCAATTTTTCCTGTTGACTTTAAAATGCGTCTTTGTGGCGTTCAAATTGGCGAAGAAAATAATCGCTCTTATCACTTACCCGTCACCAACATGTATCCGCCGGCGGTACCAACAGATACCACGAGGAACAACGTGAACTTGTTACACAAACTCATGTGCCTTCTATAGATTTTTAACTTTATTGATTTTTTGTCAAGGCAAATGAATTCCTCTTCTTTCAACGCTGCGGATAGCAAATGCACTATCTTCTTTTTTTGGCACATTGTCGCTTTGATCGCCACAATTAAGGAGAATATTATCTTAGAAATTGTATCCATGGCTGTTAAAAAAAAATCGTTAATTGGTAGGTTTTAAGGAAAAATGTATTTAAGTCTTATAGCTGTAAAATTACGCCTTCATTGTTGTCATTAATCTCGGGTAAGAAATTTCGTTCAGTTAATTTTGGAATCATAAATAAAAAGATTTTCGATTTAAGAAGAATTTGTGAAAAGTTTCTATATACTTGTGTGAAAACTTTCATGTGTGGCATCTTTATGAAAATTACTTATTTACCTGTATTTAGATCCTTACGAATTAGCGTCGGAACATTGATTAATAACAAAAATATGGTAAGAATGTACCTTGCCTGGATACTGATTGAGTAAATCTTGTACAACTTTCTGGCAAACGTCGGTAAACCAGCAGTCTCTAGTTTCCATAAACCAGCCAAAATCATAATAAATTTTGCTCGATCGAAAAGTCCATGTTTCGACATTTTTTATTCGAGTTCAGGACAAGAAGATGTAAGTATATGTAAGTTGCAGGGACTTATATAACTTTTTCATATCCATATTGAAGAAATAGTTGGGTTTAATGCGTGTTTTGTCCAGCGCCGTAGGACACAATTTAAAAAGCTTTAGAAGTAAATACTTTTGAAAGATGCCTTTTTAATTTTATTTAGCGATTCGGAAGAAATCTCTATTATACAGTGCGAGTCTTTCACCAGGAATATATTCAATGAATCGATTATCTTCTTTTTTCAAAAAATTAGTGCACACGAAAATTCCTAATCCTGTGCTAATCAAGAGGACGTCATATTTATCTTTTTATAATTGTTTATTCTAGAATTACCACATTTTTTATATACGGCATGGTAAATTACTGTTATTGGTTACGTAAGACAATTTTGGGGGAAAAGTCATTTGAAGTAATACCTGTGGAAGGTTTAAAAAGAATTTATTAATTAATTGATTGATTGATTAATTGAGTATTGCAAGATTGTCAACGGTTAGGATAACTTTTTCCTTTCTAAACCATCTCTCTCGTGGTGTAACAAAAACTTGTCGTTTCTATTAAAAAATCATGTCTTATATTTTGCTTAACGCCCATATTTTTTTCCATAAGATAAAGACTACAACCGAAAAAGCTAATTGGGTGTTTTACTGAATTTGTACCATGTTGCAGACTTCCCGCAAAGTTATTTTTAATTAAATTATACCGTCAAGGAATTATTTTTAACAGTACGCCAATGCTCACTGTTTCCACACTTCAAAGTTTGGAATAATTACATATCTAAAAAAGGCAATTCCACATATTGGAAAAATCAATATCTCCACTATGATTTGGCTATACCTTTGCGGTTATAGGATTTTAAATATTTAAAGTCCGCGTGTCTTGGAAACAAAGATTCAGTGTAAAGAAAATGTTGTTCGTGCTAATAGAGGCATTTAACAAGGGCGGCTTCAAGGATACGCAAAATAGTGAGTTAGTAATGATTATGTATAAACTTAATCATATTATATATTGTCCAGAACTCTTCATATGTTAATCTGTTTCCGCGCATTCTATTCTGAACAAGAAAATTTTTTTTCAAAGAGAACAAAAAAAGTAACATTAAGAGACTTAGGAATCGGTCAAGAGGAAACGATTTTTATTAAATTAAATTTAAAAAAGGGCCAATCATGCTTAAAAATCGAGAAAATGCAAGCACTGTTCATAATGAAAATATCAAGGATTTAAAAAAAAAAGCATCCGAAATAAAGTTGATGATATAACAGTTCTAAAATATCGACATTTTCTATAATGGTCGAAACATGTTTGTACAAGGAAGAAGTGCATTATTATAATTTATCTGGATACAGGGCCACACATACATGTTGAGATTCAAGATGCGGCGGTTGTGCAATCTACGTGAAGATCACTACGGTGAAGACCACAGGAGTTGTTTGTGTCAGACAGTGATTCTGTGTCGATCAGGTTATGTCAAAGTATAAATTTAATCATTTGATTATGGGGGATATGATTATAAATTTATTCGATGGCGGTAAGATGGACGTTGGAGACTATAAGACCGTAGTTCAGGTAAATAACTTCAAGCTTTTAAGAACAATGCAACACGAGTAACAAATACATCTATCACAATAATTGATAATAATTTTATTAGGTAATATTATACATAAAGTCTGCGAGTACGATTTGGTCAGCATATACCTTGCCGGTCATAAAAAATAATATAATAAGACCCATCAAAAAGCAAAAAATTTTGGAAGAGAGGTTGGTGGCTAAACAAATTGAAGTTACTACAAGATTTTAGTAAACAAATTGTGCTGACTCCTGGTCATTCATTTGTACAGCTGATTGATTTATATAAAGAATGTCAAGTTAGATATGCACATAAGCTACAAATTAAGCATAACTTAGGTAATGATTGGGTTACTTCCGAATTAGTGTAATTAAATAATTAAAGAACGTGACAAATAGTACGTAAAAAAGATAGGAGTGATACAACTATTTGTGTTAAATTTAAACCATTTAAAAAACAGGTTAACAATCCAATTGCTATCCTAAAAAAACTCACACTTCAAGAACCAATGGAATAAAGCTAACAATGTCAGAAAACAATGTTGTATTCTGAATGACTTTGTAAAAGGAAACTTTAACAGAAATAGTACAAATGACTCAGTTGAATTGAATGTTAATAATTAAGGGGTTGACTTTTGGGTACATTTTAAAAAGAAAACTTCAAATGAACATATGTCCTAAACATCTCAATTTTCGAAAATAAAATCTATTTCTTTTTAATAGTTGTAATATCACTTTAGGTATTTTAATAAAATTTGGCACATATGTACTATGTATTACGAGACAATATTTAATGTACCACATTATTTTAAAAAAGAATGGTCGACTTTACCAATAAGGAGTTAGCAGATATGCATTTAACGTATGGTTTGGCTGATGTATATGCACCGGAAGCTAGGCGAACATTTTAAAATGTACATAGAAGGTTGACTGGTACTTTGAAGGCAAATAATCATTTAAATGGGGCCTATCGGACTGTAAGAACTCCAGAAATTGAAGAAGCAGTTTTAAATTCTATTGATGAAAATCCTGAACTTAGTACTAGAAAAATTGGAAATAATCTGAATATCTTGCGCGTCTTCGCTTAAAAAAAATAAAAACCTCTTCTCTGCATGGTCATATCAATATCGTTATTACGACAACATGCAGAGAAATAAGATTTTAATTTTAGGTTAAAATCGTGCGACGGACTAAAAAAAAAATTAAGAGATCATATCTGTTCATAAATGAATGCAAATATCATTTTTTTTTTAAGGAAATTAGTGGCGTTCCATTTATTGTCTACGAACAAATAATATTTTGGTGAATTAGGTCGCTACTGCACTGGTTAAATCGAGAATTATTATAGGATACGCGCTTCAGCTCTTTTCCTCATATTGCCGAGCACTCTTTGAAGTATACCTCCAGTGTTTCTTATTAAATCGTAGGAAGCTCTTGTACGATCCTTTAGTTATTTTACAGCGTTTTCTGGAGTTTTAAGATGCCCCCATAAGAAAAGCTCCCAACTATTTACATCTGAGGATCTGGGGGGGCTTGGTTGAGGTCCGCCGCGATATAACCATCGGTTATTAAATTCTCCTAATGCAACACTAAAGTGAGCAGGCGCGCCGTCATGCCGTCTGTTCTGTCTGTCTGACACTTCTAGCAATATTGGCAAATCCTCTCCTGAAAACCGGCAATAATTCTGGCCATTTAATCTTTCTGGCAGCAAAACCTGTCCGATTATGTATTTTCAACAATTTCAGTCCAAATATTTACCGAAAACTGTTCTTGATATTTAAATTCTACAACTGCGGGAGACCACATACGGTTATTGGGGAAATTTGTAATTTCGTTTCTATTAGCTTCGTTTTAAATAGTATTTCTTGGTCAAACAAGAGATAATGCTCAATTTTGTCTCTGTAACGCTTGGGCTCGTTTTTTTTTAAGCATGACGTGCAAGATATTCAGATTATTTGCAATTTTCCTAGTACTAGTTCAGTTCAGGATTTTCATTAATAGAACTTAAAACCGCCCCTTCAGTTTTTGGAGTTCTTACAGTCCGATGGGCCCCATTTAAATAATTATTTGCCTTCATTCACATTTTGAAATATTCGCCTAGCTTCCGTTGCATTTACATCAGCCAAACCATAAGTTAAATGCATATCTGCTAACTCCTTATTGGTAAAGTCGACCATTCTTTTTAAAATTAACAATGCTCGGATATTTTAAACACCAAAAAATATACCTCAGAGTTTACGTACTTCGTATTCGTACTTCGATTTTTAGAACACATGTTCAAATGAAGTTTTCTTTTTAAAATGGACCCAAAATCATCCCCTTAATTATTGATGTTCAATTAGAAAATACGCTGTATATAACAAGACAGAGATGGTGGATTATTTGTACAACTACTTTGTTGCTATAGGCAGCAACATTGTTTCAGAGTTAAATCATCGAATCTTGCGACATCCAATAGGTTATGAGTTCGAAGAAATATATCGCGCAAATACGGTTGTGGCCCAGCACACCGATTGCACTGAAGTAAATAATATTATCTCTAATCTGAAAATTGGATCAGTTGCTAGATTTGATTGTGTTTTAGTTAGGTGTGTGATTAATTTAAAAGATGTTCTTATTCCTGTTCTGGTTAATCTAATAAACAATGTTCAATATTTTGCGTTTTTTCCGGGCGAACTAAAATTATGCAAGGTAATACCCATTTACAAATTCGCCAGTAAAAACAGTATAAATAACTACAGACCAATTACTTTAACCAGTGTTTTTTCAAATATTTTAGAATTGTTAATTAAAAGTAGACTGAAAGATTTTCTTAATAAGTGTGACAATTTCCAATATAGATTCACTGAGAAAAATACAGACAAAAATAATATTTATTGCCGTTTTCGTTTTTCGTCTATCTTAACTTTTTTTTGAGTAAAAGAAAACAATTTGTTGGTCGGTCAGAGAGTTGAACAAAAGAAATAAATAAAATAGTGCGGCAGATTTCCATTTGGGCACCTTTGCTAATAATTAATGTCAAGCAGACTAGCTTTATGGTTTTCAGTTAAAAAAAAAAGCTGTCCGTCTTATTGAATTGGAAATAAATAACGACGCTATCACTAAAGTCTCTCAAGTCAAATACCTGGGTTTGGTTATTGACGACATGATCAGCTGGATTGAACATATAGAAAAAATCATTTAAAAAAATGTACCCATGATAGGCGCAGCCATGAAGTGTAGAAACCATCTGACTAATAAAATAAAATACAGTATCTATCGCCTTTAAAAAAATTGTAGTTCTTCAGAATAAGGTTCTTAAAATTCTATTCAACTCTGATTAATTTACACCGATGGACACACTATATGCAGAGTTAAGGTCCAATAGTGACACTTTTGTTACGGAGAGAACAATGTAAACTAATATACAAAACAATCCATAAGCTTCCTAAAAGTAATACTAGTTTTATTAGTAATTAGTACATCACGTACCACTGAATAATATTGAGGGAAGGATGTTAGGGGGCTTGTTTACATAGAACAATTAGAATACAGTTTTTCTTGAACAGCAAAATCTTCGCAGTCAAGTAAAACAATTACCTACTGAATTAATGTACTACACTGGTACCAGTGGTTTATCATTGCTTTGGGGTTGCTATATTCAGTGTAGAAATATTTCATATATGGAGTCACTTTCTAATATTCCAAAGCCTGAACTCATTGCTCTAGAATGTCTAGAATCTAACCCCGACATTGTAATTGTGAAACCAGATAAAGGTCATGAACACAAATAATTATCAGGAACAAACTCAAGATAATCTTAGAGACGGATCCTATCGTCAACTGAAAAAACAACGAAATCTTAAATCTGTTATTAAGGCTTCTTCTCTATCAGAATCCGTTAAAGTCTGTTACCCTTCATAGCTCTAAATTTTCTCGTCTCCACGGACTCCCTAAAATTCACAAACCAGGATCACCCCTTCGACCTATTGTTTGTACAACTGGTTCTCCAACGTATTACTATAAATATCTAGCTTCTATATTAAAACCTGTTACAGAGAAAACTGACAGTTTCGTACTTAATTCCTTTCACTTCATTGAACAATTAAAAGCAATTACATTAGATACAAACGATATTCTGGATAATTTTGGTTGGTTGATTAGAATCAGGAACCAAACCTTTTCATCTTAAATAAAAAATCCATGTGTGGAACATATTTTTCTTGTAACGGTAAAATGTATGAACAAACGTCGGCAACAGCTATGGGTTCTCCATTAGGACGGGTTATGGTGAATATATTTCTTTTGCCTTTGAGAAAAAAGCCCTAGACCAAAATTATAGAAACGCTACGTTGATGATACTTCTGGGTACTCATGGTCCAGAATCCCTCCAAGATTTTCTTAGCCATTTATACCCTATACAATCGAACATAAGTTCTAAAATTGAATTAGAAACTAATAATAATCTCCCGTTCTTATCACTGCATTTGATAACGGGTAGTGATACATCGGCCCGAAACGTTGTGTAAAGAAAAATGAAAAACAATGGAAGTTCGTACATCTGTCTGCTCTCTGTTGAACCCTGTTTCGCATATATAGATTGCAGCCTCTTCTCGCGATGGGTGTCGATTCTTTCAGTTGCTTTGGAAACACTTAAAATAGGTGAAATAATGAAAGGAGTTGTTTATTAATTTTGTATTTGGAATTTTAATTTAAATGTGGAAATGCATTATGTAATAAGCCTATACAATTATTTGTGGCAGAATTTGTACAACATAAGCAGTTTTGGAAATCCACGAGAACCAGGGTAGTTCAACATTTCAAGCTCAGCAATTATTCACTTGCTCAATTTCTTGGACTGACGCTCTAGCCATAAAATAAAGCAGAATCCTTTGTCTTTCGGATGAAGATTTACTCCGACAAAGTTCCAGTCATAACCGTTGTATATGTGTACGCCAATTTGAACCTCTGTAAAAAAAATTGTTACATATTCTAATAACCCCTGCGAGTAACATATTGAAAACGATAACTTTCAATTTGTTACGGGTTAACTTCTAAGGTCCATTGGAACAAAGAAATTTATTTTGAAAAATTTTCATTTTGAATTACCAACTGCCTCCTTGTTTACCGACAAGTCATATTCTACACGGCATGGATATTTTAGGAGTCATATTTCGCATGAAGAGGAACCCCAAGTCATAACAACAGATTGCTATTAACCTGCGAGATTCTGGTGTCCTTGGAGCATGTTTCTCTGAACATAAGGCTGGTTGTTTGTTATGCGATTTTTTAAATGAAAACCAGATTGGACACAAGGCGTATCTCTGCTTAAGTTTACACAATTTTAATTGTTCTATTTGTGTTTGCTGGTTTAAAGAGATTGGAACTGATTTCACCTTTCCGTCCCTTTTTATTGATGAAATAAGCAATATGCACACCAAAACAAAGAAAAATGTATCTAAATCCCCTTTTAACCACTGGCCAATACCCAGTGAGCACCATAACCCATGGGCGCTCCGCCTATATCAAAAACAGAAAATGGAACAAAAACAGGAACAAGGATATTGACGTCGTCGTAGTTACTAGAAAACGAAAAGCTTCGTCGGTCATGATGAAAACTTTATTTGGCTCGTCCAAGGACTATCAACTACCAAGTGATCACAAGCGCTTATGGGAAGTAACCACTACTACTATTATAAGCGGTGTCGGCCGCAATATGTGACTTATTACGTCTCCCTAAAGGTTAGTTTATAAATCGCCGATGTAATCCTTGGGTCCAGACTATACCGCTTCGATCTAGCTTGTGAAAACGCAAGTAATGTTTTCGAAATAACATACTTACCGATGCTGCTACATCTACTGTCAGTGGACCAAATGGACCAACCGATAAAGTTAACGGCTTTTGGCATCTTAGAAGCATAATTTGAATCACCGCTATTACTCTCTTGGTTTGATCAAACCATTTGCTTTCGTATAGAGCAGTACCTAATTCCAAGCTCTAAAACATCTTCGTATAGATAGGTTCTGCTTGCGTGAATATGAAGAGAGTAACCTGAGTTAAAATTTCATCCGAACTCCAGGCCAATACAATTATCTGTCCGCTACACATTAAAACGTATATGCAACTAAAAACCACGTCCTTTCCCTACAATTTTGGTAATGCTTCAGTCTACATTCACGATTCAAAACAATTAATTGCATCACTTTAAATATTTTAGCAGAGAGTTTTAATAATTTTAAATAAACTAATAAAATATGTTTTGCTCTCTTCCTTTATGGGATTGAGTTTCCAGACACTTCGTATGGAAATCCGAAATCGCATATATAAAGTATTTTATTAACAAGGAAGTTTAACAAAGTCAAATTTCTCCGTAACTAACTATGACAAAATGGCAAAATATTTATCAATTAATTTTTAGAAAATACTATGACTTATTTCAGGAAGCTGAACACTGTATATTTTTGGATCATTTCAAAGAACAGGGCTGGGCTTTGTTCTTTCGGTTCGGTCGTCACAATTATTTGGTTTTGAAACAACTTCAGAGACGTTTTAGTTGTAATCAATTGGGCCAAAAAACTTACATTAAATAGGGATATGAAGTTATAAGAAATTTTTCAAGTTAGAAACACAGGCAGGACTGCCAAGAAATAACGTTAGACAAATTTTTGGGGAAAAGGACTAACACAACCCACACTTCGGTCAAACTAGATGATCTTAAACACAAAAATTTAACCAAGTATGTCAATTTTCGTTTGTTTTTTTATTTTAAATTCATTTGAATGTCTAACTAAAGTAAGAATCTTTACAGCCACAATCATAATTTGAAAACTACCAGCATGCATTGGTTTTCAGTATTAAATGTTATTAAAACCCTTATCTTTTCCTACTGTGTCAACAATAAAAAAGACTAATGTTAATTCGTGTAACATTGTCTACAGAAAAGTGCAAAAATAAAGGGGATCTTGAACCAAATTTCAAGGCGAAAAGTAAAGTTATTGAATGGTTGTGTATTTTACTAGCTACTTTTCTGTAATTCGCGGGACATTTCAGTGAATGAATTACTAGTGCATCCTTAAGTGCCTAAGGCAGATTGAAATTATTTGTAATCGATTAATTCCAAAATCTAAAAAAATTAGAAAAGTCCGAGAAAAGGAACATGAAACGTAGTAGTATGGGAGCGAAAATAGACTAGCACATATTTCTCTCCCTTCTTAGTAATTGTGAAAACTATAAACTAAAAGAAGAAAATATTGCTAGTTAAACCATAAATAATGATCCCTGGAGTGGATGTTTTCACGTGCATTTTAAAATTGTCGAATATCGGGTGCGTAAACTCGCCCTTAACATCGTCCGGATGTTTATGTAAATAAAATTGTTTGTTAAAGCAAGAGGAATAGTTGTTACCGCAAATATTTGGAAGAGCGATGCTGCCAGCATTACCGACGCAACGCTAAACTCTAGCAACATGACGAATCTCAAAGACTCATTAAAACTGTCAACGTACCTAAAATAGAAATTAAATTAAAGTTGAAAATTAAAGATAAACTTAACAAATAAGTGTGTTTCAGCTTACTGGATTATATTTTGATGTCTTCTGCATAATCTTCTCAGATTCGAGCCAGGACTGTTTCCTTGACTTAGGTCATCGAAATTTCGAAAATTATTTTGAAGCATTATAAGCTGAGCTCGCAGAAATATCATTGTGGAGTTTATAAACGTATTCACTGCCGAACTGCATATTACTGTGTACAGTATAGCCATAGTTTCATCTGCTATTGTCCAGAGGCAGTGGTGGTTTATGTCAAATGGATACCAAAAATGAAGCATTACTGGCCTTTCCATCGTACTGTTTAAATGATTGGGTGAGTAGTAGAAGTCGAAAATAGCTACGTATCCTAAAATAAATATTAAATTACGTTACATTTTAGAGTTTATTATTATGCCAAAAAAGGCTTGGGATTGCCACAAAGTTATGAAAAATGATTTGAACAAATGATAGACATACTACCGAGTGAAGATGTAACAGAAAAAGATAATGACCATGCTGAAAAAATACCTACAAGTTCATATTGGGCATGAACACAAATTTTAAAAATATTTGTGTGATGAAATGGCAAGAACAATAGGGATATATGTACTCCGGCTTCCTCGTTATTATTGCTAGCCGAATCCAAAGGCACAAGTGGCAGGGGGAGTAGTTAGAAAAAATAAATGTTTTAAACAGTTGAAAGTACATGAACTGTTAAATTAAATTAAATATTAAATGTAAATAAGGGGAAGGTGGAATCTAGTTATTTTTTATGTAGACGAAGAAAGCTCAACGCATAAATATTCGGATTCATTTTGACAATGTAGCAAAATTTTATTACCTGTGTTTTCGTTGTTCTAGTCTGAATTTAACTTTTGTGACCGTATATTTTATTTGTATGTGAAAAGCCTTAATTTTAATTAACTTACAGACCTAGAATATTTTTAATACTCACTTTTGTAATAAAATAATGTTTTTTTGTTAATGCTATGAATCATAAATATTATAATAATTTTTCTGTTGCTACTACATTCTTATCCCCCACCTACATACACATATATGATACTCGTTCAGTTTATTTTGAATCCAGGAAACAGTGCCAATATAATAGTGGATTAGGAAGGATAGTCATAAAACAGAGCGAAGTAATCAGAAACAGGTAAAATTTTATTTAATTTTTCAAATAAACTTCCACAGGCTACTGTAATACTTTTTATAAAACTTCTGGATTTCTCCTGTTTTTGTTGAGTCGAACTAGCTAACGTTTCGCCAGCTTTTTCAGAGCTTGACTAAAACTGTTTCAGTTGCTTTCAAAATATTATTAAGGGTCCGAAATGGGTTTTGTATAAATAATGGGCTGTTATTCTCTGTCTTTAAAAGATTAAACCGGAAATACCTTTTTTCTACTCCCTTCTGTAAAATACCTAATGATACATCGATATAGAGTGTGGGAAGCGTTACTTTATCACATGAGTTTCTTGTCTCACAGATCGGTGCTACTTCGGTATATCTGGGATATTACCGCACCGGTTTGGGAGCAGTCGGATGTTATCGGAGATTTTACCGCATGGCTTGAATTTTAAAGTTTGTCAATTGTTAATTGTGACGGTCGTGTCAGTGAATGTACTCGTGTTGTTTTGCAGAAATGTACCCAAAAACTAACGATCGTAGAAAAAGTATAGTATGCAACACGTTTTTTAAACTTTTCAAGTCACTCGTTTATTAAAAACTCGCTAGTGACTCAAATGCCGTTTATGCATAATATACTATTTTGTACTCCCTTCGGTAAAATACCTAATTATCTACCTTGTGAAAATTTTCGTTTCCCATGGATCCGAGCCACTTCGGACATGTTTGGGAGATTACCACACAGGTTTGGGAGTAATCGGATGTTTGCGGAGATATTATCGCATGGCTCGAATTTTGACGTTTGTCAATTCTGACGGTCATGTCAGGGAATGCATTCGTCTTGTTTTACAAAAATGTTCTCAAAAACTGAGGGTCATACAAAAAGTATAGTATGCCACATGTTTAGTAAACTTTTTAACTCACTCGTGTATTAAGCACTCAAATCCGTTTACCACACTGGTTGCACTATTAGGTGACCCAGTTTTATTTACTTCTTTTTATTAATATTTTTTACAAAAATGATTAGTATAAATCGCTTTTGAATTGTTTTCCATAGTAATCAAATTGTTTAATAAAAACAAAAATTCAACTAGTGATCTCGCAAGAGAAATTGCCAATTACCTACTTTAAATGCTGTTTGTCGTATCAAAAATTCCCAAAGGACATTTGATTTTTGTATGAAATATATCATAAAACTAGGTAAATTTGAATTAAAGCCATGCCTATCAAGTTTTTCCTTTAAAATACTTAAAATGACTTCGCATATACCTACGCTAGCAGTTAATAAATGGTAAACATATGCACTGCAAATGAGGATGTGTGATATACTTTCATAGAAATTTTGATTACTTCAAAAAATTGTATTTTGAAAGTTCTTAAAATAATAATTGATAATTATGCTTAATTTGAAATTGAAATAAAAGTCATATCAGTACTGTCAGTATCCCTTTTATCGCTTACCTGATATTAACAAATATCCGCCAGCTGTACTAACAGATACCATAAGGAACAAAGTCAATTTGCTACATAAACTCATGTGCTGTTCGTAGATCTTTAACCTTACTGATTTCTTGTAAACACAAATGCATTCATCTTCTTTTAACGCCTCGGAGATCAAATTTACGATCTTCTTTTCTTGGCATATTCTGGCTTTAATCGCCACAATTGAAGAGAATATTATCTTGGAAATGGTATCCATAGCTGTTAAATTAAAAAAAAAAAGATTTTAGAACCGATGTTTTTCCATAAATCTTACAACTGCAAAACTATGCTTCGAATTGTTTGATTGTTGTCAGTTTGTAGAATTAAATTTTACAAAACAAAAATCGAGAAAGAAAGTCAGTGGTGACCTGTAACGAGTGAAAGTGCTATTCTAGACGGATGACGTCAATAAAACGAGCCGGAAGGGGTCGGCATTTCTGTGGATGGATCCACTGCATGGCTCAAAGATGCAGATGCTGGGAAACTGGAAGCCGGGGACACAGAGACACCGACAAATGTTATATGTATCAGTCCGGCAATCAAGATATATTTTCTGTACAGGTACAGGACTGCGGAGGTATATATCTATGTATGTATCTATTTATCCTCAACAGAGGATATTCGGACGAGATGGCTGACAAATTGACCTGGGACAAGTTTGCCGTAGGAATAGCAGCTGAAGCATAAGCTGAATAATTCATGCCCCGGGAAGCACTCCCCTCTGCATTGCGAAATTTGGCCGCAATTGCGGTACCTTTTCCAGCCTTGGTCGTGCGCTATTACAAACGCTGGTAGGAATTCCAATAGAACACTGCCATCTAAGACGACGGCACATGTAGACTGTCTAGGGGAGGAGGAAACCTAATTCATTTCCTAACCAGTTGCACACCACTAGGGAGCAGCCAAGTAAGATTAGTAGGAACTCAATTCATTGAGCACAAACTCCCCATTACAGAGGTACTGTACTTCTTCGCTGAAAATATTGCTCTTCTGGGGGGCATTATGTATCGGAAAGTACCAATAGCGCGCCCGGCCGTCAAGGACAGGGACGTACCGCAGATATAAAAGGAATATCTGTTCTATTTACAATTGTCCAAAGAAGGTAGGGTAAAAATATCAATACTAAAATGTGTAGACATAACTAGAGTTACTAATGTTTAACTTTGAACCCTTCTAATTAACGTGCTAGCCTAAAACAAGTGTCGGTATATACGAGGCGTTCTCGTAGAGGTAAATTTTAATTTACATAGAACATGGTAAATGGAACCTGAATTTTATAAAAAATGGCGCTTTCTTCAATTTACCATCCACAAAAATGTAGTGATAATGCAAAAAATAATCATTTATTTCAGAAATAACTATCAAAAGAAATGCTTTGGTGAGATGTGTATCTAAAACAGTTCAAATTATTTTTCTTACCCATTTCAATCTTTTCTTTTTTAAATAGAGTCAGAATAGCTGAACATAAAATCACAACTTAAACATTTTAAAAGCATATTATGAAATCTCGTTGTTTTTAATTGTTTTGAAATAATAAATAAAAGACAGGATGTTCATACTGATCGTTCAATCTCAAAAAAATTGAAATGGCATTATTTAACAATTGTGAAGAATAATAATAAATTTTAGAAAATTAGTTTGCTCAAAACTTTTATTGATCCCCTAATAAAAACGGCTAACGATTTGCCCTAATTTATTTACCTGCGTTTAGGTCCTTACGAATTAAAGTAGGAACGTTAATTATTAACAAAAAAGGGGTAATAATATACCTCGCCTGGATACCGATTGAATAAATCTCGTACAATTTTATGGCGAACGTCGATAAATTAGTACCCTCTAATTTCCATATACCAGCCAACATCATAATAAATTTGGTTCGTTCGAAAAGTCCACGTCTCGACATTTTCATTTCCAGTTCAAAGTGAGATCTACGTAGTTGTAAGTTGCAGGGACTTATATAACTTTTTGCGAATTATTATTTGAGGAAATCGTTTAGTTCAATGCGCGTTTCGTCCAGTGGCGTAGGATACAATTTAAAAAGGTTTGGAATTTAATAAATATGACATCATGCCTCTGAAAATCTGGTCACCACAATTTTTTATTGCAGAACTGGCACACTTATATTTCATATCGCATGGTAAAATAATAACAGTAATACCTGTAACCATATTTACCTAAAATAAACTAAGGCAAATGTGATTGACACTGTTAATAACAGTTGATATACTTTTTCTCCAAAATTTCCTCATTTCCTCAACGGAAGATTTTGCGTAATTTATTAAAATCTATCTATAAAAAATAGCCAACTAACCAAAACGTAAATTTTTAATTTACAAATATAAATAATAATAAAATGTCTGCTTCCAACAGGCTAATATGGATTACCCGGACGAAGTTTAACTTATTGAAATACTTAATTTAGTTTTATCCAAAATTAATTTTCACGTTTTCTAAATATGAAAAATTGCTTAAGCAGTAAGAAATATCTGTTGATCGGGAACCTCGAAATATTAAAGGATTATTTTTAACAGTACGCTAATGCTTTGTCAGCGAGAGTTTCCGCATTTCAAAGCTTGGTATAATTACATACCTAAAAGACGCAATGCCACATATTGCAAACATCAATATCTCCGCTATGATTTGGGGGTTTCGTTGCGGTTATGGGATTTTAAATATTCAAAGTTGCTCGCGTGTCTTGAAAAAATAAATGTATTTTAATCAAAAGGAAGCTCTAAAGGGAAGTCTGATAGTGATATAATCAATTAATTCGTACTGCATATATTTACCATATTTTTTCCATTTTCAGAAATATAAAAAAGTCAGTATCACAAAGAAAGGCGGTGGGATTAAAAACATGTTGGTATCACCAATGAGCAACCAAGTAAGTTAATAACCAAAAGAACTCTTTATAACTGAATTTCGGTTCAGAACGTGTTACGAAACAATTACAATTTGAAACAGTTTTGATACTGTTCAAAGCAAAGTATTTAACGAAAACTATCTCTTACTCTATAATCTAAAGTTCAGTTTAGATTTATCAGATGAATAAAGTAAGAACAATTCTACAATTTTACGAGACATTGAGAAGCTGGATTCGGCAAGTAGAGTATGGGAGAGGGTTCTGTGATTATGGGTGTTTTGGATCCACGATGCAGTTCGTCTCTCTTGCCTTGAGATCATTAAAAAAATTGAGTGTTTCACAAAGAACATGCGAAGAAGATTATGAGAAGGTAATGAAATAAAACAAATGTTACTGCATTAAAGAGATTTTTTTTATTCAGACAATGTTCCAGTTATGACGGAAGTGTATGTGTACGCCAGTTTGAATCTCTGCAAAAATAATGACATTAAATGATTTTACAGATTTTGTAAGTCAGTGTAATTGAAGGGAACTTAAAAAGTAAGAAAATAAAAAAAAAACAAGCGTAGCGAAATTGAATAAAAAATTAATTACAGTTTATAAACAAGAAATTTTCTAAATACATCAATTTATTGTGTGAAATTTTAATCACTAAATCAGCTAGATTTGCTTAAAAATAAATATATGCTTCTTAGAAGGAAAGGAAAGCAAAATGCTATTATGTACAACAAAATGAGGTAATTAAGTAAATCTATCTAAGAAATTGTCATTTTTTTGGGTAATTGCATAACATTATATAACACAAAACAAATTAATCCCTTTATGCTTAATAAAGCTGAGTGAAGAAAACCAAATCTGTTATTCTTGGTCGATGTCGAACTATAAAATGAAAATGCTTACCGAGGCAGCAACATCCAGCGTTAATGGGCCAAGAGGTCCAATCGACATTGTTAAGGGCCTCTGACATCTTAGAAGCATAGTGCGAATTAAAATTTTTGCTTCATTACTCTGATCATACCAGTTACTTTGGTATAAAGCATCCGCGAGATTTGAACTCTGAAATAGTTTGGTTCACACATTATGTCTGGAATTAGATTTGTAAACAACCTGAGTTAAGATTTCATCGGAATTCCACGCTAGCATAATTATTTGACCACTGGACATTATGATAAATGCACAGTTGAAAGCGACATCTATGCCCTACAATTTGAAAAAATTATGTTGTGTTGAAAATTTCTTTCAGATGCATTTAGCGTATTCAGAGCAACATCGCTGAAAAACAATATTTTTACTAAATGTATAAATTTTCAGAAATACGAATAACGCTGAATCTACATCTAGTTTTTGTTAATTTTGTAAATAAAAGAATATATAACCTTACCCTAATCTCTCAAGCGAATGAAGTATTTTTACGCATTTTTATTAATCTAAGACATATAGAGTCAGTTTCAGTCTACGAAAAAGTATTAGTTCAAAGCAACTATATCAAATCACTGCCATTGGAAAATACCCAAGTAAAGATGAATTCTTTAAATTCCTTTTCATTCAAATAAATTTTGTAAAGCATTAATAAAAAAAGAGACTTGCAGATGCATAGAGCTTGTAAGTACACTTCTTTTGGATTTTCCCCGCTTCAGGTATTGATTCTATCCCGCTTAAGTTTTGCCAAACATTCTGCCCTTCTTCGGAGTGCTGTACATTGTGCCAATTAATATTAATAAAGGTTCATTACCGCAAATGTTTGGAAGAGAGAAGTTGCAAGCATTATGGACGCAATACTGAATTCTAGTAGCAAGACGTACTTCAGGGACTCATTGAAACTTTCGACGTACCTAAAATAAATGTACAGCACAGATTGAAGAACGCACAATTATATACGTTATATTCACAGGTGTCCGGAAATAGGAAGCAAAAATTTTATATCAAATATAATCTTCTGTCATTGTGCATTTTGAATGTAGAGTTTTTATACCACTTTCACTAATTCGTCAGTTATCTACATTTTTTTCTTAAAACAATGTCAGTATACACTTAGTATGGAGGCCACCGGTATTTATTCGCGTAATTTATTTATATTTCACAGTGTGATTTCTTAAGTGTTTTATTGTACAATGTTATTATAAACACATGGTCTAAAAGGCTTCGTTTTCATTAATACAGGGCGTCCAAGTTTTATTTTGATTGTTGTTTTTTCTGCATAATTTCGAAAACAACGCATTTAGGACCACGTGCTGATAGAAACTTCTCATCTTCGAATCAAATTTTTCTTCTAAATATGAAATATCCATTAATGGGTTGGAAAAATTCTCTTCTTAAATTGGTTGACCAGCCCGAATTTGACATTAATGGGTTTCTTCTTTTGGAGGCACATAACATGCATAGAACTCCTTGTGATAATGTCGTCAAACTTCGGCAAACAAATACAGTGGCAATGAATCAGTTAATCAACAAAATGGTGGTCATACATCATCAAAATGTTGTCAAGATAAATTGAAAGCATTATTTATTCCTGATCATCAAGCCAAGCGTATCAAGAAGCAGTACATACATATTTATAAACGAAATATTGATTTTGGGGCCAATGACAAAAAAAAAAGTAAATTAAAAAATATATAGAATATATTTAAATTTTAATACAATTTAAATCAAAGAGTCTTTTGAAAAATTGGCCAACTTATTTGGAATGTCAACAAGGTATGAATTTTTCTGAATTTCTCAAATAACTATTGCTAAACATAGTGTTACTGTCACTCTAGAACCTATGGGGCAGAAAGACAGAGACAGTAAAGTTTTGGACGAAGCTTGATCTTTTACATTGTATTTACAATACTTACTGGATTATATCCTGGTGTCTTACGGACAAAGCCTTGAGGGATTTAAAACTTGCTTGTTCAGGACTTTCTTTGTGGAAATGGCTAAATTTATATTGAAGAGTTATGAGTTGAGCTCTTAGAAAAACCATAATGGAATTTATAAACGTATTGACAGCGGTACTCCATATCATTGTATACACTGCAGCCACGGTCTCATCTGCTACTGTCCAAAGGTAATATCTGTTTATGTCAAATGGATACCAGAAGTTAAGTATTATGGGCTTTTCTTCTGTACTATTTTCACTGTTCGGCGACGGCGGGGAAGTGTAGTATTTGAAGATAGCCACATATCCTAAAAGTGAATTATTGCAAGAACAATATGCAGTCGAATTTCCAGTTTTCATCTCTTTGCAACAATGATGATTAGTTTTTCTGTAATTTATTCAATTTTTTGTTGCTAGGTTGCGGTAGTACGCCATTTACGGGTAGCGACAAAATATTTAATGTGCACCTGTTTCAAAGGTTCTCACAAACATAACCGGGACAATGGAGACTATATAATTTAGGCGTTTAAAGTTAAGAAAAGGAATGAGATACTTATTTTAATATACGGAAATGGAATTGGAGAAAAACCAACCAGAAGGTTATATCACGAAACTTCGAACTCCCTTAATTCGCACCCCTGGAAAGAAAAACCATGTACGTGAATGTACCATGAGTTCAATTTATCTTGATAACATTTTAATTGGCTGTAACTTTTTTGTTTTTGGAGATATCAAGGTAAACAAACAAACAAAATGTAGACTTAGTAGCCAAGTGACAAATAAAACAAAACACTAAAAATTTACTGACATATAAGCCTACATCATTTTTTTTAATGGAACACTTATATAAGTGTTTCATAGAATATCTTATTCCGATTACAATGATGTAACACACTTTATATTTTAGACCACTCGTTTTCCACAAATCGGCAAAAATAATAAATGTTTATATAATTATTTACAATAATAATTATTTACAAATTAAAGTAGAACAAAAACACTGAAATGACAACACACACTAAAGTAAAAAATTTCTTAACTATTCGAAACACCACTGTTTCCTGAATACATTTCTCATACACTTTAATTTTATGACATCTTGCATTGATTGCCTCTGTAATCCTTTGCCGAAGTTCTACGACATTATTTCCAGGAGTTCTGTGTACGTGTTTTTTTATATGTCTCAAAAAAAAATCCATTAAAGTTAAGTCAGGGCCGTTGGCTGGCCAATCCCTAACCGTCTTGCTGCCGCATAATAAGCGCTGATAAATCTTGGGGTAAATCTTCTATATATTGTTCTATTTGGTGCTCTAAGAGTTGCAAATAATGATCTCCAGTTAAATTTTGACCTATAAGTATCGGACCCAAAATATGGCCATCTATGACACCACACCATACATTAATTGATTATTACACCTGTTTTTTTTTATTTCTTGTATTTGACTAGGATTATTTAAAGACCAATGTCGCGTATTTTATCTATTACAACCATTTCTTGTAGGTCCATAAAATGTTTTTCATTATGTCTATTTACAAAAACCAAACAAAACTGCGTCATCCTTTTTACATTATTCTGCACTTAGTTTTTGACTTTGACGAAATTTATTATTATATTTATATTCTTTCAAAAATGAGTTTCTTGATCTCGGAGAAATACCTGTCTCTTCATATAGTCTAGTAATAGAGGAAACTGGATGTGCCTTATAGAATCCTAATATGTTTGCGTTATTTTCTTCATATAAAACACTATGTTTCCGGCATATCTTTTTAGCATTTATTATATTATCGTTTTATGCGAATTCTTTTGCCAGCCTTGGAAATATCTGTTTTGAAGGAGCTCGGCGCTCTGGATAAAGTCTAATATACTGACGACGAGCTGCGGTTGCACTTTTATTATTCCGAAAGCATTTTAACGTTGTTACTAATATGTCAAACATAACATATATTTATTTGTCAGGAAGGGCACTCTTTGAAATTATATAAAAATTTTATATTTTTACCGATTTGTTAAAAACGAGTGGTCTAAAATAGGGTGATTCGTTAAAAATATATATATATATATATATATATATATATATATATATATATATATATATATATATATATATATATATATATATATATATATATATATATATATATATATATATATATATATATATATATATATATATATATATATATATATATATATAGGCTTATATTTCAGAAAATTGATAATGTTTTATTTTATACATCACTAACCAAAACTAACCCTACATTTTGTTTTTTTGTTTACGATGATATCTCTAAAAAACAAAAAAGTTTCAGTCAATTAAAATGTTATTAAGATAAATTGAAAGCATGGAAAATTTTGGTGATAGGCAAGTGTACGGCTTGCAGTGAATATAATAATAATAATAATAATTTCTGCATGCTGTTACAATTCAAAAGATTAAAAGTATTTGTGCAGTAAGTATAGCATCCACCTTTTGTTTAAATTTATCTCAATCCTAAGTATGCTTTTAGGCAAAGTTTGATATGCCTCGACCGCCGGATAATATGGACACCTGTTCAAAAAAAGGCTCCGAGTTTGAAAGTAAGAATGCTGGGGAGAACCACAGGCATATGAAATCCGAGACTGGATACAAGTAAAATGGATAGTTCTGTGCTCTCTATATGAAAAGCGACTCTTTAAGCCTTCGAATCCGTACACAAAAACCGTCAATAATCACTTCAATAAATTTAATATATTTGGCTTCTGGGATTGATTTGCCGTTCAACTTATATAGATATAGATCTGATCACACTTTACTTCCCATATTATAGTATATCACTCTGTCTTTTTTTATTTTATCAAGAACAAACTGAAACAAAAAAGAACTGATAAAAAAAGCAACAAACATAACTTTGCAATGATTGTCTATAAAGTCTATAATTTTTAACAGACCGCAGTTAAAATAAAGAAATATGTTATTTTAGACAGGCAACCGTGGTTTTGTCAATCTCTAACTGTACCAAGTTTTTGCAATTTTTATTGACGCTTACCTAACACCAAGACGTATCCCCCCGTGGAAACAATAGACACAACGATAAACAACGCCAACTTGTTGCAAAAATTTGTGTGCCTGGTGTAAGTTTTAAATCCTTTTGAATTTTGGTCACTGCAGATACGTTGTTCTTCTTCCAAAACTGCGGAAATCAGACGCACAATCTTTGTTGTTTGGCACATTCTTGCTTTTATCACCACAATTGACGAAAATATACCTTTGGAAATTGTATTCATTGCTATTAAGAAGAAATAATATAAGAGTTTTCGTACTATTTACAAATCTTCTCGATTCCTGTTGCGTCGGTTGATGATGAACTGAATTTGCTGACGTTTCGCCAATCGTCCTGCTGGCTTCTTCATACCTTAACTAAAATTATTTCCTAGTTGTCGAAACATCAGCAAGTTCAGGTCATGCAAATAGTATTGCAGTAACCTGGGGAAGTTTCGTATTTTAATTACTTTAAATTCACTGACGGGATTAATAAAAGAGTTGTGGTCAAATCGACAGAGACAAGAGTTAATTTTTTCGATAAAAGAAATAAATATATATAATCTGTCTGACAATTTTCACATGTGCTAGATAACTTGTTGATGGTGGTGGAAAAGAACACCAAAAACAACATTTTTTAGAATTGTTTTAATCATTGTTAATTAACTGACGTCTAACGTCTAAGTCGGAGAAAAAATAGAAATTGAAATAAATAACAAAATAAAGACGTAACATGCCAGGTTGGAAGTGGAGGTTTTTTCTACCTGCGTTCAGGTCCTTACGAATCAAAAAAGGAACATTAGCAAACAGCAGTACAGGTGTTATAATGCATTGGGTGTGGACCAGCACTGAATAAATCCCATACAATGTCGAGGAAGTATTACTTTTTAGTTTCCAAATACCACCAAGCATCAGCATCAACTTTGCGCCATCGAAAAGACGATTCTTCACAGACATTTTCGAAGCGTGCAAAAGGCTCTGGAAGTGGTTATACCTTATGCTCTCTATATAACTTTTTCTTGTATCGATTTATCATTGAGCAATGGCGTAGGAGAATAATAAGATTTAAAAAAAAAAAAATGTTTTAATTTCAAGGAAAGGTATGTGTTCAACGTGTTACATTAAGGAAAATAATTTAGGTGGATTTGGTTTGAAGATTATGAATATTACATCTCAGGTAAAACGAAGAGTATAGTTATTAAACCTACACTCATTAAAATGGACATTTTAGCGTTTTCAAATTTAAAATTATTAAAGTGGACGCATATGGTGTGTTGTTTATATTTTGGTCAGATCTATGAACTCACATTAAGAGCTCTTTTATTAGGATAATTAAATAGGCATTTAAAAATCAAAACTGGCAAAAATTTAACATCTAACTGTTAATTTTGATGTTTTGTTGGAAGTGTAATTCTACATCTAAAAACCCTGATGAGGTTATCAGATTTAAAATTTCGTAGTTGGACGCTTATGGTTTCCTGTTGGTATTTATAAATTACCTTCGCGCCCACAAAGTAACCAACTCCACAATAGGAGCCCTTTCATTTAAATAATTGCATATCTAGAGAACAACGCTGGCAAACATCTATTATGGAAAATATTGCGAATATCAATACCTCCCTACAGTTTCATTGCGGTTGAGGGATTTTAAATATTTACAGCACATCTATCTCTTTTATGTTTACTCGTAAGCAAAGTTAGAAACAAAAGTTAGGGTAAGTAAATTCACTAACTCAATTACTATTTTGTTGGATAATAATTAATTTATGTTTCGATCTAATTTAATTTGAATTATTGATTTTTTCTCGTTTTTATGAAATCACTAGCATGAGATTGACGTTGATAGGAATCAATTAAATCATGTCGATTAAGAAAAACTGTTCCACTCAATCTGTTGCACCCAATCAGGTAACTGAAAATTTCTTTTTCATCTCTGTTTTTATTCTGTTATGTTTTTAAAGCTTTGTATAATACGATTTAGACCCACCGTCGCTATGCAATATTTTGGAGTGAAAAAAACAACTTTTACTTATTCTTAAAATATCATTTTGGGAACGTGTGTTTTTATTAGTTTAATTTTAGTATCTTAGTATCGAATAAGACCTCGAGCATGGCATCTTACAATATCCAAGGATTACACAATTGTTAGTTTTTAAATTTCGGAACCCATAGGGTTTAGATCACAAATGTTTAGATAAGTTATACTTTCTGAAGAATTCATTACTTATTGGTGTTCATAAACCTGCTAGTCAAGATTTAGAGGAGGACTTGAAAACTGAGTATCTTTAAGGAGTGAATATAATTGTAGCTACAGAATCCAGAAATTATCCTTTTTTTGTAGGATGTGAAGGAACTTGGTGTCGGTAAGTATGAGAGTGCTCTGTTCCAAATAGTACTTTGGATCAACCATGTCATCGGCATTTCAATTTACAAGGCTATTTATTGGCAGATAGCACCTACAAAAGGGAACGAAAAGGATTAATCTTCTTCTTCTTTAAGTGCCGTCTTCGTTGCGAAGGTTGGCAATCATCAGTGCTATTCGTATTCGTGACACAGCCGACCGAAATAGTTGGTTTGTGGTGCACCCGAACCAGTCACGTAAGTTTCTCATCCATGAGTGACGCCTTCTTCCTACACTTCTCTTTACTTGAATTTTTCCTTGTAATATCAGTTGGAGTAGTTGGTACTTTTCTCCTCTCATGACGTGTCCAAGGTACTGAAGTTTACGCTTTTTTACCGTAATGATAATTTCTTTTTCGTTTTTTATTCTTTTCAGGATTTCCATGTTGGTCACTTTATCGGTCCATTTTACCTTAAGTATTCTACGGTACAACCACATTTCGAACGCCTCCAGTTTCCTTATGTCCAGTTTCTTCAGAGTCCAAGCCCCTACACCATAGTACAGTACCGACAAAACATAGCATCGCACCATTCTGATTTTTAAATCCAAGCTGAGATCGCTGCCACAGAGCACTCTTTTCATTTTCACAAATGTTGTTCTCGCCTGTCCTATTCTAGTTTTGATTTCTTCAGAGCAGTCGTTATTTTTATTTACAATTGTACCTAAGTATTTGTAACTGTCAACTTTTTCTATGGAGTGGTTATTTATATGAATTTGTGAATTGTTTTGTGCTGTTTTTGATATTATCATAAATTTTGTCTTTTTTTCGTTTAGTGACAGTCCGAACTCTTCACTCGATGTATTAACTTTGTCTACTGCAATCTGTAATTCGTTTAGGTTGGTAGCTATCAGGATCGTATCATCCGCATATCTTATATTGTTGATAGGCACTCCGTTAATTTTTAGTCCTTTCGTTTCATCGTCCAATGCTCGTTTCATTATTTCCTCTGAGTAAAGGTTAAATAACATCGGTGATAGCACGCATCCATGCCTAACGCCTCGACGGATTTCTATTTCTTCGGTGTTATTCGCTTCTATTTTTACCACTGCTTTTTGATTAAAATAAAGATTCGTAATAATTTTTATATCTCTGGTGTCTAAGTTCTTCTCTTTCAGAAACTGGATAAGTTGTTCGTGTCGGACCCTATCGAAGGCTTTGTTGTAATCAATGAAACATATATAAAGATCCTGATCCACATCCATACATCGTTGGGCGAGAACGTTCAAGGCAAATATTGCTTCTTTTGTGTCTAAGCCACATCGGAAACCGAATTGAGTCTCGCTGATATCTTGTTCTAATGTTTTGTATATCCTGTGATGTATCAGTTTCAGAAATATTTTTAGCGTATGACTCATTAGACTGATTGTTCGAAAGTCTGTGCATTGCCTTGCATTATGTTTTTTGGGATAGTGACGAACGCTGATAGCAACCATTCCCTGGGTATAATACCTGTTTTGTATATGGTGTCGAACAGATCTGTTAGACTGTGTATGTTTTCCTCTTCTATCAATTTGAGAATTTCAGAGGGTAACTCATCAGGCCCTGCAGCTTTTCCATCTTTTGTGATTTTTATAGCATGGATGACCTCTTCTTTAGTTATTTCCGGTCCACTGTTTTCTTGTTCTGTTACTATTCTGTTTATATCTCTCTCATCATCGAATAATTCTGTTATGTAATTCTTTCATGTTCTTAGTTTTTCTTCCATTGCCATAATAATTTTGCCATTCTGGTCAGTGAGTATTGACGGTTGTCTTTTTTTATGTAACCCTGCCAGTTCTTTTACTTTCTTATGGACATTGAAGCTGTCGTGCTTTTCTTGAAGGGCTTCTATTTCGTCGCATTTTCTTTTGTAGGATACCTCTTTTGCTTCTCTTATCTGTGATCGGATTTCTTTCTGAATATTCTTATATGCTTCGTTGTTGTCTTTTACACCCCGTCGTTCGTTCATCAAATTCAAAATTTCTGGAGTCATCCATTCCTGTTTTTTCCCTATTTTCTATTTTGTCAGAATGGTCTTGCTCGGCTCAATTAGTGCATTTTTTAAATCTTTCCATTGTTTGTCCGTGTCTTCTTCCGCTGTTATTTGATTGTTTTTGAGGGTTCTGAGGTTGTCATTGATCTTATTTTGTAGCCTTTGTCTTGTTTCTTGGATTTTTAGACCCGATACATCTATACAATTTGTTGTTGGTATTACTCGTTGTTTTTTAAGTGTTATTAAAAACCGGGCTATTAGTGGATTATGGTCCGATGACACATCTGCCCCTGGGTAGGTTTTAACTGATTTGATTACATTCCTATATCTGTGGTCTATCAAGATATAGTCAATTTGGATTGATAAACAGTACTACACCCAGATTCAATTCGACGGGGTTGTTGTTATTTTTTTCATTCAGTATCTCTACAGGCGATCGACATAATCTATTGAAGGCATAATTTATAGCAGTGTATTTACCGCGTTTTGGGTGTTGGAAAAACTGTGTAGGATAATAGCTATGTAGAAAAAATAGTATATTATGCAACAAGTGCGGTAAACCGCATTTGAGTCACGAGTTTATTTGGCACGAGAGCAGCGCAGCGGAGCGAGTGCTTAATAAACGAGTGACCTAAATGACCGATACTTTTTTTATTACCGTTAGTTTTTCAAAAATTGACAAACGTCAAAATTCAAGGCGTGAGAAATATCTCCGAAAACATGCGATTGCTCCCAAATCCGTGCGGTAAAATCCCGGAAATGTCCGAAGTGACTCGGATTCATGGGAAACGAAACTGACGTGGTCAAGTGACGCTTTCCGCACGCTAGATCGGTGGGTAATTAGGTATTTTACAGACGGGAGAAGAAAAACGGAATTTGACTCACGAGTTTATTTGACACGAGCGGAGCGAGAGTTTAATAAACGAGTGACATAAAAAGTTTACCGAACGTGTTGCATACTATACTTTTTCTACAACCGTTAGTTTTTGGGTACATTTTCGCAAAACAACAGGAATACATTCACTGACATGACGGTCAGAAATTCAAGGCGTGGGAAATATCTCGGAAAATATCCGATTGCTCCCAAACCTGTGCGGTAAAATCCCGGAAATGTCCGAAGTGGCTCGGATCCGTGGGAAACGGACTGACGTGGTAAAGTGACGCTTCCCGCAGGCGAGATTTGGTGTGTGATTAGGTATTTTACAGATGGGAGTAGAAAAAAATCTTTACTTTCGATTGTGTTCAATTTTTGCTCTCTCTAAAAATGTGAAATAATCGCAGCAAAAAACGGCGCGGGGTAATTTTTCTCTTCCCTGCGAGATACTTAAAGGTATTGTATAACAATGTTATGTGGAATTTATTGTTATATGTATTTGGGTTTCCGCTGCGAAGCGCCGTGAGCTTACCTTTTTGGTTTTTATTTGAGCGAAACCTAACCAGCACCAACAGGTGTCAGATGGTGGTTTACGATAACTGTTGGTCAGACATAGCTTAGGTTCAAGTGAGAGTCCTTCGGGGCTCGGCCCCTTTTATACAGAATATACAGTTTTCATTTGCACTGTATATTTATAAAAATAGAATTATAACCTCTGATATCAGCTCCATTATCATAAGCATATTCAAAGATGGCAAATTTGCGTGGAAGCTTGGACGAATCTTTCGACGGCCTAAACTGGATAAATAACTAATCACAAACACTATTCAATTAACGAGTAGATAGTACAAAGCTGACACACAATCAAGAAACCAAATGTGTGTCAGAGCCTGTTTGTGTGGGGAGTGACGTCACGACTAATGAGCGTTGAGTGTTCCTATCAAATCCGTTTAACACATTTAAATTAGAACAAAAAATGTTCACATTTTTACAGTTATTTACTGGCGTATGACAGCTCGATCGCGCTCAGAAAACATATATATATATATATATATATATATATATATATATATATATATATATATATATATATATATATATATATATATATATATATATATATATATATATATATATATATATATATATATATATATATATATGTCATATTTTCAATTTGATAAAGGCACGGTGTCCAACATTTTTTGGTTCTAATTTAATTAAAAATATACGGCAAATACAAAGTAATGCAGTGGAACGCATTCATTTAAAAATATGAAGAAATATCCGATACGAATGTCTTTTTAAAAACAATAAAAGTAACTTGGTAATATACTTATTCCGTTAGACACTTTAGGGACACTGATTTTTTATTTGTTAAGGCATGAATTTCGTTTTGTAAATTAATCTTGTTGAGATTTTATGAAATGTGCTTATGGGTTTGGGGATGCGATGTAATGAAACAAAAATGGAAATGCTTTGTAGATAGTTTATTCTGAAAAAGTTCCGGTTATGACTGAAGCGTACGTGTATGCTAATTTGAACCTCTGGAAAAAAAGTACTGTTAAGAGAATTTCAAAGAATTTAATGAAATATGTTGATCCATGAGAAATTAGTATAATACTATATATATATATATATATATATATATATATATATATATATATATATATATATATATATATATATATATATATATATATATATATATATATATATATATATATATATATATATATATATATATATATATATATATATATATATATATATACGTATGTAAGTAAGTAGGCGTTTTTATATATAAGTTTCAGAGTTACGTATGAATGGAAACCATATTGTACAGTGTTAAATAGAGAATAATTACAAAAATGAAGTCGTGGTGAGAGTCTAAAGGTAACTAATTATAATAAAACCACGTAAAGCTTATTATTTTTTCTGTCAAAATAGTATACAAATACTACTACTACAGAGCAAGACGAAAAATGTGATATTTTTGTTGCCAGATCTACTACAAACCAATGCTAATTTTGGAATTTCAAATGGAACAGAAACACGATTCTTTTTTGACTTGGGCAAAGCATGAATGTAAGCCATTTCTTAATACGGCAGCTATAGTTTATTATTCGAATAGACCAATATGTTAACACTATTTTCCAAATACAAGTGAATTATAAATATTTGTTACATTTAAAATTCCATTGGCATTGTAACGCATGGGCAATAAGAGTTTCCACATTACAATCTGAAAATTTTTTGAAAAGCCACAAAACATAAACAAAATTAGTCATGGAGCAATATACGACTGAACAACGTGTAAAAGTTATGAAAATGGTCAATCAAGAAAAAATGCATTTCAGGATCTACGTGAATTTTCCGGCGCTCAAAATCGACCTTCTGAGAGTACAATTTGGAATATGGTTCAAAAATTTCAGCAAACTGGTTCTGTAACTAACCTCAAAGTCGCTCAACGCGCTTGTGCAGGTTGGTCAGATCAAAATATTGCCATTGTTCACGAAAGTGTAGCCGAAGATCCAAACACATCGATTCGTCATCGATCGCAGCAAGTGGGTATTCAACCACAAAGCGAATTTTAACAAAAGACTTGCATCTACATCCATATAAAGTTCAAATAACTCAGGAATGGCCGAATTTTTTTCTTTTTTCCACATACTATTTCATATACCACTTGCCACAGAAAATTTTGAAAAATAATTAAATATTATAAATTAGCTTTTAGCAATGGTTGTGACCCCTCTCTGATAGATAAGATTATAACTAAAAAAACAGTTTCAACTAACTTTATAACTAACTCTATCCATCCCACATTAAACATGGAAGCCAAAATATATAAAATAATAAAATACATAGGAGAACCTAGCAAGAATTTGGTGTGAAGATTGTTTTTAAAACTGAAAACACCATGCGAAAATCAAAATAAAAAACAATAAAACTAAACCACGAATAACTAAAAAATCGGGAGTCTACAAATTGAAATGTGGATATGTCCCAAAATTAACAAGATTAACAAAATAAGATATTCGAACATATTGCTTCATTAAATTTAAATTTATAATCCTACAAAGGTAATTAAGAATCTATAACTACTTATTTAGATGTCTGAATATTGTCATATTTTGAATTTGATAAAGGGACGGTGTCCAATAATAAGTGGGCCTTACGTATTCAACCACAAAGCGAATTTTAACAAAAGACTTGCATCTACACCCATATAAAGTTCAATTAACTCAGGAGTTGAAACCTCGAGATCATCAACAGCGCCTCGTGTTTGCAGAATGGATACGAGAATCATCTTTAGCAATGAGGCACATTTTCACGTTGGTGGCTTTGTAAACAAACACAATGCTCGTATTTGGGAATTAGAAAATCCAAGAGAGATTCTTCATTTTGGTGCGGAGGAATAATTGGCCCTTTTTTTTTCTCGAGGATAATGCGGAGAACGCTGTTAAGGTTAATGGTGTTCGCTATCGAAACATGATATCTGATTTTTTCTGGGAGCAGTTGGAAGGTATGGACATTGAAGATTTGTGGTTCCAACAGGATGGAGCCCCGTGTCACACATCCAGAGAAACGATGCAATTGCTGCGGGGCAAGTTTCCTGGTCGGATTATCTCACGTAACGGCGATATCAATTGGCCGCCGCGATCATGTGATCTTACTTCCCTAGATTTTTTTAGGGGGTATCTAAAAAGCAGAGTGTATAGAAATAAACCAAACACTATTCCAGAGCTGAAACAGGAGATTACACACCAAATAGCCGGCATAGAACCTGAATTGTGCCAAAAAGTGATACGAAGTTTCAATAAACGAATTACGTCATGCCACATGAGTCGCGGGTGTCATTTGAATGACATCATATTTCGTACCTAATTGCAATACACTAATCTCAAATGGCAAATAAAAATGTTTGTATATTTTTATATTCTTCCGAGTTTTTTTTATTTTAATGTGGAAACCCTTATTGAATTACCCTTTATATCAAGGAAGGTGCGATACGCAATCTAGAAGTCTTAATATGGGTCATCCTGACCATGTACTCCAATCAAACCCTCCTCGAATCAATGCAAATGATGGTTAGAGTTTATAAATTCGAATTCCAACTGAAAATTGAATAGACTTACCGATGCAGCAACATCTACCGTTAATGGACCAAGAGGACCAATGGATAATGTTAGGGGCTTCTGACACCTTAAGAGCATAGTGTGAATTAAAATTTTTGTTTCTCTAATCTGCTCATACCAACTACTTTCGTATAATGCGTCAGCTAATTTCAAACTCTAAAAAGGGGTGGCTAATAAACTGACTGGAATAAGATATTTCTAAAATACCTGAGTTAAGATTTCATCCGAATTCCATGCCAATATAATTATTTGACTGCTAGACATTATAATAAATGCACAGTTGAAAGCTACATCTCGCCCCTGAAATTAGAAAAAAAGGTACAGTGTGTATTTAAAACCACACAGCTAAACGGAAACCTCCAACCACGAGGGGTCATGCCACTCTAGTTTGTAGTAATGAACGTTACATATTACCTTGATGCCTTACTCAATATCCACAAAATTAAGTGCTATTTAGAAAAATACGTTCGTCCCAGTTCTGTCCTGGTCCAAAAAGTTGTCGAATAATGTAACCTGTCTGGTTGATTCTTCCAAATTAGTCTGTGACTCTGCCAGTGATGCCTGCAGCATACCTACTTTGATCTAATTTTAGACTCTAATTTACAGTGTTTTCCATTTTTGATGGTCCTACGGCATATCTCCGTTATTACTGAAACTAGCGTGTTGCAGCTTTCGTGGCCCAAGGCTACTTTTCCAAGAAATGAAAGGTGGTATAAGCAGAAGCTATCTTGTATTTTTAGGTCAGGGTAATTTTTAAAATTTTGAAGTTTTGCATTTTTGCGGTTTTATTCTAAAATTAATAATTTTTGATATACAAACTAAACTTCTGTATTTTAGTGAAATATGGGATATGTGTGTATTTTATTGGGTTTGCTAAGACATCTGAGATCACATTTCATGATTTCATGATGGCTAGGCATCCCTCTAACCTCGTGTTAGTAGTAAAGAAACTTTTAGTTCTCTTCCCACCAAGTTATTTGATATTGAGGGGTTGATGTGCTTTATTCGGTCTATTCTTTTCCTTAGTTGTGGTGAAGTTGTGGCAATATTTTTAATGTGGCCCGAACTTAAATCTTTTCGAATCTTGACTGCTTCGGAGTAGTCATCTCCTCTTAGTATACAAGTCTTTCTTTTACTTTTGCTCCCATATATGTTTCAATCCTTTAAAAGTGATTGCTTTGGTTCAGGTTTCTTTGAGGTGTAGCGGCTCTTCGATGTCAATAAGTGAGCTGGGTGATCTCTTACCGAAGTAATGGTATTTCTAGTTACAAGTTATCAGTACTGATTGACACGGAGAGTACGCATGGATTCTATTTTTAATGAAGGAGATATTTATGTGGCAAATTAATGAAGACATCCACTTCTTTCGTGTGGCCAATTGACGGATTCTTTAGGAAAATATATACTTTGCTCACTTGTACTAAAAATCGCAATTTTTGTTATTTATATCATTAAAATCGATTTTAAAGTAATAAAATGCGCTATTCATGAGAGGCTAAAGTGTGTAATGTTTTTCTTCTAATGCTAACGATCATCGAGAACCTTTATCGGTTTAGTGTCGCATACGTTGAATTTATTAAAAATCATTACCGCAAATGTTTGGAAGAGTGCGGTTGCCAGCATTACCGATGCAATAGTGAACTCTAGTAACAGGACATACTTCAAAGACTCGTTGAATCTTTCGACGTACCTAAAATATATTATTATTACAGTTTATAATGAAGCGAGCATATTTTAAAACTAAAGACGATACCAAACAACAAACATTTTTTAAATTCAGGTCTTTACAATGATTTGCCATCGAACTTGAATGTATAGAAATCGCGGAATTTTAAGGTAAAATTACTTATCAATAAGTAAATATCCTATTGTACTTCTTACGTTAGATAATGACTTGATAATGTTTAAGAATTAGAAAAATTTTTCTTAATATGTCTCTTCCTTTCACTGTTTCTAAGGTAAGGTGGAAAAATAGACCTGTTACTGCATGCTTAAAATTCAATTTTCAATATCTTAGACCTTGGAAACGTTTATTTTTACGTTCGTTATATTACTGTATTATAACCTGAACCATGTGTACCACTTTTTGCTACTCTTATAATAACTGGCTTATTTTGAAATATTAAAAAAATATATCATAATGGGTTTTGATTTTCCATAAATGATTGCACTGTTTCAACAGGACAACACATTTTCTATCTTTTAAAATAAACTCGTAAAAAACGAAAATTTCAATCGGGATATTTCAATCTTTCCGTACCAATAATAACTTTCAATAGTAGGATTTGAATTGGAACATCCTATGTATAATAAATATAAGGAAAAGCTGCTCAGGGTAATTGTTCTAGCAGTAGCGAAGACGTTAGTTCACTTCAAGTCCAAATGGGGCAAAGTCGATTTTAACCGTCCGAAGCGAAGCGAATGGTTATATGATCTTTTCATAAAGATGCCCGTCTAATGTAGTTACAGAAAGATGAAAGCTACGATATCGTTTTTAATTGTTACAGTCAATCAAGAATAATCGAAAATACTAATGTATTTTGCATACTACTTTTCAGTATATCAAATATTTCTCTGATGCGAAGAGATGGTGAATTTTATATGAATATTGGATATTGTTTCTGTGCGACCGGAATACTTACTGGATTATATGCTGATGTCTAACGGACAAAGTCTTGAGGGATTCAAAAGGGGTTTCTCGTAAATTTGAACCTTGATGAAAATGTATAAAATTATGTTGAAGCGTTATGAGTTGAGCTCTCAGGAAAATCATAATGGAGTTGATGAAAATATTGACAGCCGCACTCCATATCATAGCATATACCGAAGCCAAAGTCTCATCTACCACTGTCCAAATGTAATATTCATGTAAGTTAAATGGGTACCAAAAGTTAAGTATTGTTGGCTTTTCTATAGTAACATTCCCATGATTCGCAAGCTGGGAGGAGGCGTAGTATTTGAAGATTTGAACGTATCCTAAAAAACATTATCCCAACAAAAATGAGTATAATATACGACTTTTTAAACTAAAAACTTATACAGCGTATTAGGAGTGCTATAAATGGTATTTTAAAAAAATATATTTTCAAAATAAGTTTTAGGTTAGGTAACTACTTTACGTGAAAGCAAAAATATTTCGAGTTCAATAACACGCATGAAAAAGCAAAAACCTTGAAGAATGACCAAGTCCCGTTACTTTGAAAAATAAATCTAAAGACGAATAAACGTTGTTTGTAATAAAAAATTCTGAGAAAATAGAAGATCGAAAAAATGAGATTAAAGTTTATTAGCTTGTTGTTTATAAGTTAAAATTTTGAAATCAAACGCTCTATATTATGAAATCTAAATAATTGGCTAATAAATTTTCAAAAAACGAATTTCGTCAAAATAACTAGTTTTCCACGAAAACAGTTGATAAATTAAGCTATGTCTATTAACAATTTCATTAAGGGTTAGTTTTTAACTTGAGTGAAATACATTTAGACATTTGCGCTGAATAGAGAAGTGGCGTAATTTGTTATATTTTCAAATATGATAAAAATATCTATGTTTGCTTTGTGTATAAAAACATTACTACATTGTCATATTATGACAATAAAAAGATTGTTTTTAGAAAGATCCTTAATATAATATATAACACTAAATTAATTGGTCATATAATGAAAATAAAAAACTAATTCTTTAAAAGAAGAACATGCTAGAACCAATAAACATTTTCTCATATTTGTACTCGTCTGGCTTTTTCACAGTTTTTAGGTCGACCACATTAATATTGCTACAAATATCTTATTATTATGGAATACTTTTTAAAAGGCATTGCATATATAGTTCATTCTTAAAGGTAGTATTGAATAACCTTGCGCTTACCTAATACCAAAACATATCCACCGGCGGTAGAAATAGAGATTACGAGAAAAAACGCTAATTTGTTGCAAAAGCCTGCGTGCTTTGTGTAAATTTTTAATTCCTGTGACATTTTGTTACAGTATATACGTTGTTCTTCCTTTAGAACTGCCGAAATCAAATGTACTATAGTGGTAGTTTGACACATTCTCGCTTTTAACACCACAATTGACGAAAATATTGCCTTCGAAATTGTATCCATTGCTGTTAAGGAGAAATAAAACATGGAAGGTGGTCATTTGAAACAATTCAATTTATTGTTTTGTTGTATTTTAGTCGGCTTATTGTGAGCCAAAAAACTAATAAGTACTGCTAACGGAACTAAGTAATTATGCTGCGTTACTATGGGTCTTGAGAAGTAAAGTAAAAGTAAGATATTATATAAGATCTATGGAACCTGGCTCCAATGAGAATTTTCTACCTAGACTGTGCAAATAGATTAGGGGTTGTTGCGACGCTTAAACCACCCGGAAAAACTAATTACAAATTAGATAGAGATCACAAAAAAAAACCAAAAGGACTTAACTAGTGTGGTATGCGAATTTTGGCATTTAAAAAATGATTTAAATTTTTTAAAAACATCTTGCAAATATCGAGATTCTCAAGAAGATTTAAAATAACCTCTATCTTATAAAGGCATTAATCAAAAAGTTTTGCATCTCAAGTTAACAGATTGTACCGTTTCAGCCGAAAACAATTCATCAGAAATGTATTTTTCAACAGTTTATTTGCTTTGTATTAGTGAAAGAAACATTGATTTTATCAACTCTAATTTCCAAAAAGAATAGAAAATGAGCGAATTAGGAAATTGAATAAAAAATATATTTATGAATTCAGATTAACATGATTTGTATTACTATATTTATATAAATAGATAACAAGAGAATATAAGTATAAATAAATTTGAATTTAGTTTCTAAATATTGAAAAGAAATATATTATTCAATAATTACGAAACTAAACCGAAACTATAGCAAACTCAATGTCAATAGCGAAGAAAGTAAAATAAAAAAAATACAAATTAATATTGTTACCTGTGTGCAGGTCCTTATGAATCAACAATGGAACATTAATGAATAACAAAACAGGTGTTATCATGCATTGCATTTGGATAAGCACCGAATAAATACCATACAACTTACTGGCGCATGTCCCGCAATTGTTATTTTTTAGTTTCCAAATACCTCCCAACATCATTATAAACTTTGCTCTTTCGAAAAGGCCATTTTCTACAGACATTTTACTTGGAAGCAACAGACTCTGCAACTGCGCTTCTTCAATTGTCAACCGCCTATGCAACTATTTCTTATATCGATTCAACTTTGCCCAGTGGCGTGGCAGAATTATTACATATTTTTGTTGGTGGTATTTTTAGTCGACACGAAAGGAAAAATAGTTAAAGGATAGCTAATTATTTATAAAAATGTGTAAGGTTAGAAGTAGCTAGTTTAATGAGATCGAGATTTTAACACGGATACTAATTTACGAGATTCTAAACCCAGATTGGTTATTTGCTCCATCATGCATCCGAATTCTCCATGTAAAAGACCAAGACTAAAATTATTACTGAAAAAAGCGCCAAAATATACATATATGGTTCTTGAAGTTCGACGCTTATGGTTTGCTGTGGTACTTTAAATTCTATTCGTGTTTAACACACACATACAGAGCCCTTTCATTTCAATAATTATAGGTATATCTACCGAACAGCATCTATTATGGAAAATATTATGGAAAATATTGCGAATATCAATATCTCCCAATGATTGTCGTTACGGTTTTGTGGTTTATAATATTAGCAACGCATTTTTGCTACGTTTGATTGAAACGTAGCGAAGGGTAGGAAAGTTTGCTTAAAATGAGATAACTGACGAAAATTTTAAGCATAAAAAATAGGACAGGACCGAAAATATAAAAACCAGCTGTATGTTGTTTATACGATTCGCACCAAAATTAATCTGCAATGGAAGATTTTTCAACTACCAAATTGTATGAAGAGCTTCTTCATATCATTCACATCACGGAGGAAAATCAGAACATTATTGATATATTGAATCAATAAACTGAAGGACTGGATGTTTTGGAGCAGCGCTATATAAAAACTGAACAAAAGCACATTGAGTATGTAAGAAAATTTTCAAAGATCATTATGAAATGCAGCTTAAGGATATCGATAACATTTATTTTGCCAATAATAAACACAATAAAAATCAGTCTATAAATATAAATATTTAATTCACCACATTTTTAAAGAAAAAATCAATTCTAAAGTAGTGAAGCATCTGCTCGGCGCTATTGCTCCAGCAAGTTCGAGCAATGGACCTATTGACCTTTTGACATATATATAAATTATCTTTTGTTCTCTTGAGGCTCTTAACCTTTTTTAAATTATTATTCTTAATTTGTTTAAAAATTCTATTGTATCTTATATTTTGTGTATAAAAATCATCATTCCATGAAATGGAATCTTTTCTCTTAAAAGTTCGATATGGTGATCGAGTTTACGTTCTTTCCCTTAAATTCGGTAAACTGACGTACATTGAAAAATTGAACACTATAAATATAATTGATTTTTTTTTAAAGTTACTTAAATAAATTCACAGGTTGTTTCAACCAGTGAATTTAAATATAGTTTGTTGAAATTTAAAAACTCTAAGACAATTTTATCCTTATTTCAAGAATGCAATTCCTATTTCACAAAACGTGGTTTACGGTCTTAAGTGTGAATGTGACAGGGCTGTAGAGATGAAAGGATTACTGTACATAAAAGTGAGGCTCAGTATTCACGCCAATATTACCGAACACCGGATTTTTGACAATGATGTCGTTTTTGACACCAAACAAAACATTTTTAAGACAATTAAAATTTTTGGAAATTTATTTTGATCAATTCATGTAACAATTGCATCAACCATAAAAAAAATGGCGAAAGTCTGGGTAGTATTGAACCAAAATTTCATTAAAAAAACCAATATCCCTGATTATTTCATTACACGTTGTGTGTAGTGTTGTTGACTTGTCCTATCCTTTAGTAACTATACTATATATATATATATATATATATATATATATATATATATATATATATATATATATATATATATATATATATATATATATATATATATATATATATATATATATATATATATATATATATATATATATATATATATATATATATATATATATATATATTTATATATATAAACTATAGGTTTTGTGTGTGCATGTATGTATTATGATGTGTGTATATATGTATATATGTATGTATACTTATATAATAAATTCTTTTGGATTAATCCTTGTATACTATGTCTTACTTTTTGGTATGTTTTATCATTTTTCCTTGGTGTGTAAAGCCGATGATTCTCTGGTCCCGTGCTTGTCTTATATGCGTGCCTCAACCATTGGTTGGTTGTCACTCGCTCTGTGATGAGTACATTATTATAAGATCCCGGCATAATTTGTGTAATTATAGTCTTTATTGTGATATTTTAAATTATTGCACAAGATTTAGACAAAATTGATGCAAATTAATATAGTTACAGATCTCAAACGGCGAAGTCTAGCTTAAGATCTGGATCTCAGCTACTCAACATTAATCGAATATTTCAACAATAATGAAACAACAAGCCACAATAATTATAAGAGTCTGAAAATTCGTTATTGGTAAAATACTAATTTATTTAGGACGCTGACTTTTGTAATTCCAATAAATGGACCTTAAATTTTTTCCTTAATACTATTTATTATAAAGCTATATCACTATAGCTAAAGCAGCATTAAAATTTAGAAGAATTATGCTGGGGCATATTCAAAATGTTTTTCGTCCTCTGAGGAGCATTGTGAATTTCATACCAAAACACTAGAAAATTTTGCAGGTACGTTGGTAATGAATATTTCGTGTCGTTAAATACAACAATTGCGAGTAAAAATTGAAACAGTTATTTAATTTTGAGCCATTTCATCGCAAATATAACGTATCGGGCATAGCTGTTCTGAACTTTTTGTAATCTGGATTTATCAGCAACGCTTAAGAATGGATAGTTTAATGAAAGACAATATATAACTTTAGAAATGACACACCCCTCAGAGAGTTTTTTTCGTACAATGCAACTTATTTTTATTTCAGGGGGAGCAAATAGCATAATTTTTTTTGTTTTTTTTTTAGAATTCAGCTTAAGATTGTGTTTTTTTGCTACACTTTTACTTTACTTAAAAAAATTAGCTTCGACGTTATCATACGAGTACATAGCTGAGTTAAAGGTGTGCAACAGCTGGGTGTGCAAGAGATACAACAGAGTTCCAAGAACCGACATTCGTTATAACGAACTGTTGTCTATTATTTAAATACTACTAAATAAAAGATAGAGATCGATCAACAACAGCAACTTGTGTAATGCTTCGTAATATGCGTATTAATGTGATATATATGTGATGACTGCCACGTTTTCGTTGAATGTATTAATTTCTGTGTTGGAAGCGTTCCTCGAATTCATAGGATTTATACCATTATTATTTTTTGTGAGTTTATTTTTGAATAATCTTTTTCTGATTTTGTGGAATCTTTTCTCATAATTTCAGTTTTGCTGATGAAGCCCATATTGATAGGCGAAAGCTTGCAGGATTGAATGAAATCTATCATATATTCGAAAATTCCATAACTTATTTACTTACTTCACATGTAATGAATTTTGCTTTTTGTTATACGTAAATGTTCCCAGAGGAAATTATTTTTCAAAGTTGTTCCTTAAATTATTGTCTTTTATCCTCGAATAACTATTTACTTCGGATCATTAATCCCCATTACCGTTAGTTGTGCACGTTTCTATGCCGCGATGGTTTATCGCCATAATATCATTACCAATATTTATGGGGGTTTATAGTGACATTCTCTGAAAATATATTGCTAATCTTTCGTTACATTGTTATTTATTATTTGCAATAGCGTGCGACATCACCCTGATATTGCCTGCATATTATTTTTATGATTCAGAGATAAGTAAAAAATTACCGGAACGCCTAGTTATAAACATCGCCCATAGATTTTGCATAAAATCAATCAATTTAATAAGAATAAAAAACGTGTATGGAATCAGTTTCGAGAAATAGATTTTAGTTTGTAAAAAAAGTCAATAAGGAGTAAAAACAGTTTTACCAAATCAAGTTTATTACTAAAATAAATAAAAATTATAACAATTTTTTCAATAATAAAATAACAAAAAGTGCAGATAATAATATTTTGTCTGAAAATGACAATTTAACAGTAACAGTCAGTTATTATCAGTACTGATACCTTTAGCAGCCATGTAAGCACGAATTCGAGGAGGCATGCTATGTATCAAGTTGATAATTTCTTATTGGGGAACATTTGCCAATTTCTCTGAAACCGCTTGAATTAGTTGCTCTGTATTACGAGGGTTATTTTGAGGAGCTTTGGTTTTTCTTTTGGTCTTATGCCACAGGGTTAAAATCCGGTGAGCGAGAAGGCCATTCTAAAAATAATATGCAACTTTGCTGATATGCGAAGGTGCATTATCTTGCATAAATAACAAAAAATCGTCAAAACCACCTCGAATAAAACTATATCATCATACTTTTGACCGGTGAGGGATAGAAACATTAACACATGTAGCTTGAAAATGTGGTTTTTGGAGCTCTGGTTGAAATGTAGGATTTCTTCTTGATATATCAGTTACCAAGCGAGCCTGCTTTTCCGTACCTACTCTTCCGCCATTTCTCCTAGGTCTATTCTTTCGGGTTCCCAGTTCACTTGATTATTACTATATATTACTAGTATAAAATTAAAGATGTAAGAACTACTAGTGGTCTAATCCATACCATGATTTTTTTTTCATAAAAAAACTGAACTTATTTTTTTTATGATAAAATCAGTTTATCTCACATTCAGGTAGGATAATTCAAAGAGGATTTATTATTGATTAGATCATTGTCAACCTGAAAATTTTAGGTTAGAAAGGAATGTGAAAAATTGTGTTCGCCTAATCCTAATGGTTAAAAATGAATTTTCGAGTAGAGTACGCACAACGAGGCTAGGAAGGTCGAATGAAAGTTGGACGTAAAAAAATCGAAAGGATGACATTAATTGAATGGGCTTCGCGGCAAGAAACAGCGACTGCTAGAAAGTTGGTTACAGGATAGTTTGCTCTTAAGCGACCTTTTTGACGATCGTTATTTCTTGGTTGGTTATGATAGAGACTAGGAATAAGTATTAGCAGTGGTGGCATCATACTCTTCGTAGTCAAGAAAATGAAAAGCAAACAGATCTACAATCTATTAATAATAATGTCGTAGTTTCAGCACCTTTCTTATTTATATTATAGCAACATTCTTTTTGTTGGGGATTTTAATATGCCGGTACTTTCAAACAGGGAGTATGATCAAACGACCGAAAACGTAATGAATATTTGTAGTCACTCAAGCAATGCAACACAATTTTAAATTTTCTAAATAAAACACTTGAGCTGGTGCTATCTAATCAGGAATGTTCTATAAGTAGGGAGACTATTCTTTTGGCGCAGGAAGATCAATACCATCCAACCCTGACTATAAACCTTTCCTTTAATAGAAATAAAGAAAATAAATTCTCAGTGAATTTAACACAATCTCGATACAATTTTAAAAAAGCTAATTTTCTATTACTCTATGATACAATCATTAACACCGATTGGTCATCATTGTACTTTATTAAAGACGTTAATCTCGTAAGCGACAAGTTCTATGAAATATTAAATTACATTTGTGACTCCAGCTTTCAAAATCTATGATGCTCTGTTAAAATTCAAAAAAACCTTCTGGTCTTTTATCAGGACAAAAAATTTTTTTTAAATTTTTTGGAGGTATTTACATTGACTCCACCACCAAGGACACGTCTACGAATAAAATGAGTCTCAACTCTCATATTACCATTAACAGGCTCGCATCGCATTCATGAACTTCTTGAACCACTCTCTTATATTGCTCTTGCTCAAGCCTAGCACCTTCCCTAGAGCATGGAGAGATGCAAGAATAATCCCTATAATTAAAAAGTGCAATGTTAACAATATCACTAACTACAGGCCTATTTCTATCTTATCGGCCTTATCAAATATTTTTGAGACGTCTATTTATGAATGCATCAATAGGCAAGTAAAACACAGTATTACTTCTAAACAGCCTGGGTTCTTTAACAGTCCAAGTCCGGCCACTAATTTAGCGTGTTTTACTCAGTATATTGGTCAGGCTCTAGATAATCCAGCCCTAGTCGATATACTTAATATCGACTCCTCAAAGGTATTTGAGAGAGTGCGCCACAGTATCTTCCTTGGGAAAATTGAGGCTTTGGGATTCTAAGTTTCTGCAAATCTTATTTGTCGGATAGGTAGATCAGTATGTAGGGATTCGACACTCAAAATTTTTAGCTACCAGCGGAGCGCCCCTTATTTTCCGATTGTTTGTTTGTAGTTGCAAACATATCAAGCTGTACTCTGTTGATCTACAGCTGTTTAGAGTTGTAGAGGGCGTGGGTGACTGTATTGAACTCCAAAAAGACTTGAGATAGTTTGTGACTTGTGTGTGGTTAACAACCTTCCTTTGAATCGGGATAAATGAATGCTTTGTCATGACTAACTCAAATAAATCACATTCCACACTTCTCAATTATGATGTAGATGGGTTCAATATTACCCGATGTATATATTTCAAGGACTTATGTGACTCTAAATTTTCTTCTGCGGCCCATAATGAAAATTGATGTAGGGAGGATACCAAAACAATAAGAGTTGCTTTTTACAATACTTCTGGATTCCTCCTGCGTCGGTTTTTGCTTAGTCGAAATTGCTGACGTTTCGCCAATCATCCTGTTGGCTTCTTCAGAGCTTGACTGAAATTGATAAGAGTTATTTTCCGCAACACCAAAGAGTTTATTAATATCGATATTCTTGTAACACTAGATAGATAAATTAGATCCAAGCTTGAGTACTGTGCTATAATTTGGTCCCCGATTTACTTTAAATATATAGAGCAACTCGAGAGTATACAGAGAGATTTGAGAAGTTCCTTGTTTTTAAAACCGATGGTGTATTTCCGGTGAAGGATACTGAGCAGTCATTACGTTTGGAAAGATTTTAATCTTCCATTCCTAAAATGTCGAAATTATAAAATCCAAAATTGACTGTTCGGAGCTCTTGATGCTATTACATTATAATTTCCCAGGTTTTAAACGGTAAGGTCTGTTCATAGATATAAGAAAGTGACTAACTGATACGAATTAAGGAAAGACCCGGGCAAGCTGTAAGAATGAAATGTGGCCGAACAGGTCCTTACTTTGCTTAGAATTTAATTATTTGGGGTTTTGTTAGTAAAGATACTAAACAATATTTATTTATGTATGTATTTATGTTTAAATCGAAAATAAAATTACAAATTATTTTTATTACCTACTTAAATTACTTAAAATTATTCACATAATATATCAGTATCACTATCGCTATCATCGCCTGTTTTAATTATTATTTGTTCGATATTATTTGCAATATGGATATATGATTGTTCTGCTTTTTCTATATTTTAAACAGAATTTGCCCAACTTTGTGGAGGGATGTTAAAAACTTCGGTTTCTATAAGTTTGAGGACATTGGAGTTAACACGGGAAAAACATTTTTACGTCGAATGGCAGATTTCAGTTGGTGCTAAACATGTTCAAAGGTGGAAGCCTTAAAACTGTATGCCGTAGATTTTTTGCATAATTATCATAGACGTATTCCTTTTGTAGGTTTAAGCTTTGTAGAACCTCAATTAATGCTTTTTGGTATAATCTTATTGAAAATAAATGTCGTTATTATACATGTAGTTTTGGATTGTTGCTTTTGTGTCACATGAGGAAGGGGTTTTAGTCAACTTGCATTGTCCATTACAATTACGCTATTAGGAGGAATGTTTGGAACCAGTTTGTTTTTAAACCAGTTTTCAAATAAATCAGCGGTGGTGTCTTCATGGTAATCCAGAGAAGAATCTTTAATATTTTTCGCAGACAGAGAAAGTCCATATGGAATCCAACCATCTTTAGAGCCAGCATGCAAAATAGTTATTCTTTTACCTCTTTTTCATGGCGCGTTTGTTTTACACATCAGTTGAGTCAACCCTACCCTTTCCTGGGTATCATAAGTGTCGCACCAGGTTTCATCCAAGTAAATAATTGGCCTTTGTTGTTCTCTGTAAATCCTAATTTTTTCTAGATATTCCAGTCGAAATTTCCGAATTCTAAAAGATTCTATTAAAACTTGCCTTGTCAATTTTTTTAAATCTAAAACCCATGTGTTGAATATACTTCCATAAGGTAGTTCTGCCACATTTAACACCGGTTTCATATTTTTCAAGCCTCCTAATTAAGATATCTAATATAGGCACGATTTGTTCCTCGTATAACTGGTAAATTTTACGCCGTATTATATCTTGATCACTTTCATATACACTCGAGAAAATGTCAGCATCGCTTCTTTTTTTCCTCGCTAAAATACAGTTGATCTTAGAATTTTCGTCAATGTGGCCGTTTCTTCTAAAGATGCTTGCTTGCTGGCATCACGTTCAATGAGAGTCAAATAAACATTTAGGTAATAATCTTTTTGCATTGTATGTTAATGACCACCCTTGGATAATCCCAATCAAAAGCAATTGGTTATTTTCTTATATTTATGAACAGACCATACCCTATACCTCACTAAGTCAATGGCTGTTAAAACAGTCATAAACTTAGGCGGAGAACAGATTGTACTGACGTGTCGTGTGATGTTATCTAACTTAAACATTTATTCTGCTGCATACTGATTGAGTTAGTTATAATACCATATTGAAGTTAAGAAGAAAAAAACTACCCTTATTAACTGGAGAAGCGTTCTATAGTTCGTAGAAATAAACTTAATCTAATGCTCGATCTAAAGCGTTTCAGGTGACGACAATGTCGAAAGCACCATGATAATATAATGTACTAGTAGCTCGCATGTCGGTGTCAACACTTCATCAGACGTGTCGGAAACAATGAGAAGGATTTGAGTGATTGGTGCTTTGGCGTTGAGTGTGTTCAAGAAATATCGACCGGCATTATCAATAATTTTCAGGTTGCCTAGCAAGGTGTTTATTATACATTCCCGTCGTGACAGCTTTCACGCGAAAATGTTTTAATTCCGTGCGCGATTTTAGCTGCGACGATGAGCGAAGAAAAAAAGAAAGATGCGGAAAAGAAACAAGACGACTCAGAAGATGAACGTTTCGAATTTATATTCAATTACTTAACCAAATCGTATCGTCTGAAGCACGAAAAATGGTCCAAAATGCTGTCAATCGAAGACAATAAGGTAGATTGTTGCTTCGCATCCTATTTATTAGTTGTTTAGTGTCAGTCCAATCTATATTATAATCGATTGGATCAATATTTTTTGGAATATGTATTCGTAAACTTAAAACTATTAATAGAGACTTAATCCAGATATTTATTGACAATGTGATTTGTGAAACAAGCTTTCGTACATCCGCCATAAAAAAATCTACTGGTAAATTTAGTTAATTAGTTTATTTTGATTTAAAAAACTAAGTGTTGCAAAGGAAATAAATGTTCGCTAATATTTTTGCTGAACTTAAAACACTCCCGTCCTATCTTTTGCTATGCTATTTCAATAGTGTTTTTTTCTGTAAAATGTATATTTAATATTTTAACTTCTAAAAGACACGCTGGGCTTAAGTTTCGAAGGTAGCAAATTAAACAAGAATAAGACAAACTTTTATTAAAAATATTTCAGTAATAACACCAGACAAGAATCAATGGAATCAAATATAAATAAATGCATATTCTTGTCCACTACTTATCAAATAATGGTGGCACCCTGTAATCTTGTAATTTATAAAAGTAACAGATTAGCGGATATGGTAAATTTGTTATTAAATAATTATTAATGATTATAATTAATTTCAGTATGTTTTTTTTTCTGTGTAAATAAATATAAAGTATATATAAAAATAAAAGTAGTTGCCCATACTTATATGTGAGTCGGCTGGTTGCGTGAATTTATGTTGATTTTACTAATTAAGTGATTTTTATTGATTTATTTATTGATTTATTAATACAGTGTGTTTCATTTAAAACAAGCGTGAGCAACCTTTGACATGTTGTGGGTCAAACTTTACTGTGCAAATACGTTCGCGAGCAGAGTTTAAAAATTGTGTTTTAAAGTTGTGTTCGCAAATTTTGACGGTAGATATCAGACATGAATTAATACGACATTGATTATAATACAATTTATTAAGATAACAAAATATATATTAATTATCATCAAATCTTGAAATTTGGAACTACTACAAACTACCAAAGTTAAACTGAGACATCATGTACATTACTTTTTGTTGGAGTCGCAAATAAATTGGAACAGTCATCCATGTTGTTGAAATCGCTAAATCTCTTCGAAAATTGTTTCTACTTTTATTTGCATAAAATCTGCCGTCTCATTTCTAAGCTAGTAAAACCGTTTCACCATTTCCCCTTTGTTAATATATATGACCTCACAATAAAATGTTAAGTCATCATATTTAGACCTCGAGATCAAATAAAATTGATGGTTTTTTACCACAACATTCTGGAGTCGAATGGACTTAGAACACAAGTTATGTTGTGGGACGATATAATGAAGGACTATCAAATCATCCTCACCTCATTCAAAATTCCGATGAAACCTTTACATAAGCCGAACACAGAAGGTGCATACCTCAACTAATTTTGATCATGGCAAGTCAAAAATAATAGACTTTTAGCTGACTAACCTATGAGAAATGTCTCTCGTCATCCTGTATAATGGAGAAAATAAAATAGTTGACCAAAAGTGTGCATTCCGTCTACGTATGTGTTGTCTTTCCTTTTAATCAATAATTCTTTGAATTTGACTTTGAAGGTCGATTTGTTATAGAGAGGGATGGATTTAATTGGCGATTTTACGTTAGATTTACCCAAAAAGTGAGAAGTGTAGTAGAACACTCGGCAAAACAATTTGAAATAATATATGGAAGTTATAATTTAAGCTCTCATATCAAAATTTCGGTAAAAATTTTGACATATGTATCTTAAGCAGCCATGAAATTTGCAAAATTAATCGCGTGTGCACACTGAAAAACTAATTTCTGCCAAAAATGAAATACAGTGAAACAATAAATAAGATTGCAGTTGCATTCAAAAACAAATTTTTAATAAGACCGCACTTGGAATTTTCGCAGTCGTATGTTGTTTTAAAGGTCCCACAGTTCTAAGCTTGATAATCAGTTCTGTTTTAGCTCATTGTATTAAAACAAAACGGATGTCCTCCCGACTGCGAATATTTGATTATGCCTCACTCTAAAATATACATATATGCGAAAAACAATTTAATAATAACTTACATAATATTTTTGTAAACCAATCAAACTTAACAACAAGTTAACTTCAAATTCTTACTCAAGGTGACGAAAAACAAAGTGAGAAGCAGGGGTTGATTATTTTTGGCAGTCCGTTAATCCGGGGTGACATTCTTGTTTAGATATTTCAAATTGTTTCAGAGACACCTTTTGCCATAATGTGGTCTAATTTGGGGGTCGGGTGGTGCAAATCGAGTTTTGTGCCAAAGTACTCAATACTGATTCCTTAGTATTCGATTTATCAAACTACTCGAACATGTACCAAGCTACAGTGAAGTCGCGATTTAGTGCACTTACTTTGGCAAAGCAATTTTACTATTTCGGGGGTTTTCACATTTGCGGGGTTTGAGATTAAGAACACAATCAAAGAAATAATACATATATATTTTGCGAAAAGTAAGAAACAACAAAAAGTACTATTATATTTAAATGCATACTAAGGTTTATGGAAAAAATATTAATCGAAAAAATATTAAAAATGTGTTTATGTAATATTTTTATGGAACATGCGTGAAAAATGACGTTAGGCTGTTTAAACTTTTTCTTTAGGTTGAATTTCTACAATTTTTCGTCTTAATATTCTACTACATCACCATTTTCTTCAACCCATTGGATAATGCATTAATAGATTGCATAGCTTGGCTTGTTGAAATAAGCTTGTCTTCTGTATTTGACATTTTACATTGTATTTCATTCTCCAACTGATTTAAGTTTGTTAATGTCGTTTATTTCACAGTCAACCTGTAATATATAAAATTCAAAATTAACGTACAGTCGAACCATTGACACTCGAATATATCTGTATCTCGCCCTATTTTAGGGGTCTCCATCGCGAAATCTTAAAATACTAACAATAATTGATGAAAAAACGGAGATTTTGAAAAAGTAGAGAATAGTACCCAAGAAAAAAATTATTTGTCTGGCATATGACATGGCAGGCTGGAAAATGAACATTTAAAAGCAAGTACAGCCTGGCTGGCAGAATTTATTAACTCGCTATTTTTTTGTCCGTACTTTAGGTTTAATAATTAGCACTGTTCGGTTGTTTAGAATTTTTTTTTGAAATAAAAAAATATCATATTTAAAGTACATATGCATTTTTTCTTTAACTCAAACTCTCTATAATTCGAACTTTTTTCACAGTCCCTTCAAGTTCGAGTTATATAGGTTTGACTTCGTTATTGTAATTTTACTTACATTTGGATTAATATTTGGTAAAAGGTCTGTAACACTCTGGTTAGCATTGTGTGCTTCATCATTGAGTAATCGTACTCTAACAACACTTAAGAGGACATTATCCTTTTCATCATCCAAGTTGATTGTTAAAATATTTTGCCAACATTTCTCTATAACAAATGGTTTTAAGATATTCCAGGCCAAAGCTAAATTTGAAACTGCATCCTCTAAAATGTATGTTTGCAACATTGCACTTAGGTCAGAGTCTTTTGACAATAACTGGCCTAGTAGGTTTTTACGATAAAATAACTTGGTAATTCTGATAATGTTCTGGTAGGGTAACGGGTAAGTTGCGACTCATTAAAAACGCTTTCACCTAAAAATGAACTTACATCGGGGATAAACATGTCACGAAACTACTGTCGAAAAATTGTCATTGTCATCCATTCAGTAATTAACCGGCAAATTCAAATTTCGAAAGGCACGTGCATTTTTGGATTTTCCTAGGACTAATGGCTTCAATTTATGATTGCCTGCGGCATTTGTGTAGGCCAAAAATGTTATCCGTTGTTTAGAAGTTTTTCTGCCCGCTGCAGTTTTCTCTGTTTCTGATACATAAGTCTTACTAGGTAACAACTTCCAAAAAAGACCGGTTTCATCGGCATTATAAATCTGTTCTGATGCCAGATCCAGCCTTTCACTAGTGCTTCTAAATCTGTTCTGATGCCAGATCCAGCCTTTCACTAGTGCTTCTCAAAGTTTGTTGGATCGACTAATTTAGTCTGGAACGACAGTTTCTCTCCACTTATTTGGAGTAGTCTGATGCCATAACGTTTTTTAACCTGTTTAGCTGACCATTGCCATTATTAAATGAAGAATTTACATCAATTGCTTTTTGTAAAGCCTTCGCCTTTTCCTAAAGCATCAGCCCACTCACCGGTATATTTCTTTCTCTCAAGTTTAGAAAATATTTGTATAAATGTCTTTCCATGTTAAAATAGCTAGCTTTTAGCGTCTTTGTTTTTCTTGAATCTCTAAATGTTTAAATCTCTTTAATATCGGCGCCTTTTTATTTTTTATTGCATTTTATTAGGTTGATTTGGCTATTCCATATTTTTTAGCAAGCAGAGTCACACAATCACTTTTACCCAGGGATTCTAGCAGTTAACCGTTTAAATTCAAACACTTCATTTTTTGAGGCATATTTGCTGTGTAAAATCTCACATTTAAATGTACTACCCCGCACTGAACCTGATAGCATGTAAAATACACACAAATAATGATCGACAACATGAAACACGCAAAATCTCCGAGTCGTCGTGGGAATCCCCTAATTATGTATTTCACGGCCTGAGTCGCAGTTCAATGTATCGAAGTTGACCACTGTATGGCGAAGTACAATTATACCATTTGTGTGTGCCTACGGGGTAGTTCACCAGAAGTATCAGTAAGCAAAAAAATTTGCAGGGACAGTTCACGAACAAGTTTCATATTGGGAATGGACAGAGAAAAACCATCAAAAAAGAAACCAGCTATTAAAAACTGGACCCAATTTCAAAGATGGGTTGCTCGTAAACCGTATATATATATATATATATATATATATATATATATATATATATATATATATATATATATATATATATATATATATAAATATATATATATATATATATATATATATATATATATATATATATATATATATATATATATATATATATATATATATATATATATATATATATATATATATATATATATATATATATATATATATATATATATATATATATATATATATATATATATATATATATATATATATATATATATATATATATATATATATATATATATATATATATATATATATATATATATATATATATATATATATATATATATATATATAGCGCTAGCAAGTTTGAGATTGTCTCATGGCTACTATGGCGGAAGGTTGACTTTGTTTCCTTAAAGTTGACTCATGTCATGATCTAATATTCCATTTCACAAATTCATCATTTTCTATTAAAATCAATTATGGCAGATGAAATTTTGAGTTTTCAGTTCACATTATGGTTGCGGAAAATCACAGTGATTTTTTTTTAGAAAATGGTTCTGAAGTTTCTGAACGATCCTAAGCAAAAAATGTTAATATTAACCGTCTTGTCTACTGGTGTCTTGACTCCATTCAATCAATTCAACAGTTTGATAAGGCAAAAATTTACGTATTTTATTCGGAAAAAAGAGGAAGAAATTACGATTGAAAACTTTTTGGACGTGGTGACGTTCGGCGATATGTCAGGAAAGCCCATTGAAGATCTATCCGTTCTCGTCGAGGGGGTATTCGTTCCTCTGCTTTCTAATCCTGCTAACCACAAGGGATGGCCCAAAGTGGTAGCTCAGGATGTCGTATCGCACGTCAGAACTTTTAAAAATACCGTTGATCAAGTAATCGATGACAAAACATCGATTAACGGGATACCGAGGTTGTACTTTTTCAGATTAAAGGTGCGATGAAAAGTCAGGTGATTCTACCTATGCCTCAGGGTATATCAAATGTACACCAATCGATCCAGGTGTATATGGATTCCAACGGAGACGAAGTAAACTTGCCACTTAAAACAACGATGGAGAACTCAGTGATGAAATGGACAACTATCGTCAATGAAATTTTGAAGCAAACTTCTCAAATTTGTTTTGTTGACGGCCAGAATCCGACACCGCGGAATGAAATAGAATTTTGGAATGCGAGAAACAAGAACTTGGAATCTATTTACGATCAGCTTCGTGATCCACGAGTTAAGGTAATTATTTGCCAGCGAAAATAATAATCAGATGTACAGGCCAATCAAAAAGTCTATAAATATATACAGTGCAGTGTAAAAGAAATATAAGAATTGTTCAAAGGTCGTAGAAGTAATAAGAGATTATCATCGAACTTCCATTGAGGGTGTGTTAAAACCCAACATGGTTCCGCTGTTGTTTCCTGTTTTAATTTTTCAATAGATTTTTGAGTGCAAGTCTTCTGACATGAACCTTTTTGAATATGGCATGGTGTGCAAAGTGTTTAAATTCTTCCTAGTTTAGTTTTTTTAGAAAGATTTAACTTAAAATTTAGTCCGGTGTGTGTAGGTTAGCTGTATAGAGGACCGATAGAGCGAGTGCGCTAGCACGACGTTTAAACTAAAATAAAATTAAGAGAATCATTACAATCATCATTGTATAATATTAATAGTAATTAGTTAATGCCGCCTCAAAATCGAAGAGACGTGTGACGTGTCACATATCTCTAAAATTTATTTATTTGCAGTAATTGGTAATTGGTTATTAGGCACCGCGGTACTGAGTTTTGAATTTAAATTTGACTATTAAGTTATATTTTCTAGAAAATGGGAGAATATTTGGAAATAACAAAAAGTACATATTCGAAATCATTTAAAACTCTCTTCAAGAATGTTGTTTCCGCTGTTGTGGAAACAAGAGATATTTGCAAATATTTAAAGACATTGGTGCCACATTGTCATAAATTTGAAGAGGAGGACTTTTTAGATACTGAACCTTACGTGAAACCTCTGGTAAGTTTAAGATGTCTTTATTTCCAAATGGCAGTTGTTCCATTAATATTCACATTAGAAAATACGTCTTTTAATTTGATATTGTGGCAGTTGTATATACAAGGTTGATACGTTTCACTGGAGTTTTCTTTTAAGAGTAAATTGGTTTTTTCACAGAATTTATATTTATAAATTTATATCAAATCGGATAAATTAAATCATACTAAAATTTTAATTCTCAAAAATCAAACATTTAAAAAAGATAAAGATAAAATATTTTGACGCTGGTGTTATACATGTCCGTAATGGATGCGCTAAAAACAATCCTAAATTAAACAGCCAAAGCCAAGCTGCTTTTGAAACATCAACCAGAAAACTTGAATTTTGGGGTTTTTCGACATGGTAAACAGTTAATTCAATAGTTTTTTCAGTTCAATTCGATTTTGATTATCTTTCTCTATTTATTCTTCAGCAACAGTGACTCATTGTAAAATGCCAAATTACCTACCGATCTAACGTGCGGAAAGTGTCACTTTACCACTTCAGTTTCGTTTCCCATGGATCTGAGCCACTTCGGATATTTTCGAGATTTTACCGCATGGGTTTGGGAGCAATCGGATGTTTTCGCAGATGTTTCAAAGAAAAAGTTGGCTTCTTCAGAGCTCGACTGAAACTGGTTCGCATTTTACTCTGTATCTGCTTTTATATTGTTTAAGGGGGGCGGAGCTAAATGAGGGGCATAAACACCGGCTCGGATGACTGATTCCCATATTGGTAACAGGTAAAGACCTGAGTAGCAGTTATAGCTTATAGATTACTACAGACTCTCGGATTTTCCGTTGGTAGAAGAATTCATTACATGCAAGACTTTTAGTTTTATCGAATAAAATTTTATGACCAGTTTCGTGATTGTGCTCGGCCACTGCTGATGAGTTTATTTGTCTTTGTCTTAAGGCCAGGAATCCCTAGTAGATTTTCTTAGACAAAAACCAAAGAAACCCATTTTGAAACTGGAATAAGTTTTTAGTGACAGATTTTTTGTGGATGTAAGTTTATTATAATGCGAATATTTTGAAAACGGCATATTTTATCTAAGGTCTAGCGCCTTCTACATACTATGTCCAAAAATAAATCATATTCGCCATCACGGGAAACCTCCGTATCCAGGTTTTCATGTCGCTATTTAGAAACCTGCACGAGCTATAGAGAAATAACAATGTGGAGCACTAAATTTTAATATATATATATATATATATATATATATATATATATATATATATATATATATATATATATATATATATATATATATATATATATATATATATATATATATATATATATATATATATATATATATATATTAAAAATTAAAAAAAGAATTATATATATTTCGGCTCAATATCATTATTTTTACAAATTTAAATTTAAAATTTAATGTGGGGCAGCCTTTAGACGTATATCCTGTATAATATGGCAAGAATCCAGCCTTTTTGTTACTGCCGTAGACAATGTATTTCCCATTGAATTCTGTGACTATCGAGAATTTTAGGTACTCTCTACTATCTCCTAATAATCTTTCTATTTACAGTTTTGTTTGCAAACTCATCTTTGGATATTTGCGTACTAGACAGAATTAATTATTTTGAAAATAATATTGTTTCCATGTCCATCTGGGTTTGTATATCTTTTATGCATTTTATATATTTATATAAGTTTTAATTGTCTTAAAATAATGACATTAATTATTTCGTTAAACTAAACGACTATTGAATTTTAAAAATTCAGATCTCACGTTTTCGTCGCGTAAAACGATGTCGTGACATAGCCCAATCAAATACGTGACAACTAAGTTATAACTTCAAACACAGGTTTTATCCTGTTCAACAGCTTATACTCGCACAAAACAAACTTTAGAGATTTACAGTGTTCGTGCCATGTCAAGTGGTGAAAATCGATTTCTAATTTTATTTACGAAGGGCTCGAGTTTTATGTATTAAAATAAGGAAATGCCTTTAAGTTTCGATGGGATAGGAAGATAAGCGATCTATTTCCGCGTTCGAATTATTAGCACTCTATTAAATTATTAAAACTAACCAAAACTATTGAAATAATTATAAACAAAATTTATACACTGAAAATTACTGGTGTTGGAACTACTACTTAATACTGTGACGTGAAAAAAAAAACAGTATTAAATTAGCAACCTCGATCACTGCAAGTAGTGAGAAGGTTCAATACTACGAAATCAATGGTTTGCCATTGAAACTTGTCCATTTTTATGAAATTGAGGTAGGACCACTCTGATTAAGTTTGCCCATTTTTATAGGTTATATTTTATTAAATTAAATGTACTATGCTGGATATAGTATTGGTATATTTTGACATGACATTTTGATTATATAAATCAATAAATGAAAGAATAAACTCTAAAACTTTTGCGTTTTTTAATAGAAAGTCTATAGGTTGATGTCAAAATACGGCTAGACACCCTATACAATTAAAAATATATTATATGTAGTATACAATTTGTCAGATTAGTAAAGATCACACTTTTTTTTAACTAATTTTATTATTGAAACCTTATAAAAATGCTACATTTGTTTCTTCTTCTATTATAACTTAATTTATAGTTCAAAATTCAAATTCAAAAAACATTTATTTCCATTTAGACTTGTGTAGACAAATGTCGGATATTGTAAAAAATAAAACAAAATAAATTAAACACTCATATGCCCATATAGATAGGATGAAACAAAAATTATTTCAATAAATTATTATGATAGCAAAAACTCGTTTAAGCTACAAAAAGCAAAAGTCACGAAATTATCGTTTACCCGATATTAAAATTTATTTGCCCGGTGCAACTCTTTCATTGAAGTAGGAAACTGCTTAGGATTGACAACATAACACAACCACAAAATAAAACATACTACAGATCAGGCATGAATGAACATATGCAAAATAATATAAACGTAAAAGATCTATGGAAACCATTTTTTTTTATTTCTACATCAGGTAGCAATAGGTAGACAGTCTTTTTAAAGCATCTGTTTGATGAATCCAGGTCAGGCGAGAAAGGCTTTTATTTTAGTCCTTACAAGAAAACTGACATTAAGTTTGCATTTCAACAATGGTGTTGGAGCTACTACTTAATATTTCAAAATTGCTGCTATCAGAAGCAGGAACTGTACTGTCAGAGAAAAGAAATAGGTGGTAGGTGCAGAAAGTACCTAACATTTTATTTATTGCTATATCTTTGTCGTTATATTTCAAAAAACCTTGTATATCGTTAATAAATAGATCTTTTTTTATCATGTTTTCTTCAAATCGAATATCTTTGCTGTTAAGTCAGTCGATAATCTGTTGCTTTTTTCAAGACGACGTTGATGTTTTTCTATACGTCGTGAATGATAGCATTATCCATAACTATTCCTGAGTTAGCATGAAGATATTTTATTCATTCTCCAAAGCAATCTTGGAAAACATCGTCATTCATATCCTCGTTAGAATCGCCCGTTAGAGAGAACTCAAACCCTCTTTTATAGAAATTCGAAAATAATTTCTGACGGTCATAGGCAAATAAGCTAAGTAAAACAATACCAGAATTAATTATACAGAAAAAAGTAAACCAAATGTACATTTTAAATAAAATAATACAGTAACAATTTAAAGCCGCTCTGGCTCTAATTACTGCTCTCCAACTTACAGCAGGCTATACAATTTTTGTCACGTGTGCTCTTGAATTATCGTGCAGATATTGCTCCCACGCGCTCCCACGACTATTGAACTTAAGTCGCATATTACGTTCTGAATATCTTTCACCATCACGTCTGTAAATTGGTATACGTCGATCAGAAGCAAAACGAGTAAATCTTAGTTCGATTTGCATGTTTCCTGGAAAACCTCAAACAGGCAACAAGATGTGCCCTGGTGAGATGCAGCACTGTTACTTCCACCCTTGCTCTCATTGCATATTCTTAATCTAATACGTAGAGATGGACTACTGACGTGTGCATTACGCATATTGTTTAAGTCATTTTTCTGTAACCTTTTGCAGTCCTAATGTCAGGCCGCTAATTTTCATTTTCTCCATAGGGGAATACCGCTCTCGAGATCCTGGAGTACATTGTAATCTCAATTAAGTTCGCGACATAAGTTTGCGCCTGTCCGTCTTCGATTGACGCAATGATATTGGCAATTTGTTCTGTAGTTAAATTATTCATTTCTTTTTAATATTTAACAAAAAAAATCTTTTCCTCATTTAATCAATTTTACGTACGATGTGAAAATTTTACGAGTATTTTCTTATTCGGTCAATATCCTAACTGAGAATTGCCTAATTGACATTTTTAGTTGATTGTTTTGTACGTTTCTATAAGTTCTACAAACATTATGCAAATGCGTGAGTTTATAGACCCAGTGATCTGTAATAATTTTTATGAAATTGTAGTAAGCTATATTTTAGGTTCACATCGTGGGTCTGATATGGGTAAACTCCCAATACTATTCGAGGTGTGACCGTATAGTAGTCTTAATTCAGATGATAGGAAATCTACTGATAGAATCGGCAGTACAGTCTCTGGATCCAAGCAGTATATTCCAAGGAGAACCGGACGAAATGCACGAAAAAATAGATCGCGCTATTCTGGTTATCGCGAAATTTGAATTCTCAGTCGAGTACGTCCGAGATAATTTGGATTCTTACTACGACTCCCGCCCCATAGGTTCGGCGGAAGTCGAGAGAAAGCCGTGGAACTTTCACCGCCGCAATGTTTTCCAAAGGCTTCTCGATTTCGTAGAGAGGCTCGATCTCGTTAAGCAAATTCTTCAAACCCATTTGGACTTTAATAAACTGGAAAAAGTCGAAATCGGGGGAATAAAGGGTAGATATCTGTCCTCTAAGTGCGCCGATATACTGGAGGAATTCAACAAGGCCTACAATCTGTTCGCAAACATTCAGTATGACGTCCTGGATACGGCTGACGATTCGCTGGCCAAAGATTACGAGAAGTTACAAATTTCGTGCGCCGATTTCGACAAGAGGTTGGCTGCTATTTTCTCGCAAGCTTTCGAAGATTGCTCGAATTTAACGGCCATGTTTAAGTACTTAAATTTGGCCGGAAATTTGTTTAGTAGACGATTAGTTTATGAAGAATTGACCGGTAAATATCCGGTAATCGTGGAGATGTTCGATGAAGAATTGGACAATGTCAAATCCCTCTTTGATGAAGGTAAAAAATACGAGGTTCCAATAGCGCAAAACTATCCTCCGGTTGCGGGAACTATCTTGTGGCTTCGCAAGTTGTACGACAGGATCGCCAGGCCCGGAGATGAATTGAAACTACTAAATACCGATATAATCAAAGAAGAGGACACTGTGCATGTTATGAAAAAAATGCATGAAATGCTTCAGATTCTGAGAGACGAAGAAGAGATCGTGTTCAAAGATTGGTGCCAACAGGTTCCGCAACAGATTGTCCAAGGCATGTCGAAATTTCAATTAACCAGAAATGAACAGAAACTGTTGGATGTGAACTTTGATAGAGAACTCGAAGCAATTTTACGGGAAGTCAAGTACTTGAGAAATATGGAAATAGACAATATACCTGATGATGCCACTGAATTGTTTAAAAAATGCGAAGGATTGTTGGACTCGATTCTAAAATTTAAGAGAATTGTAGAATGGTACAATTATCTACAAACCTCAACTTCAGAGGTGGAATTTAACCTAATCAAGGGCGAACTTGAAGCAATTGATGAAATGTTAGAGCAAGTTACTGCTTACTATACCTGGAATAGCAACAGTAAGTTTGAGAGCAGCACTTATTTAGGCGTCCAAGACTTAAAAAAACTTTTCGAAACAAAGTTTTTAGGTATTGTGAATAATGGAAAAGTCGTCATCTCGTCTTTCTCGAATTAATTTTTAGTTTTGCTTAGTTTTCTTCTTGATTTTAACTCCTCTAAAATTTTTAGATCTGGAAATTATTACAAAAATATTTAATACTGTGAAGCAATTGGTAGACAGAATTAAGCTGGCTCAGAAAAATGTTAAAAATCTCATTGCCGGAATAAAGGTGTGGGTTCAGCAGCCACTTTTCGAGAGGAAAGATGGCAGAAAAGAAAACTTGATTTATCTGGAGGACAGAATAGAAAAAATACAGAAAAGGAAAGAACAGGTTACCGCTTCCTCTTGCGAATTAGAACGGGTCATTAAAGAAAATTATGAACTCTTCTTTAATGAACCCTTCGAGGAAATTCCTCCTCCTCCGATAGGTAGGCAAATAATGAATTCGTTTTCTTTTAGCGGTTTAATTTTAATATTATTATAGAAACCCCTGTGGAGACGCCAGTCTCACCAGAACCGAAGCCGACTAAAAAATTGAGGACGAAAGAAAAAGGAAGGAGAAAAGCTGTTAAGAAACAGCAGGAGGAAGACGTACTTCGAGAGATGAAAGAAACTGCTAGAACGGAAGAGGAGGTGAAACGAAAAGAGACGAAGATGACCATGTGGCTGCCGTATCTGGAAGAATTGGATGAAGTTGTTAAAGACTTGATGCTCACAGCAGTTCATAATTCGCAATTGTTCTTTCTGATCGAAATGCATGAAACAGCCAAGGCTCCGTTGATGGAGTTGGTAATGGAACTTCACGAGCCGAATATAATTTTTATTCCATCGATCGATACAGATGAGTCTGCGAATTTTTTGCAATTTGTAGAAGGTACCAAGAAATAACATTAGCAAAAGCGACCAACCCCTTAAAAGTTTAAATTTTATTCTACATTTTCTCATTAATTGAGAAAGTTTTTATAGTATATTAATAAAAATTGGCGGTTTTAAATTTTTTCACATGACAATTACGAATTTGAAACTAATTTGCCTCTAGAAAATACAAGAAGCAGTGAATATCCTTAGAAATAATAGAGAAGTTTTGCTTAACAATCCAAGATATTGTATTGAGGTAGATTACCAAAATTGCTGTACCTTTTCATTCATCATTCATAAATGCAAGTATGTCAAAAACTGACATTGGACACGTTTTTATAGAAACGCAAAATAGCAAAAAAGGTTAGTTGAGTTTCAAAAAACGCGCATTTTCGAAAAAGGCCCTGTAACTCTAATGATAATTGAGCCCCCCAGATCGACAAGAGTTTTATTCCATCTCCTTTACAAAATAGACTTTGCCTTTAAAAGTCACGAATTTCGCACATTCTGTACCTTTATGTAAGACATCATCTATATAAGCTATAACCTATGTCTGTCATTCCCCATGAGACGTCTAGGTTATTTTAAAATTAGTATGTGTTGATGTATCACCCTATATACGTATGTATTATTGCTGATATTTATTTTTGGCTCAATGTGGTGAACAATGCCTTTATGTAATTTTATTACAGATAATGCGCATTTGCCTCAAGGGGAATTTTAATAATTTATGTGCCAAGTTTTGCTATGAAAGTGACGTGATAAAAACTTTCGACAAATTTTTATGACTAAACTAACTCCTCGGCTTGCCTGCAGTCAATTAAATATGTCACAATAATTGCTATCATGTTTGAGATTTTATTTTATTTGGATTTTGGGATACTTCAGTTTTATCAAAAAGGGTTTTTTCGATCCGGAAGAGGACCTGATTAATGATTGATGATCTACGATTTTTTGTTCTAATATTCTGTTTCTACCATCGTTCATGCTGCAATGTACATGATGAAAACAAACATTATGCAATATAATTTAATTATTAATTTAAGTATAATTTTTATCAAGTAGTTATGGCAAACGATGCTGGTTTTTGTAGCTATTTACCGCATGCTTACATTTGTTATTTTTACTTTGCATAAATTTTTGTATATTTTTAAGGTAAAAACAAAAATATCCTGAATATTTTTGCGGGTACATCTAAACACCTAAAGCAGCACACTTCTGCTATTGCCGCAATTTCTATTTTCACTGTAATTTATTTCTCTTTTTCTTTGCGCCCCGTATCCTGGATATTGCTTTATATAAAAAACAAATTGTTATAAATAAGTATCCTATTAAGGGCGTTTTATTTAAATTATTTTTATTTTTTGTAACATATCGAATTTATTAAAATTATAGAATTCGATATCGACTTCTATAATTCAATAGTTTTGTTTTCAGTTTATTTAAAACACTTTCCATTATTTTATATTACCTATAATTTTAAACACTCTCTACTTTTTATATTTTAGTTTTTGTTCATTACAAATGAAGACTAACGCAGATTGACCCTTGTGTTTGCCGTAGTGATAAAATTTGAAACTCTGAGTCACGTTTGATAATTTCTGTTGCAGACTTGCTGGAAGATATTTACTCTATGTCTCATTATATGGTTCACGCCAATCCAAAAATAAGCATTAGCTATTACGACATAGTTAGGGAGAACCCGGATATATCACATCAACATAACGAAATATGCAAAAAGGCATTCCAAGGGATGGAAAGCGCGGCAAATTTCCTCAAAGATTTTGACGATTACTACCCGTTATGGGAGGAAGACCGGCAAGAAACACTGCGACAGTTTTTGCTTTACGGCAGACCTTTAAATTTAGAGGAAGTAGAGTTAATTAGGGAAGAAGGCGAACAGGCTCTTAAGGAAACACCTCCGACTCTTAACCAATTTAAAGAACAAATAGATTATTACGAAGAGTTGTACAAGAAGGTAGAAGAAATCCCGACCGAAAAGATACTGGGCGGTTGGTTGAGAGTAGATCTTCGACCTTTACGTCAAGCGATTTTGAATAGTGTTTGCAAATGGGGAAATCTATTTAAGCAACATTTGTACAATAAGGTAATTGGCAGTCTGCAAGAATTAGAGGATTTTGTAAAAGAGGCGGTGACAGCAATGCAGGTTACTTTGACGGAGGACGATTACGACGGATTGTTGAACGTAATGAGTTACTTGTTTAAAGTGAAAGAGAGGCAACATGAAACAGATAACATGTTTGAGCCTCTAAAACAGATAATGGATTTATTGAAAGAATACGATGTGGAATTTCCTGAAGATATCATAGTGCAGTTGCAAGAAATTCCTGACAGATGGATACAGTGTAAGAAGGTAAATGATTTTGTAAGAAAAAAAAAGGTAGTCACAAACTACAACAATTTGAGAAACACTATTTTGGGACTTACTCTCAAGCACCTAGGCCAAGGTAAAAAAAATACAGGGTTTTTCACGCTAAACAGCACAGAATATTGTGCGCAAAATATAAGGTTTTCAAAAAGATTGGGTGGCTTTCCAAATATACTTTAAGTCACTATAACTGGATTAATTTAAATAGAACACAATATTTTTTAATTTACATTTGGCGTTTTCTTAATAAAAGTTTGTTTGCATTTTTTTGGTAATTCTTCGTTAGAACTAAATTTACAAGAGCGTATTGATATCACTTTTACCCTCGAAAAATATCGAGCTGCGTTTCCTCAGTTTCATGTCATCTTTATAGTTGGTTGTGATTATTTAGTTGCCGTTACTGCCTGGATGAAATAATACTTTTCAAGTTCCATAAAATTTTTAAAACTCCTTTATATTATAATTGCTAGTTGTTGTACCCGCCGGTTTTAAAGCATATTGTAATTCTTTAAGACTAGAATTTGGTCCAATGTCAAGTAGCGATAGAGTATCAGAAAAAGTAATCGATGCAAGATATCCAATTTTAGATCAAATTGACTACCTCAATAAATTACCTGCCAGTTCTAAATTCCATGGGCAACTGGTACGTATGAATAATAGTTACACCTTACTATAAATCGTTTGAATACCTCAAATCCTTCTTGTGTATTTAAGAAATTAAAATTAGGATCCTTTTAGACAAAATTCAAATTGATTAAAAAAACCTCAAGATATTATGAACTTTACCAAATCATACACTTATTTCGGACGTAGAATCCAAGGTGGTTTTATTTAAAAAAGTCAACTTTCATACTTTTAACACTTTCCGGACAACAGTATAGCATAAAAGTATTTTCAAAAACTTTTTTGAAAACCTTGTTTATAGCGTGAATAATCCTGTATTGATGAATGCTGCCTAAGATGCCTCTGGTGACTAAAAACTGGTTGCGCCCGAGAAAGGTTATGTTTAACTTATTTAATTTCGGAAAAATGAACATGTCTAAAAGAAATCTTAATACCTACTATGCTTTTTCGATATATTCTGTCAAGTAGTTAATTTTATTTTTCATTTTCGGGGGTCAAATTATTTTTGAAATGCAAAATGATGTACGGTATTTACCTGATGATGACTGGAAAAAATTGACGACGTCTTCAAAAGTTGTGGAAGACATTGGCAGTGCAAAATATCACATTTCACCAATATTTGACCTTGTTTATGATCTTTAAACAAACTGAATTTACCCTCAACTTATTTCCAGCATATGCATATGATGAAATCCCTCAGGTTTTTCTACCCCTAGATTATACTCAAAATGTTTAGCAAATATTCGTTAAACAACTCTTTATAATTTGAAACAAAAAAGACCAAAAACATGGAAAATTGGTTAACCAATTTCTTTAATTTAGTCGAAAGCGTTCCACAATTTAACAACATTCTTGAATTTCCTATACAAGTTAGTTTAAACAATTAAACTTTTTATTAATTGCAGGTTGCTGCAACTACCAAACAAACGGTAGCACCGCTGCAGGCTCTCCAAGTTAATGCAATAAAGCGGCGCATCAATCTCTTCGAAATACGGCAGTCTATGTACCGAGATCAGTTCAAGATTCTTCCGCTTTTCAACTGGAACTGTCAACGGGTTTACCGGTTACTGGACAAAGTCAACAATGAACTATCTGATCTGGAAAAGGAACGCGACAAGATTCAAGAACAAGCAAACCTATTCGAACTGATCCTTCCAGAATTTAAAGCGCTGAGAGCGACCAGAAAAGAAATAAAGCAGGTCAAACAACTGTGGGATTTCATTAAGGTGGCGAGATCTTGCATCGATGAGTGGAAGCTTACGCCGTGGAAGAAAATAGACGTGGAAAACATGGAAATGGAGTGCAAGAAGTACGGGAAGGAGATACGGCAAATGGACAAAGAAATCAAAGGGTGGGACGCATATATTCAGATGGAAGCCACCGTTAAGAACATGTTGACCTCGCTCAGAGCTGTGACGGAATTGCAGAATCCTGCCATCAGAGATCGGCACTGGATTCAACTTATGCAAGCGACAAAGGTACTTTATTTCGTAATATTAAGAGTTGAGATTTTTAATTCAAAAAATATGTCCTCATATGAAGATATTTATAGACTTGACTGTAATGTAAATAAAAATGTCTAGTCAAAGCTCTAAAAACTTGTAATTAAGCAAAGCAAAGATTTGATAGAAAAAATTAAGAATGAAACATTAAGGAAAAAATTGCGTACGACATTATCAAATCCCAAAAGTTTCTAAAGTGAACTCCAACGAAGTCAGAAATTGGTCTCCAGGGGAAAATAGGGTTGGGGATTGGATATATAAGATGCTATAAAACTGGATATATCAATAAAAAGTTGCATTTTTTTTTTAAATTTCATATTTTGATTCATATTTGAAGACTTCAAAAATGTCTTTATCGATAGCTTTCAAGTTCATGTTCATAATTCGAAAAACACAAGTATAAAACGAAGATGAATTATTCAATAATATTATTGTCAGATTTCTAATAAGCACCATCGGTTTTAAAATTGTCACTCTTTATGTGCGTTATTATAATAATAATAATAATAATAAGAAAAAGTCTGTAGTCCAAATTATTTATGCCATTGCCTTTTTCATAAGCATATTGTATTTTTTTAAATGAGAAATGTTTCAATTTTTTAATTGTCCAAGACACAATGGAGTATTACAATATTAGTTTTAATATTTTGGTAAACTGATGGATCCAATTTTAAAATATTCATTACTTTTTTTTGCTGCTCTTGTGTAGACAGGAGAAAAATTGGCTTCCCTAATTTATACTGTAAGTATTGAGACCAACACAGATTTTTAATTCATCATTGCTTACCACATTTTATGTTGGCATCACAGGCACATTCTAAAATTTAAATTTCACTTTTAATATTTTTATACTTGTTTCAAAAATAAATACTACCACATGTTGCACTGGTTTGATTTTGGCGATCCCTACCAGGTCAAATTCGTCATGGATGACGATACTACGTTAAGAGATTTATTGGACTTGAATCTTCACGAATATGAAGACGAAGTCAAAACCATTGTAGACAAATCCGTGAAAGAGATGGCTATGGAAAAAATCCTGAAAGAATTAAACTCCACTTGGAGTGTGCTGGAGTTTGGAACAGAGGTTCACGAGAGAACTAAACTTCGAATAATCACCATAACTGAAGAAATGATTGAAACGCTGGAGGAAAACCAAGTCGCCTTACAAAATATGATGACGTCTAAGTTTATCGATTACTTTTTGGATGAAGTATCTGACTGGCAAAGAAAGCTATCGAATGCCGACCAAGTCATTCAAATTTACTTTGAAGTTCAACGAAAGTGGATGTATTTGGAGAGTATTTTCATTGGGTCGGAGGACATCCGACTCCAACTTCCAGAAGATTCGAAACGATTCGACAGAATCGATAGAGAGTTTAAGGATATCTTGTCCGAAATGTTGAAAACCTTAAATATTGTAAAAGCCACCAACAAGCACGGATTGTACGAGAAACTGGAGAGCCTGCTAAAAGAACTTACTTTATGTGAGAAAGCCCTTAATGATTACCTGGAAACGAAGCGCTTGGCTTTTCCCAGATTTTATTTCGTATCTTCGGCTGACTTATTAGACATTTTGTCCAACGGAAACCAACCCGATCTTATACAGAGACATCTGACGAAACTGTTTGATTCGTTGGCCCGGCTGGTGTTTGTTCAAGAGGGTGGTAGGAATTCGAAGAGGGCTAAAGAGATGATATCCAAGGAAAACGAAGAACATGTACCATTTGTGCGACCTTGCGATTGCAGCGGTAAAGTCGAGTTGTGGCTGAATAGGGTTATAGATGTTATGCGCGAAACGCTTCATCAACAGTTCGAGGAGGCGGTAATCACCTATGACGAAAAACCGCGAGAGGTGTGGATATATGATTTTCCTGCCCAGCCTGCTCTGTGTGGTACGTGCTATTGATTTTACAGAATGTCGATTTCGGCATGTAGCATAGACTAAATTCGATATGACAATTAGTGAGAAATGGCAACCAGTTATTTATGATTTGACAAGTTAGTTTATGATAGTTTGTATATTATATATTAATGGGTGTTTTTTTTTCGATGTATAGAACTTTAAGTTGGCATTACTGTTCAAGATGACGACCGATTTAACAGCTGTCAAGTGATTTATTCTGTTGGGTTTGACAATTCATCATGAATAGAATGACGCCTGAACAACTCTTGCAAATAGCACAATTTTATTTCGAAAATAATGGTTCTGTGTGGAATACGAATCGCGCACTACGTCCATTTTATCGTCGACAAAATCGTCCATCAGAGCAGTTAATTCGATTAACCATGGAACGTTTTCGCACCACGTTTACTCTTATTGATAACTCGCATCCCCAGAGACGCCGTACGGTGCGTACAGAAGAATCTATTGCTGCTGTAGAGCGTAGCATTGAGGAAGACCCGAATGAGTCCATCCGCCATCGAACATATGAATTGGATCTGTGTCCATCCACTTTATGGAAGATTTTGCGGAAGAATCTTGGTTTACGTGCTTACACAATCCAACTCGTGCAAGAATTGAAGGCAAACGATCATCAAGTAAGACGTAGATTCGTTGAATGGGCCCAAAACGAGATTGCCGTGGTTCCCGATTTTCATAAGCGAATTTTGTTTAGCGATGTAGCGCACTTCTGGTTGAATGTCTACGTCAACAAACCAAACTGCCGCATTTGGAGCGAAGCTAATCCTCAAGTGTATGTCGCAACACCGTTACATCCAGAAAAACTGACTGTTTGGTGCGCTTTATGGGCTGAACGTTACAGTCAATGGTGATCCGTATAGAGCTATGATTACTAACTCTTTCATTCTTGAATTGAATAACCACGAAGTCCAGGAGATGTGGTTTCAACAAGATGGCGCAACATGTCACACAGCTCGTGCCACAATCGATTGATTGAAAGACACGTTTGGTGACCGCCTAATTTCGTGTTTTGGACCTGTGAATTGGCTTCCAAGATCTTGTGATTTAACACCGTTAGACTACTTTCTGTGGGGCTATGTAAATTCATTGGTCTATGCGGATAAGCCACAAACGCTTGACCATTTGGAAGACAACATTCGCCGTGTTATTGCCGATATACCGCCATAAATGTTGGAAAAAGTCATCGAAAATTGGACGTCCAGATTGGACTACATCCGCGCCAGCCGTGGCGGTGATATGCCAGAAATCATATTAAAAATGTAATGCCACAAAATTATCTTTCGGATAAATAAAATTGATGTCAATCGAATACTCCATCGTTGTTTTATTGCTTACTTAACTTAAAGTTCTATACATAAAAAAAAACACCCCTTATTTTGGAAAAATCGCTTTTATCCTTTTTCAGAGATAGTGGAATGAGAGAACTCTTTTAGATTAGATTGTAGACGTAGATTACCTAATTATATTAATTATAAGTGAATTTGTAGTAGTAGATTTCCAAATTTTCCGAATTAGTATGATACAATTCTAGTAATGAAATCAATATGTTTGCGTTAAATAATTAAAATATCATTTGAAAGCTTCATGCATATATTTTAATGTCAGACAACAACCACCGATTTTGTAAAAATTCAGTACGAACTGATACCAATATTTATCAATATCCACAAAATATGTACATCTAACCCAATGGCTAGAAGTACCGCCACTGTGATATACAGTAAGGCTCACAATTCTTGGCCACTAGAAGGATATAAAGAACATACCGTAAATTATAGATTCGTTTGGTAACCATAGCTATAAAATATTTTTTATATTTCACAAAATAAGAGAAAGTGATTGTGATATATCATCGAAAAAGGTCTTAAAGTCAAAAAGTCTTCTTAAATTTTCAAAAAATAGAGCTGTTTTCATTAAAAACGGTTAGATTCGGGGTTATAAACTGAAAAATGTTAGATTAATATTTTTTTGAACACCAATAAATTCTATATAAAAACGTCTCTGTCTTTTTAATCGCAAGACCCTATAGAGATAGAGCGTACGCTGAAAAATTCATTTATTTTAAAATTTCACTTTAGAAAATTGTTGAACTATTTAAATTATATATTGTTTGAGGGGGTCGCTAATGAGGGGTGTAAACACCGTCTCGGATGATTGATTCCCAAATTGGTGACAGGTAGAGACTTGAGTTACACTTAAGATTGTTAGGTTGTTTATAGATTTCTACAGACTCTACAAACCAAAAATCCGATAGTCTATAGAAATCTATAAACAACCTAACAATCTTAACCGCGACTCAGACCTCTACCTGTCACCAATTTGGGAATCAGTCATCCCAGAGGGTGTTTATACCTCTCATTAGCGCCCCCCTCAAACAATATATAAGCAGGTACAGAGTAAAATACGAGCCAATTTCCTTTAAGCTCTGAAGAAGCCAACAGGATGATTGACGAAACGTCAGCAATTTCGACTAAGCAAAAACCGACGCAGGAGGAATCCAGAAGTTTTGTCATTTTACCAAAAAATAATCTGTAGAAAAGATTGCAGGATACAGATCTTAGTCTAAATAACAAATAGTAGAGCCTAAGCGATTTTTTTTGGGCACGTAGCAAGAGTCATATCGAATATAGTCGATAAATAGAATTCTAAGTGAGTCGCGGGCTCGACATGCAGTCCCACGCACTCGCTGGTAAGTAATTTCGTTCATCTATATTTTACCAGGTACCCAAATATGGTGGACCACGGAAGTGAACATGGCGTTTGCGAGGTTGGAGGAAGGCTACGAAAATGCGCTTAGGGATTATCAAAGGAAGCAAGTTGGCCAACTGACGTCGCTTATTAATTTGTTGTTGGGCGATTTGACTGCCGGCGAGAGACAGAAAATCATGACGATCTGCACCATTGATGTGCATTCGCGCGACGTGGTGGCTAAAATGATCGCCATTAAGGTGGAAAATTCTCAAGCTTTCCAATGGCAGAGCCAACTGAGGCATCGATGGGACGAGAAAGAGAAGGATTGCTTCGCCAATATTTGCGATGCTCAGTTTAGATACTCTTACGAGTATTTGGGGAACACGCCTCGGCTGGTTATTACTCCTTTGACTGACAGGTATCGGTATCATTTAGCTTGCCAAAACTTTTTAATCCTTCAGAACTCGGTTTATAACAATGTGTTTCATGAAAATTAATATGTTAAGGATGAAAAAGCTACCCTATGTCAGACTGGTGCTATCAAATAACCCGATGTTTCCAAATAATCGGAACATGTTTGGGTCAAATATTTTATGCTAGTTATGCTAGATACATGCTATATGGTTATGGTACAAAACTAACTAACAATCCCGTTTATCTATGTTGTAGTTGTTAATCGGGATATAACAAAGAGCAAAAATCTTGAATGATTACGATAAACGTAACTGATTTCATAGCTACATCATAAACACTCTAACAAATTGACAGTGATAAATAATTTAAACAAGAGTATCAAACAAGTGTATGGGATACACTAAATTTCAAGAATAAGAAATAGCAAACAAACAGAATGCAGCTTTTCAGATATCGACCCGCACCAATAGTTTTGGTTAGTTTAAATCAATCTTAATTAAAAAATAAATGAAATAAAAATTAAATCTTAGTTAATAATAGCAGAGCATTAATCCTCGTAATTGTTATTTAAACTACTGATAAGTTGCCAGTGAAGGCAAACATTAAAACACCGGTATTGCACTACGCTTACGCGCATGTCCGGGTAGACAATAATTGTTTAGATTGCCTAACAATCAACATAAAATAATAAAATAAGACAGCTAATCGAGCTGCTTGACTTATGTCTAATAATTTAACTTTGTTTTTTACCTCGTTTTGCCAGAAATGCCTATGCAATTTATACCTTTTTTTGGTCCTATTAATTATTTCCTTCTTGCGCTTTGAATAATCAAATAAATAAATAAATAATAATTGAACGATACCTTCCTTACTCAGATATGCGTCGAATGCTCACTTTTAAACGACAATAGATGCAATGGAAATAATAGAATTAAGAAATATTTGACGACGTCATATCTTAAATTTGTTAAAAAATTCCCTCATAGAATATGGTTCTTGATTTGTTAGTTTACCAAATTTGAATTTAAACTGACTGTTTGATAATGAACGAATATTTCCTTTTTAATTAATAATGAGCATAATATCTAATATCAATTATTTATTTTTGTTAGATATAGGAATATGAATACCAATAAATTCAGTGACTTTTCCGTGCAAATTTCTTGTGAACGCGCGGGGACTTTATTGGAATTTTTTGAAAATCAAACAAAGATACCTTATTTAACTTTTGGTTTCGCGCTAGTCAACAGAAACATTTCTTTTAGTATTTACCCACGCTCTTATTATTTTACCCCTTAAACTCAGCAACAGCAACTCGGCGAAATGTGTTTTAAGGAAACTAAAAAAAATGTTAGAAACTGAATAAAATTATGGCACATTGCAATAAGATTGACATTGATAAGTTTTGTTCAGTGATTAAACGAGAGAACAACAATGTTTGGGGTTATCCATCAAATGTGTAATTTTAGCTCTATTATTAAAGTGAAACTTAAGAAACCACCGATTTTGTTATGACTCTGGATAATTTTTTTAATCATACTTCTCGTTTTCGAACGACCAGTTGGTATATATATGCTTTTCATTTACTCCACAAGGACTCTTTGACACACGGCAAGAATTTTGACTATGGGATAAGATTTTTATAATTTCTTGATTCTTCTCTACCTGAGCCAGTTGGTCCGAACTCTCAGCCCCTATAATTCGGGGAGGTTATATTTTTAATTACCGTATCCGACTTCCTTGGTTTGGTTCATTGTTCGTACAGGTGCTACATTACTCTTACACAAAGTCTGCATTTAATAATGGGTGGTGCTCCCGCTGGACCGGCAGGGACGGGTAAAACTGAAACTACAAAGGATCTGGGAAAAGCTCTTGGTATGATGGTGTACGTCTTCAACTGTTCCGAGCAAATGGATTATAAATCGATAGGAAATATTTATAAGGTATACTAAAGAATTATTATATGGTAGCTGTGTAATTGGAAGTATTTTAACTATCTAGGGTTTGGCTCAAACTGGGTGCTGGGGATGTTTTGATGAATTCAATAGAATATCCATCGAGGTTCTTTCAGTGGTTGCCGTTCAAGTGAAAACCATCCAGGACGCGATCAAAGACAATAAAAAGAAATTCTGGTTTTTGGGTCAGCAAATCGCTTTAGTACCTACGGTAGGTAAAACAAACTGTAAAAATTAGAGGAAAATCAGTACTATTATACTGCACCATGAATCATTAATAAGAGTTAGAGATTGGTTTTGAGTAAAAATTCATCATGTCAGTTACTTCAAAAGCGTTAAAATTTCAATAATAATTTTTTGTTCTTAGGTTGGGTGTTCTTGGAACATCTTATGTGATTTCCTTTACTATGGTTAGTTCTGGTTAGTTTGTTGTGACTATATTGCTATTTTTAAAATTAGAAATCACACCTGGTAACTGTCATATTCAAAACTTGTATGATAAAAAATTTAACCACCTCAATCGAATCCTTGAATTCTTATATTTTTACATAACTTTGGTGTTAACATGTTATGGTTATCTAATATACCAATTTTTCCTCCACATCATTTCTTTTTAAGTTTAGCCAAACTAGGTCTTTGAAAATGGTCAAATCACTGTGGGTTTAATTAATGAAACCAGAACCCCAGATGTCTCTTATGAGAGAGATCCAGAGTGTTAATTTAGTTCTACTTATTTCTATAAAGCTCAAGCAGTTTTAGACATATAGACATGAAAACTAATGGGAATTATAAATATAAATTCTCTCCTGTCTTAGGTCGGTCTGTTCATTACTATGAATCCTGGTTACGCTGGTCGGACTGAACTGCCCGAAAATTTGAAAGCTCTTTTTCGCCCATGCGCCATGGTGGTGCCTGATTTTGCGTTAATTTGCGAAATTATGTTGGTCGCGGAAGGTTTTCAAGAAGCTCGCTTGCTAGCTAGAAAATTCATAACGCTCTACACTCTATGTAAGGAACTCCTCAGCAAACAGGATCATTACGACTGGGGTTTGAGGGCGATTAAATCGGTGCTGGTTGTTGCCGGCTCGCTTAAACGTGGTGATAGACAAAGACCCGAAGACCAAGTGTTAATGAGGGCTTTGCGCGACTTCAACATACCCAAAATAATTACAGAAGACGTGCCGGTCTTTATGGGATTAATTGGTGACTTGTTTCCGGCATTGGACGTGCCAAGGAAGCGCAACTTAGAGTTCGAGAAAATGATCAAGAAGACCACAATCGAAATGAAACTTCAACCGGAAGAAGGATTCATTTTGAAAATTGTTCAATTGGAGGAGTTGTTTGCGGTGAGGCACTCAGTATTCATCATCGGGTTCGCCGGGACCGGAAAGTCTATGGTGTGGAAAACCTTAAATCGCACTTACGCTAACATGAAATTGAAACCCGTCTACAATGATTTGAATCCAAAAGCTGTAACTAATGACGAACTGTTTGGGGTGATCAATCCATCGACTAGAGAATGGAAAGATGGCTTATTTTCTGTAATTATGAGAGATCAAGCGAACTTAAGTGGAGAGGGTCCCAAATGGATTGTCCTAGATGGCGATATTGATCCGATGTGGATCGAATCTCTCAACACTTTAATGGACGATAACAAAGTTTTGACTTTGGCCAGCAACGAACGTATCGCGTTGACCCGTTCGATGAGGTTGCTATTTGAAATTGCAAACCTAAGGACTGCAACCCCAGCAACTGTGTCCAGAGCTGGCATTTTGTATATAAATCCCGCGGATCTGGGCTGGAGCCCTTTCGTCGCCTCTTGGATCGACACCAGAACCCAACAAAGTGAAAAAGCAAATTTGATGATATTATTTGATAAATACGTACCTCCCTGTTTGGAAGCCGTTCACAAAAAGTTCAAAAAAATCACTCCAATATCGGACATAGCCCACTTGCAAATGCTGTGCAGTTTGCTAGACTGTTTTTTAACTGCCCAAAACGTTCCTCTTGATTGCCCGAAGGAATGGTACGAGACCTATTTCGTTTTTTCGGTGGTGTGGGCTTTCGGGTCCGCGATGTTTCAGGACCAAATCATAGACTGGCGGAACGAATTCAGCAAATGGTTCATAAACGAGTTCAAAAGTATCAAGTTTCCCGTAGGTGGTAACGTGTTTCAATACTACATTGATTCGGAAACGAAAAAGTTTTTGCCGTGGACAGATTTGGTTCCTCATTTTGAGCTCGATCCCGATATCCCACTGCAGGCGACCCTGGTGAATACCGCTGAAACCAGTCGGATAAGATTCTTTGTCGATCGACTGGTTGCGATGAAAGTACCGGTTATGTTGGTGGGTCCTGCAGGAAGCGGCAAAACCGTTATCATCCAAGAGAAACTGAATAGTTTGGAAGATACTTACGCTGTAACGAACGTGCCGTTCAATTTTTACACCACATCGGAGATGTTTCAGAAAATTTTGGAAAAACCTTTGGAGAAAAAAGCGGGCAAGGTATATGGTCCGCCGGGCAATAAAACGATGATATACTTCATCGACGACATGAATATGCCAGAGGTTGATAAATATTTTACCGTACAACCGCATACGCTTTTAAAACAATGGATGGATTACCAACATTGGTACGACAGACAGAAGTTGACCATAAAGGAAATCCACAACGTGCAGTTTATATCTGGCATGAATCCGACTGCTGGTTCTTTCACTATCGATCCACGATTGCAGCGGCATTTTAGCGTTTTCGCAGTCAGCTACCCTTCCGAAGAAGCCTCCTTACACATTTATAATTCGATTTTTTCACAGCACCTTGCCAGTCCGCTTCAAAAGTTCAGCGCCAATATTCAGAAACTTTGCCCGACGCTTGTGCAAGCGGCGCTCCATTTGCATCAAAAAGTGGGCCAAACTTTTCTTCCAACTGCTGTAAAGTTCCATTACACTTTTACGCTCAGGGACTTCTCTAACGTTTTCCAAGGGATGCTTTTTGCAACTGGGGCCGCCATTCCCAATCAGTCTTCTCTCATTCGTCTTTGGATGCACGAAGCGAATAGAGTTTACGGCGACAAATTGGTTGAACGCCGCGATATGGATACTTTTAACAAGCTCATGATCGAAACCGTTAAAAAAGGGTTCGAGGAGCTAGACGAAAATGTCGTGTTTGAAAAGCCGTTAATTTTCTGCCATTTTTCAGAAGGAATAGGCGATCCCAAATACTTTCCCATCACCGATTTTGACCATTTGAGTAGATTATTACATGACGCACTGAGCGGATACAACGACCTGATTGCGGCAATGAATCTAGTACTTTTCGAGGACGCCATGTATCACATATGCCGTATTAGCAGGATATTAGAGGCACCTAGAGGCAACGCTTTATTGGTAGGTGTAGGAGGATTCGGAAAACAGTCTCTTACTAGACTAGCAGCGTTCATTTCGTCTTTCGAAGTATTCCAAATTCAACTGAAGAAAGGTTACTCTATGCACGATATGAAAACAGATATTGCTCAACTGTATTTAAAGGTTGGTCTGAAGAGTGTTGGAATCGTGTTCTTGATGACCGATGCCCAGGTGCCCGACGAATCATACCTGGTGTTAATCAACGACGTTCTTGCGTCGGGTGAAATTAGTGAGCTGCTACCGGATGAAGACGTCGAAAATGTCATCAATGGAGTTCGAGGTGAGGTCAAAGGTTTGGGTCTGCAAGATACGCGCGAAAACTGCTGGAAATTCTTCATCGATCGCGTGAGACGCCTTCTGAAAATAGTGCTCTGTTTTTCACCTGTCGGTTCGACGCTGCGAGTGCGCGCTAGGAAATTTCCAGCATTGGTTAACTGTTGCTCTATCGATTGGTTCCACGATTGGCCCAGGGAAGCTTTGGAGTCGGTATCGAAGAGGTTTGTAGCTGAAATCGAAGTTTTACCGCAACCTCTTATCGATTCGGTCTCGTTGTTTATGTCCCATGTTCACGGGCTAGTTAATGACTTTTCGGAAACCTACTTGCAGAACGAAAAACGTTACAATTACACAACACCCAAATCCTTCTTAGAACAAATCGATCTGTATGGGAAACTCTTAACAGAGAAATCGGAGGATCTTCACAACAATATTGACCGCCTGCAAACCGGTTTGACTAAGCTAGCGTCGACGTCCGAGGAAGTGGACGGTCTTAAAGAAGTTCTCGCGGTGCAGGAAGTAGAGTTGGCGGAAAAAAATGTCGCCGCCAGTAAGCTGATCGAAGTCCTTTCGATCGAGAACGAGAAAGTGGCGAAAGAGCAGGCGATAGCCAGCGAAGAAGAAGCGAAAGTTAAATTAATTGAGGAAGACGTAACGATTAAAGCCAAAATTTGCGCAGAAGATCTAGCTAAAGCCGAACCGGCTCTGATTGCGGCCCAGGCGGCTTTAAATACGCTAAACAAAAACAACTTGACGGAGTTGAAATCGTTCGGCAGTCCGCCTGACGCGGTCGTCGCTGTTTGCGCCGCAGTTTTGGTACTGTTTTCAAAAAAAGGCAAAATTCCCAAAGATAGAAGTTGGAAGGAATGCAAACTAATGATGGGTAAAGTAGATCAATTTTTGAACGACCTGATCACTTACGATAAGGAAAATATGCAGCCGGAAGTGGTCAAGGCTGCACAGGAATACCTAAAAGATCCCGAATTTAACCCGGAAAATATCCTGAGTAAATCTGTAGCCGCCGCCGGCCTCTGCGCTTGGGTTATAAATATATTGAAATTCTATGATGTGTTTGTAGTGGTGGAGCCCAAAAGACGGGCTTTGGCGGCCGCGAACAAGGAATTGGCGGATGCGCGAGGGAGACTCGCCGAACTCAAAGAGAAACTCGACGAGCTGGAGAAACAACTGGCCATACTAAGGGCGGAATTTGAAGATGCCACAAATGCTAAGCTTAAATGCCAAGCCGAAGCGGACGCTACCACCCAGATGATCGATTTGGCCAATCGACTGGTGAATGGTTTGGCTTCAGAAAATATTCGTTGGAGGGAGCTGATTAAACATTACAAGGAGGCTACCGTGACCCTTCCCGGAGACATTTTATTGGTCACTGCTTTTATTTCGTATTTAGGATGCTTTACTAAACGGTATCGTACTGATATGTTGGACAAACACTGGAGGCCGTTTTTAAAGACTCTTGAAGTGCCGATTCCTATGACCGAAGACTTGGACCCTTTAACCATACTGACCGACGATGCCAAGATTGCGCAGTGGAACAATGAAGGTCTTCCTACTGATCGCATGTCTACAGAAAACGCCTGCATATTAACGAAATCGACTAGATGGCCCCTCATTATCGACCCGCAATTGCAAGGTATAAAATGGATTAAAACGAAGTACGGGGACCATTTAAAAGTGGTGAGGTTAACGCAGAGGACGTATTTGGATGTGATCGAAAAATGCATTTCTGATGGACAGACGGTGCTGATAGAAAACATTGGAGAAACTATGGACGCCGTTATGGATCCAATCCTGGGCAGGGTGTTGGTGAAAAAGGGAAGATGCATTAAGATCGGCGACAAAGAAATCGACTTCAATCCCAATTTCCGATTGATTTTGCACACGAAACTGGCGAACCCGCATTACAAACCGGAAATTCAAGCCCAAACCACTTTGATTAATTTCACTGTTACCCGTGACGGTTTGGAGGAGCAACTGTTGGCAGAAGTCGTAAAAGCCGAACGGCCTGATTTGGAAACGCTCAAATCGACTTTAACGAAACAACAAAACGATTTCAAAATTACCCTAAAAACGTGCGAGGACAATTTGCTTTACAGATTATCCTCTGCCACTGGAAATATTCTGGGAGACGTTGAGTTGGTAGTTAACTTGGAGACGACAAAAAAGACGGCGAATGAGATTGCATTAAAAGTGGAGGAAGCTAAATTGACTTCGGTAAAAATCGACGAGGCTCGTGAACACTACCGACCGTGCGCAACGAGGGCGTCTTTGTTGTATTTCATACTGAACGATTTGTTTCGTATTAACGCCATCTACCAATTTTCCTTAAAAGCCTTTAGCGTTGTCTTTAAAGATGCGTTGAAGAGAGCTACGCCGGCAGAGAATTTAAACGAAAGGGTCTCAAATTTGCTGGATAACATCACGTTCTCCGTTTTCATGTACACCTCCCGTGGTTTATTCGAATGCGATAAGCTAACGTTCATGGCCCAAATGACTTTCCAGATATTTTTGCAACTGGGAGAAATAAATCCAGAGGAACTGGATTTTCTTCTTCGATTTCCCGCCATAGCCAATCTAAGTTCGCCGGTAGATTTTTTAAACAATATTTCTTGGGGTGGTATAAAAACGCTTTCTCTCACCGAGGAGTTTAAAAACCTCGACAAGGATTTGGAGGGGTCAGCCAAAAGGTGGAGAAAATTCGCAGAGAGCGAATGCCCGGAAAAGGAAAAATTTCCTGGCGAATGGAAAAACAAAACGACTCTACAAAAGTTGTGCATTATGCGGTGCCTTCGGCCAGACAGAATGACTTACGCGGTGAGTCTCTATATCGAAGAAAAATTAGGGTCTAAATACATAACTGCTCGGAGCGTTGCGTTTGAAAAATCCTACGAGGAGACCAGCTCCTCGACTCCAGTATTTTTCATTTTATCCCCGGGAGTGAACCCACTAAAAGACGTTGAGCGAATGGGGAAACGATTGGGGTTCACGTTCGATCATGGAAATTTTCACAGTGTCTCTCTAGGCCAAGGCCAAGAAATCGTTGCCGAAAATGCGATGGATTTGGCAGCCCAAGAAGGTCAATGGGTCATCCTACAAAATATCCATCTGGTGGTGAAGTGGTTGGCAACGCTTGAGAAGAAAATGGAACAGTGTGGTGAAAGTGCACACGACAATTACAGATTATACTTGAGCGCCGAACCTTCTCCAGACCCACACTCTTGCGTAATACCTCAAGGTATTTTAGAATCCTCGATTAAAATAACGAACGAACCACCCACCGGTATGTATGCGAACTTGCATAAAGCTCTGGATAATTTTAATCAGGAAACTTTGGAGATGTGCTCCAAGGAAGCGGAGTTTAAGGCAATTTTGTTTGCCCTCTGCTATTTCCACGCTGTGGTGGCGGAAAGGAGGAAATTCGGGCCACAGGGTTGGAACAGGAATTACCCGTTCAACGTAGGCGATTTGACCATTAGCGTAAGCGTCCTCTACAACTATTTGGAAAACACCAACAAGGTAAGCGAACTTTGTTAGCAAAAAGGCAACAACAATTTTGTTTATTGTTGTAAAATTAATTTGTTAATGAAGAACATTTTTCGATTTTATAATTGTACAAATTTTACACTTAGCGGCATGCAACAGACGATGTTTTTCGTATTTATTTATTATTATTTTCGGATTTAAATAGTGCTAGACGAGAAAAATTAACTTGAATACTTTTTTTTATGTATAAAAATGTTGTTGTCTTGTGGAAAGTTTTTTTACAGTTATTTTTTTGAAGATTATTTTGGAGTTGATTTATTTTATTTCATCGGCGATGCGCGCCTCTCGAGAAAAATAGTGCCTCTTCTATGGGGGGTTTGAATTGAGCTCCGAGTCCTGTTATTGGGCTGCCTCTGGTGGTGCGCAGCTGGCGAGGGTACGAATTGGAGTTTACTCCTTTTTTGAACAGTTTGCATGTGCTGTCGTTTTCTTAGAGGGCAGTGTCTTGTTAGTCTACCTAGCTTTCGTAGTCTGGCGCAACTGAGACAGAGATTACTTTTGATCCTGAGGCATACAGGGTCCCACAATTACATCCCTCGACTGCCTTAGTCCCCGGAAAATCTCCTAGTGCAGAGCGAACTGCTGTTTAATCAGCTCGCTCTTCAACATGGTGTCTGCTTTTACAACGGAAGGCTCCGGTCCGAAATACAGTATTGCCACCGCAAACGGAGCAAGTGTGTCTGCCATTTCGTTGCCCTTAATCAGATCAGCGGTTAACAGAATTAAATTCCGCCAGGTTTGTCAACGGTTTTCGGTAGTAGCGCATTCATGTATCTGATTAGCCTGTGACATAAGAATATTTCCTCCCGTAGGGTGTATAAAGCGCAAAGTAGCCTCACTCTTTTCTCTCTTCATAGAGAAGACATGTTGGCTCCCGCTCGAGGCAGATAGAAGGTGTCGGTGCGCGTCTGTCGTCGGGTTCCAATTTCATAGGATCATAGTAAAATCTATTTGTATGGAGCCGGTCACTATTATGCAGCACCACCTTTGTACTCCCCTTACAGCTGCCACGATTGTCTGTGATTTGTGGCTTCAATCTCCAATTATGTCCCCACAGGTGCCAACACATTAACGCGAACCGTGCAGAAGAGCTTAGAGTCTAGAGTCCAGTTCCAGTCCAGATACTTTACTTTGGCAAAACTTACATGAATGGTTAATAAAATTCTTTCTTTTTCTCTTTGTTTCCAAGATAAACTCTTCGATGACCTGTAACATAAAAATGTATGCAAAGCTTATCAATTTTAAAGGAAACGTTGGTGCGTATCTGCAATACTATACGACACGCGAGAGTTACCTGCGCCTAACTTGAAAGTCGGAAGCGAAAATGCCAAGCAAATGGAGCGAAATATCAATTTTTCAATTTAACAGAAAATCCTGCATTCAGAAACATTTTCCTGTTCAAACCCCATTAGATAATCCGTTCCCGGTTCAAAAATACGAAAGTCACAGTCGCAACTCGGTCCGCCTGTTAATTCCAGTTTCGTTCCAACTTAAAAATTATTTCGCGTTAACATTTTATCGCGTCCCATATTTTGTTGGCAGAATTGCGAATCGTGACCCAATTTTTCCCCATTATTTAATTTATTCATGAATCTGTGTGTGCTAATTTTCACCACTACAAATCGAGTTTCCGTTGTTGTCCGGAATAATCGAGTTTTAGTCGAAAGTAACGTTGTTATTTTGATTGATTATTGTTGTCTACAATTCGATACTCGCCCGTGATAAATTTAAGTTTATCTGTTATTTATACAGCCGGATTTGCGTTGTTGCCGGTTAAAATTTGCCCGCTAAATGCCGTTGCGTTGCAGATCCCGTGGGAAGATTTGAGGTACTTATTCGGGGAGATTATGTACGGAGGGCACATAACCGACGACTGGGACAGAAGATTATGTCGGAGCTATCTATTAAGTTACATGCAACCGGAATTAATCGAAGGGGATTTACACTTCGCCCCAGGTACTATTACATCCTGCTGTTCCTATTATCAAGGTGTCACTTGCTCCTTCCGTCAAATTTACCTTTGTCTCCTGTGATATTCCCCACGCCATTAGTATTGCATCTTTAAGTTGTTAGCCTCCGTTATTGATATTTTTTCGTCACAGTGAAATTAAAATCGGAATGGCTTCAAAATATACTGCAAAATATAAATTGCAACAGCTAGTAAATGTAAACATATTTTTAAAAAATATTTTGGGAAGTAGTCGGAACAAATACAAAACAAACAATTTTATTGTTGTTGTTGCTGAAGGTTCCTAAGTAAACTTACTTTTAGTTCAACGCATCAGAGTAGTGTTCGCAGTATTTTTAGTTTACGAATAACATCATGATGTTCATATCAACTAAGAGATGTTCCAATAATTTTCCCCTTCCACACGACTGGAATTGGAGAGTCCACTATTTCAAATTATTGCGGAAGAGAAATACAGCAGATCAAATGAAAACTTTCAAAAAAAGTGCAAGCAAACCATTAAAGCTTCTTCAAGAAGATACCAAGTCTAAAAAAGTTCACACTTTTTATTTTAAAAAAGAAATACCTACCTAAGGTAAGATTATCAGGGGACCTACTTTGCCTTATCATCCAGGTCAAAGTGAGCGATGGGAACTAAATTTATCAGAATATATAGCAAGTGTAGGTAGACAGAACACGAGATTGAAAATGAAAGATTACTGTCTGATGAACGTCAAGGTATTCAGGAAATGACATCACAGAATTGGCAAAAAGCATCAAGGGGAATGTATTTTCCTTCTTATCATATCTTGTTCACTATTCTGAGATTGAAAATTATGTTTTTTTGCTTCTTTCATTCAATAGTTCACTGTCGTTTATCGAATATTTTAGTCCTCAAATATTCTTGTTATCCGACTGTAATTAGTTCTATAACCCGCTCATAGTTCCCTGTAGATTCTCCTTCGTTATTCCACATGCGCGAGAGTTCATTCTTATTTTCTGTTACACCTGTTGTATGTTATTTCCAAATAGCTATTAGATAATATGGTGGCTGTTCGACAAAAGAAGTTGATGCATCTTGGACCGCTATGCATCTATTGTTGAAGAGATGGGAATGATCTGCTGTGGATGCCTCTAAATTTTACCAACGAACTTGCACTTTGCGCCATTTTCTTTCTAAACAGTGAACACTCCAAGTTTTCAAATATTTATATCTACATCTATACTGTGGTGGTTGGTGTTGGTGGTTGCAAACAAGAATTTAAATGACAGTGCGCGCGCATATTAGATGTCCTACCTATTTTTTTCATAGTCGCTTCAAAAATTCCTTCATTATCAGCATAGGCATGTCCTCCATATATCCGGTAGCTATATGATTATTTCCTATTCATTTTGAACTTACTTTGGCTAATGTCACCTTTGCCACATTGTTCTGTGTTGACAGTTTAACATTGTGAGGTTATTCTTCTTTTTTACTTCTATTTGTAGTAGTTATGAGGACAGACACAACTAACTAGGATATTCTTTTTTATTTTACACCACTCCCTTTGGTATGCACCGGGAGCATCGGGATATATTTTACCGGTTTGTTTTTTGCAGGTTTTTTTGCACCGCCAAATACGGACTACGTCGGATATCATAAGTACATAGACGACAGATTGCCGACCGAGAGTCCGTACTTGTATGGACTACATCCGAATGCGGAAATTGGCTTTTTAGCAAGTACCGCAGAGAACATGTTCCGAACTATTTTTGAAATGCAACCCAGGGACTCTAGTGCTGCGGCGGGGGCTGGTATGTCAAAGGAAGACAAGGTAATATTTTATAATAATGAAGTAACTGCAATATGAGACGCTGTGGTCCAAATAGTTTAATCCCGCCAATTAAAACCTTTCTTGATCGCAGTAACCAGACTATTAGTTTTGTCCCTCGCAACGGGTTTACACGAGTCCTTTATTAAACAATGCTGTTGCATAAAATTTAACTTTACCTTAATTTTTCACAAGCACGATTTTTTTTTGACGAACAAAGTTTGTTAAGTTATAAGACAGCGTCCCCTTGGGCCTACTGTCAAATGCATATTATTATTGTAAAAAACCGTGGTCCTTTGATATGTTTACCGTTTACCTTTGGCTCATTCTAACTGAATAGGCGACAATAAAGCATTATTCGTGACCCTGTTAACAGTTTTTGTGGTGTGGTGGTGTGCGCTTAGTGGAAAATAGCGCAAGAACAACGTCTACTACAATGTCCATTTTATTGTATTTAAATTGTAATATGAAAAGTCGTTCTTTTGTATTGTCAAACGCAAAACGTGAATGTCAAAGGACATTTTTGCATTGCACCTACAAACTAGCAAAATAAAAGTCCTCCTTATGACATTAAGGGCCAATTAAATAATGCAGAAATATAAAGTGATAAGGTCAGTTGTAAAGCTGATTTGTCGAAAGTTGAAAATATCAGCAGTTCTTCAAAAGTGTACTGAAGAAAGCATAAAAGTTTTACATCTTATTGAGTGACATCCATCAAACGGAGCATGTGTTTGTGGATTTGAAGCCAGTAAACTTTTTCTTTAATGTTGATTACTCTAATGAATCCCTAAAGACATAGAATCGCGAATGAAACCAAGCGAACTATTTTTTTAAGCAAAATCTCTAATAGAGTGAGGCTCGTTTAAGCTAACCTAGCTCATCTAGTCCTCTCCACCACTTCATCTTTGCAGACGGAGCAAAATGGTTCCAAGAAAAAACCCAATTTTCTTAGCAAAATCTTGTAAAAATCCCAATCTCTTATTTCCCACAAAAGTTTAGAATGCGTTTTTGGCCCATGGCCTCCTTGTTATTTTTTAGGCTTTCAACAATGTTAGTCTTTGAGTGGAACACCCGGTCTATGCATAGACTACGAATCCATTTAAATCCTCTCCGTATGAGTTGAATCTGGGGAGAAAATAATAACGCATTTTCTCCAAAATTTTCTTAAAATATATTTTACTGAAGATTTTTATTATTTAAATTTACGAAGGGACGAATGGAAATTTTACGTAAGATTTTCGTTAATAGAAACATGAGAAATGCCGCAGAAAACTCGTTTTTTAGGAACGGTATACGCGTGAGCGAGCAATTTAATTTAGATTTTATGCGCCTCGAAGGCATGTCCGATGAAAAAGCTCATTTTCTATTTATAAGTTTTGTGTTGGGAACTCGTATATATTCTTTCTTTAGGTTAGAAATGCTTTGGAGGAAATCTACGACAAATTGCCTGAAGAGTTTCCCGTAGTCGAAATGATGGCCAAAGTCGAAGAGCGCACCCCTTACATCATTGTCGCTTTCCAAGAATGCGAAAGGATGAACACATTAACGAGGGAAATGAAGAGGTCGCTACGTGAACTCGATTTGGGGTTAAAGGGCGAGCTGACTATTACATCTGACATGGAGGATCTACAAGAATCGCTGTATTTGGATCAGGTGCCGGATTCATGGTCTTCGAAGGCTTATCCTAGCTTGCTTCCCCTCGGACAATGGGTTGGAGACCTCTCACTAAGGTGGATGAATTAAAATATTCCATATTCCAATTCTATCGCAAGTTCAAAAAATTAGGTAGTCAGTGTAACACTTCATTCCATCAGTAACTAGTCCGTTATTGCCTTTATTCGGCCACCTACTGGTTTCTAACGGCCATGGCAACGGCAGATATTATGGTCACGTTGGCTATTAATATAATAGGATTTTATCCTTATCAGATGCAGCTTTGTCAAGTACTCTATTAATTGCACAAACTAAAATGTTTTTCGATGTGATGTGTATAACACAACAAGAAATAAGTGTCGAAGCTTCGCCACATATGGGGATGCCTAAATGAAATTATCTAGGATATGGTTCCTGTGGAACACTGAAAAATTTGAAAATAGCCATAAGTAACGCCTTAAAAACTATAACCTGCAAAATCAGTATTAGTTCGGAAAAACATAAGTCAGTGCAAGGGGTAAACCGCAGAGCTAAATCTCAATTATTTACTTATACTTGCAATTTCTTAGAATTATTTTCAAATTCTTGAGAAGTTCTTTGAAATTCTTTATTTTTCGAAAAGGCGATTCGTTCAGATTCAAGTATTTAAAGCAACTAATTATTATATTATAAGAAACAAGAATAAGTTAACGTGTAGTTATACTTAATGGCAATTAACATAATACAAATATGAACAAAATCAATGTTTGATTGGGTATCTACAATTGAAGTACAAATACAAAATTGTCTATAAATAACAAAATTCCAATATTACTATGTAGTGTTATTATTTTAAGTAAACTTATCGCTCACATATAAATAGATATACTTTAAATAAAAAATATTTATTTGTACCAACCAAAAATTACATTTTGAAGTGAGTTATGAAACTAGAAATTAGTTCTATGTCGATATAATAATTTCAGATGCCTTCGTGGTGTAATGGCCTGTCCGCCGTATAGTAGGTAGCTGGTTCGATCTTGGTTTTAGTGCTATATTTATTTTATTAATCAGTTTGTTTTGGCCTCAACCACCGTCGCAATTTGTGTATCATTAAAAGTGGTACCACTAGAAAACTTTGATTATGCCGCTCGTCTGTTAAGAATCTTAAAATGTCTAGCAGACAATCAGTGTTTTGATTATTTTTTCGATTATTTTGATGTGTATAAGTCTAACAAATTTCATTTGTGCACTTTTGTGGAACGACTGTTTTACTTTATTTTGAATTAGATGATCGACATTGGTTAGTCGCTATGGAAAACTCGATAATAAAGTGACTTATTTACGTTTCAATTTTCAAAATAATTGTAAAAATGTTCCTATTATTATTCTTAACATTGGGTAAGTGTTATTGTTTCTGTAGTTTGGATTACCTAAACGTTTATTGCATTGACGTAGATTGAATACCATTTGAATTTTTATCTAATTTTTCGACATTTCCATGTCTTTTTCCTTTCCCTCGCCGATACGTATCGTCTTTTTGTAAATAAAAAACAGATCCTTATTTTCTTTTCCTTTTTTGAGCGGTGAGCGTTGATTTTAGTTTTTTGCAAAATTTAATCCTCATCGAAAGAAAATCAGTAGAAAATGATTAACTTCGGTCATGGTTAATAATTTATATAATACATACCTCTTACCAATTTGTTACTTTTTAAACACCCTGAAACTGTCACTTGTATTTTTTTTGTTAATTGAAGAATAAAAGAACTAGAAGGTTGGACGCAAGATTTTTCGATGCCCGCTACCGTATGGTTGGGTGGGTTTTTCAATCCGCAATCATTTTTGACTGCTATAATGCAGCAAACTGCCCGAAAAAATGAATGGCCGCTGGACAAAATGTGCCTGATGACGGAGGTGACGAAGAAGCAAAAGGACGATTTCAATTCGCCGCCTAGGGAAGGCGCGTACGTCCATGGATTGTTTATGGAGGGTGCAAGGTACGAACGTTTTACGTGTTGCCCTTCAGTTCATTTGAAGATCTTTTTTCGGCAATTTTTGAAACATTTCGACTTTCATGAATCGTTGATTTTCATATAGATATTGAAGCATATCGTTAAAAAAAAATGTTTGGTAAACTTTTTAAGTCACTAAGTTTATTAAACACTGCGCTCTGCTCTACTCATGACTCAAATGCCGTTTACCGTACTTGTTGAATAATATATACTATTGAGCAAGAAAGTGAAAAACATTTGGTTTATGATGGATTTCATAAACTTCTTGTTGGATTATGCTAAATACTAACAGCTCTAATAGTAATTTTAGTTGATGTTTAAAGACAAATTTTCACAATTTGTATTTAACAAATATGAAAAAAGTTAATTAGTAATAATTAGTAATAATTATTAGTATATTGAATACCCACGCCTGCTAAGCGAATAGTCAAATAATAAGGAAATGTCTCAGGCAATAGTGATAAATTAATAAACGTTGGAAAGAGAAGCAACAATCTAATTAACGGCAGCACGGCGCAGAACCATCGGTCAACTTTAGATACTTGCAGCAGAGCACATGTCGAATTCGACGTCATAGCCAACTGTCAGTTGCATATGAAGAAATCAGACATTTTTATGAATCTTAAAAAACAAGGATAGCGATCAATCGAAATGGTAAAATTCAAACTTTGCCGGTGTTGAGCCCTACAAGTATGTTGGTATCTGTTATGAAGAATGGTGAAGATATACCGGACTTTTTGTACGTGTATAAGCAGGCATTTAATATCAATTGAAGATGTCACAGAGTCACTTGATTATTGAATTAACCGCGAAAGTCAAAAAAGTTAACAACAATTTAAAACATCTTAAATTCAAAAAAACGAAATCCAAGAACTCCCCCATTTTTCATGACAGATGACAACAGCCATACTATACACGATTGCAATGGGCATTTTTTGAGACTATCGGCAACAATTACTGCAATATATAATGAAGAAGCTGCATTCATTTGTTTTAAACATCTGAGTACGCCGCGGCACTTGATTCAAAAAGTGCACAAATGATGTTGCACCATAATCACAAATTTTCATAACTAACAAAGTTATGGGTAATTTTCAAAAAATGGGGCTATACCTCGGTTGGTAGTGAAGATATCGCCATGCGGTTTTTAGCATTCTACATACTAGTTATTTTGCATTTATGAAATTTAAAGCAGCTAAATAAATTGAAAGATCTGAGCCATAAATTCATAAAATCAGGAAAAATATGTCGTCCTTAGCAGTTTCATTAAATATATTTAAGTAGTTCTCGATATAATGCCGGACACCCCTTAACTGCGCACTCTAGCATAGTCCTTGTTTATGCGATAGAGTTCATGTTTTATTGCCGCCATCGTTGTTATTTTGTTAAACCGTTGGAAACACATCCGGTTACCTTTCCGCCAAAAACAATCCGTCCGGAGTTTATCTATTATTAACATCCTTCCCGTTATATTTCAGATGGGACGTCCAGCTAAATAGCATAGCGGACTCGAAGCTAAAAGAGTTGTTCCCAGTAGTGCCTGTTATTTTCATAAAAGCCATTACCCAGGACAAACAAGACCTTCGTAACATGTACGATTGTCCAGTGTATAAAACAAGGATGAGAGGTCCCACGTTTGTTTGGACGTTCAACCTGAAAACGAAGGAAAAGGCATTGAAATGGACGCTGGCGGGGGTGGCGATATTGTTGCAAGTTTAAATAACACACGGAAAATGTTTTGACTTTTCATGTTGACTCTATTAAGATATAGTTTGTTAACAAATAAAGAATTATTCATTGTTCCAGTTACAATATTTGTTATAGCCTTTCTAATTGATACGTATATTAAATTATGTCCATTAAATAATGTTTTGTTTCTGAAGTAGAATACTGCACATTGTCCTATATTCGGCATAATTAATATCAATGAAAACCCGCTTTAATAAGGCAACTACATTTCTAACCAAACACCCTAATATGATATACAATTATTTTCAACGTGGACAGGAAATAACGAGTATTTGTATAGGTGCGGATGTGCCTAAAGAACTCAGTATGTAAGAAACCAAAATTTCTGTAATATGGTTGGCTGGACAGAGGTGGAATTAGGAGAAACAAAGATTCTATCATGCAAACACTTTTGTTGGGTTGTAAGTTTCGTGGTATCTGAACTACTGCATGAATTAAGGAAACACTTCAGAAGGAACGGTTTTGGGTGCACCCTTTGATACGAACACGAACACATGGAATGTTAAAAATATTTTATCAAGGTTTGCAGAAATATACGCGGAAGTCCATACAATACTTTTTATTTTTCTCTTCCACCAGTTGACAATATCGTCGTTTGTATTTGGGCATGCGTATTCTACAGGAAATCACACCGCCGACTTCCTGTTCAGGAGGGCTGTCTGGCTAAACTTTATAGGACCGGTCTGGCGACGTCAGTCTTTAAAGAGCTGATAAACGAAAGCCCGCGGAAACAATTTCTTCAACAATGGGATGAAAAAGGAAACTGTTGGCTAGCTAGGTAGCTATCGAACTGTCCAAACGAAACAGCAGCCAAAAAATACCTGACTATGACCAGGAAAAAGCTATACAACAATGCAGGTTGGGTTTGAGTAGAAGTAGCAGTAGCAGTAAGGGTGTACGAGCAGGAAGATGAAACAGTAGAACACATTCGGTGCAAATGTCCTAAACATTTAGTCACAAAGTCATGTATAGCGAGACGACTCGGGGAACCGTCATTGCCTACATCGAGTCGCTGGGATTGATGTAAAGTCCAGTGCTCTGCCCAGAAGGAAGCACAATGGGCCTGCGAGGTCCAAGTGTTTTAGAGTAGGCTACCCTCTTCACTTATAGGCGCGTAACTCATACAAGATTGAAAAATCTTGACGGTCAGTGCGTCTGCTTGATGGTTCAGCGATACACTAGTCGTCTGTACATCGCACAATTTGACGAAGATTTTAGACATTAAGTCTAAGTCAGTTACGACTTCTTCCCAGCACATTAATTTTTTGTTGCGTTCCATCGAAGGCTCATTAATTGTCGTTTAATTAGGAAAATTATTTACTTAAACTTACACTTTATATTAATTCTATAAAATTCTGTCTATTTAATTTTACTCATTCATTAACAATATACACACTTCGAAACTCTTACATATGATTTGTTTTGTCTACTACATACTGCAATTCTGTATCCCGTGAACAATAAGTGCCTGAGATAGCGAAAAGAAAACGGGTTTCGAATAGTTGGCGTGGAAATTAATTAAACGATTCGCCGAGTTCACGAAGCCGATTATAAATTTTAAATCAAGCCAATTCAGTAATCTAGTTAACTGGTTAGACAGAAAGCGGTTAAGTTTCGAAGAAATTGTGAAATTTATGGAACAGGTATTTTGCGAAAGCTTCCAATTTAGTTCGGTACATTTTGCTAAATGCAGCTAATAGGTGACCGGAGACTGCTTTGTATTTTGTACCATACATAAAGAGTTTATGACAAGAGATGGAACAAAGTTTGTATCAAAAAAATTTGAAGAGTTGTCAAAAGGGTTTCGTCTCTATTATTTTTTGGCAATGTCAAAACAAACAAGCGACTTTCGAAAACATAAGAAGAAACATGACTTTTCCACATTGAAGACTTTGTGCATTGTCACACAGTCTATTTGTCATGACCAGATGCGTAGTTCTCTGGCACTTTATGAGATGCCAAGGGGGAGTTGGGGGTTCAAAGGACTACCTGACTATGGGCGATCCCGAAGTCACATGGCTGTCGGGCAGAGACTGGCCGTATCTGCAAGGTAAGAGTAGGGGATCCAAGGGCAATACTATGTAGTCAAATAATAAGGAAATGTCTCAGGAAATAGTGATAAATTAATGAACGTTGGAAAGAGAAGAAACAATCTAATTAACGGCAGCACGGCGCAGAACCATCGGTCAGCTATAGATACTTGCAGCAGAGCACATGTCGAATTCTACGTCATAGCCAACTGTCAGTTGCATATGAAGAAGTACACCTTCATTAAATAACGAGAAATCATTTTTCCATCCTACTCGAAAACCGGTCTCAAGAATATCAGACATTTTTATGAATCTTAAAAAACAAGGATAGCGATCAATCGAAATGGTAAAAATCAAACTTTTCCGGTGTTGAGCCTTACAAGCATGTTGGTATCTGTTATGAAAAATGGCGGAGATATACCGGACTTTTTGTACGTGTATAAGCAGGCATTTAATATCAATTGAAGATCACAGAGACACTTGATTATTGAATTAACCGTGAAAGTCAAAAAAAGTTTACAACAATTTAAAACATCTTAAATTAAGAAAAACGAAATCCAAGAACTCCGCCATTTTTCATGACAGATAACAACAACCATACTATACACGATTGCAACGGGCATTTTTTGAGACCATCGGCAACAATTACTGCAATATATAATGAAGAAGCTGCATTCATTTGTTTTAAACATCTGAGTACGCCAAAGGGGAGTTGGGGGTTCAAAGGACTACCTGACTATGGGCGATCCCGAAGTCACATGGCTGTCGGGCAGAGACTGGCCGTATCTGCAGGGTAAGAGTAGGGGATCCAAGGGCAATACTATGTAGTTCGAGCCAGCTAAGAGAGATGGGCAGTTGAGTACAAACCGTCTGCCAAGCGAACCAGAGGGTACCGGACTTCCGAAATTACTGCTAAGAGATAGTCATGAAGCTAAGACTGCTGGTCATTTGCATCGCGTCTTTAAATTGCCGAATTTATGCTTAGCGCTTCTTTTTGAATTATAATACACCAAACACAATCAAGAAACTTCCATGGGCTACTGCAATACCGTTTTCCCAAAATTTCAGAATTTTTCCTATGCCGGTTGTTGTTGAATTGAACTTGCCGACGTTACGTCAACCATCCTGTTGGCTTCTTCAACCCATAAAGGAGGAATCCAGAACTATTGTAATTAGCACCAAACGTAATTATAAACCCTGCTTTCTATTTGTAGCCAAGTATGGAGTTTTCTTAATTGACATTTGAGATGATATAATACTATTAGCTGTTTTAGTAAAAATGAGTTTTAAAACAACGACGAAAAAATCTAATCTGGACAAAATGATTAAAAAAATTAAAGATTTTTCTTATCATTTGTTGGTTTTGACACTGGCAAAGGATAATAGAGATGAAGTCTAATATTTTGGTATTGTCTTGAACGATTCGAATAGGCTGGATCCGGCGTTGTCAGATATAAATAGTAAACAGTATATACATTATTTGTAGTGTGTATTGTGAGTAGTGTAACAGGTAAACGGTGACCTTAATTGTTGATTTTTAGAGTAATAAAGTTTTAGTTCCGCTGCATTTTATGCGAAGTGACTTATTTACTTAATTTAAACTCTGTTAATTATAAAATGTATTATGAACAAAACTTATTATCAAAACCTGCTTTTTGCAAAATATTCTCATTTTACCCACAGTTACGGTTAGTACAGTTTTAAAGCTCAGACAAATTCATTTCTTTTTTTATGCTCTTTACTCTATCTCTGAATGGAGACCACTGCAGTCCTTACTAAAATGCTATTTAGAAAAGTCTAAAATTTCGAATAATTCTGGTGGGTCTGGTTTAATTGATTCCGCATAGGAAAAAATTGATGATTGATCTAATAAGATTAATGTAACATTTTATAATGACCTTCCTTCAAATCGTAAAAACCTAGCTCTTAAGCAATCTAAAACAAAAATTAAGGATTTTTTTAGTCAGAATGTCCTTTATAACACGAATGAAGAATCGGAGCTACTTAGTAGCAATATGCTACAATGAATTTTCGTATTTTGTGTACTCTCATTGTTAGATTTGTCTGTAATATAATAGTTATTAGTTATTAGTTACGCTGTATTATTGTATCAATGTTTTGTTATTTTGGACGTACTATTTGTTGTTGAATAACGTACATGAATGGTTAATAAAGTTCTATTCTATTCTATTCTAAATATATGTATATTAAACTAATGGTATTATAGCATTAACAATGTGGTCCCTCTTTGCTACTATAAATATAAACGAATTGAATTAAAATGAACCAAAATTGAAACCCGAAAGCCAAAGTAGAATTGACTGTTTGAGGCCATATTTTTATTATTCTTTGTTTTCGACAATTTTTTGACATTTACCCTGGGACAAATCCTAAAAACTATTGGACGTGTTATATCTCTGGTTGGAAAGTATATCCTTTAAATTATTGCAGATTAAAATATTCTACAACAGAGAATGAAAGTTTGCTTAACTAGAATTATATCTAGGAGAACATTGGCTCTCTAAATATTTATTTTAAACATTTATATTTGATTATTACATTTCAAATAAAACAATTAACAAACAAATTAAATTAAATTTTGCAGGAACTTTTGTTTGGGTAGTTGACGGAAACTGATTTACTATCTGTGACAGATTTTAGTATAATTAAATTTACTTAGGTTATACGTAATATGTAAATAAATAATTAAATTAATATTGCCATTAAGTTGAGAGTGACTTAAAAAGTTTACCAAACGTGTTGCATACTATACTTTTTCTACTACCGTTAGTTTTTGGGTACGTTTTTGCAAAACGATACGTCAGAATTGACAAACGTCAAAATTCAAGCCGTGCGGTAAAATCTCCGAAAACATCCGATTGTTCCCAAACCTGTGCGGTAATATCTCGGAAATGTCCGAAGAGGCTCGGATCTGTGGGCCAAGAAACTCAGGTGATAAAGTGACGCTTCCCGGACGCTAGATCGATGTATAATTAGGTATTTTACAGATTGAAATATATTATCCTAGTTTTTGATATGTGTCGAAAGTCATGTTCGTTTTTCATCTTCATTAAAGCAATAGTTCACATAAAATTTAAATTTCAAAAAACCATAAATAAAAGTCTTTATTTAATTTTCTGAAGGACGCTCTATATAGAAAATGGTCCCATTGTTCATCACCGACAAAAGATGGGGTTTTGCGTGGTGCAATATAACAACGGTTTGATTTTGGGACAAAGCAACTCTATCTAAACTAAAGCAGAACGAATTCAGAGATAATTTCCAAAAGTTTTAACAACCACCCGCCACACTGATATTTCGTTACTTGACATTCCGCTTTATGTTCAAATTTGATTTACGGTTCATGCACGGGTGGAGATTCCTGAGATTTGTAGGGACGTCTCGACTGGGAATCATAGGTAACTAGCTATTGTGTTACGTCAATGCTCTTTATTGTCTCAATTTAGATTTTGCCCCGGAAAATATCAGCTCACGAAATATTACGCCGGCAAATTATTAATCCGGTCAAGGGACTACAGGAAAGTCTGGTTGGGGATTTCCTTAATTGGTTAATTCAGATGAATAGGTAGATACGTTGGAATATTTTATATAAACGAATATCCGGAAGACCAAAATTTATGATATATTAAGAGCGCGGTAATGGAAACCGGGCATCGGATATTGAAAAAATATATTCGGTATCTCCATACAAGATGTTGACAAATGGCTTCCGGAAAGTTGTTTTGATCCAACTACCTTGTAGTTCGGTCACTGCATGGGGTGCGCACTGTGTTTTATTGCCGATGTTTTGGAAAAAAAAAACTGATACATTAATTTTCGAGATATTGTTCAAAGTAACACTTTCCTTTAAAATATTGCGTTTTTGCGTGTCGTTGCAACAATACATAAATAGTCTAAATACTAGAAAACAATTTTTTTGGCCATGCATAGAAATATTATTCCTTTATTTATGTTTTTGTTTAATACATTAATAGTTGGAAAAAGCTCTGTAGTCAAGGGCTCTATTTTGGCGCCGCATCGAGCGTCTGATGAGGTTTTAGGTTTGACCAATATCGATTGTTGTGTCGATTAAAAATTCCTTACTTGATATTTTCCACTTTGCCAGCATATTTTGCATTTTCAAAGAAATTAGGAATCCTATTAATCTGTTGTTATTACATATTGAGTTGTTATGAGTTTTCATGTTTTTTGTAGTTGTTGTTTCAATTTGTCATAGGGTTTTTGGTATGTTATTTAAAAGGAAAAAATACAGTCATATATTTCGAAAATAAAAATATCCGTATTATTCGTAAAAAACCCACCGGATTCTAGATAAAATGTAATAGAAATTTTGTATTTAAAGCTTTATAACAGCATGTAATTGGCGTAGATCGGATTCCGCCATTAAACACGGAAAACTAAAATCAGGCACATATCTCAGTTTTTTTCTTCCACCATTTAGCCTATATTCTATATAAGCTAACAAAAAAGGCACACGTTACAGGGTAAACCAACGTGTTAACACCTTAAAAGAGCTTAGAGTTATCTGTAAAATTATTAAGTCAACAGTATGTGTTTTTAGGGTTTATTGTTTTAGTTTTGTTTAGAGTTTTCGGTCGGTCGTTACAATAGGTACGACGTTATAATTTTGATGCAATATTTGAATTTTACAAAAAAGGATACCATATTAAGAGACAGTCACATCTACGCCAAAACGATTTCCTACCAAAGTTTTCGGTTTTCGGATAAACAAAACTTTACAACAAATTATCGATTCAAACTACAGAAATTATAATAAAATCAATTTAATTTTATTGTTTGGTCAAAAAGATGGCTTTTTTACTTCCTACCTTAAGATTCAACAATGCACAGATCATGCGTAGAGTGTCATTAAAAGGCGTCGTTTTCATTAAACACTTAAACATTAATTAGAAATTAATACGCAATTTATTCAAAACTGGGGTTCAAAATTTTGTACGTTACTAAATTTTACGCGAGCTATAGTTTCTGATCGCTTTCTAAGTATTTTTTATATAGCCTATCGTTAAGGATTTTGGAAAATATAAATTTTTAGTTTAAAACAAGGCTAGTTAAATAAAATTTATGAGAGATGTTTTCTATGTTCTGTTAGAATAGAGTTCTTTAAATTTGCCATTTAAATGGTTGGTGTAAAAATACATAGAGAATGTGGTGAAACTATCAGCATTTTTTCTGCCTAATATGATAATACAAGAACGTTTGAAGCTACCATGAAAAAAATGTCGAGAAAAGTCATTCAATATGAACATGCACGCTTTTCAACCAATAAGACCTGTAATTTTAAATCTCGCTTTCGACCAATAAGATCTTGCCGCGTTGGGAGATCGCTATCTAGAAAGAAAATATCGCAGAGGTCAGTGTGTGAAATTTATGGGCAATCTTTTATAGGAAAATGTTACAGGCGTCTGAGTCTAGAGTGTATTATACTTGGATCGCCACATGGTCTGCAAAATGCTGTAGGTATAGTCCGGCATGCGATAAGCGGTCATGAGTTGTCTGGTCTATAACAAACGGACGGCCCTCTACCCTTAACAAACCGAGCAATAAACCGGTAAAGCGTTTATCAGTACGGAGAGGTATTTTTATCCTTTTTAAACTAGGTCGGTTTTTGCTTAGTTGAACTTGCTGACGTTCAGAGTTTCAGTGAAGTTCTGAAGAAGCCAACAGGATGATTGGCGAAACGTCAGCTCAGCAAAAACCGACGCAGGAAGAATCTAGAAGTTCTGTAAAATATTACAGTAGCCTGTGGAAGTTTCTTTGAGAAATTAGGTATTTCAATTTAAGGGCTTTACGTTTTGCTATTATTTGTTGTGTTTAGACCGTGGGTTGAATGATTTTCAGTTTCATGTTTCAGCAAGTGTGTCTGGTGAGACTAAGTTTATATCATTAATTTCTGTCTAAGTTTTGGAAGAATTCTTCCAAACGCTTTATTGTCATGCATTACAATACATAAAATACAAAGGAACTTTAAAACTCGTACTGCAATATTGACTTTAAATGGCCGTATTCCAAAGCTCCAAAGCTGGTGATTACTGCTTCAAGCATGTGCTTTGATATTACGTACGCAGCCGGGATCAAATATTACTCGAATTCGAACGAACATCGGATTACTGGATACTACCAAATTGCCAAAATACTAATTGATTGGCCTGCGAAAGATGGAGAACGGTTTTTATGATTCAAACTGCGCGTTTCCGTTCAAATTGCCTCTAATAAACGATTAGTGCTTTTAGTCTAATGCAGGTAATTAGCCGTACATTACGCAGGGGGCATAAAAAGTCTATTAATAATTTTACGCCACGCCAACTCAATAAATGGTTATTCTGGCGTAGACAAGCTAAATTAGAGCATAAAGAAAATTGAAACGGCATCGCTGTAACAGGATAGCCAGTTATCTACAGCCTATTAGCCGTTCGGGAAAGCGAAGCTGCCACAGCAAATAGAGCGGGCGACTCTTTTTGTTCAACGCCGCGAAGTTCCGTATAATCATGTTACAATAATTTTTGCGCAACCGGTTTAACGATACCGATAACATCTTTTAAAACCTCTTAACTCTTGGACTGGTCGCGTATGACTAGGGTAAAATTTAAACAAAACTATATATCGGTCATTGTCTCTTTAAAAACACGGAAATTTTTGTACAATAAACATTCATTTAGACTTACAGGGTGGCGCAACAGTGTGGTAAAATGCTGAAGATTGTATGCAATGTAAGGGTGGGATAGCATGGAAATATTGTGTGGAGTGCTTAAAATTTATATCGATTTCTAAGACTTACATGAGAACGGGGGTTGTGACAAGCTGAGTGGAGATGCTAGTGTTAAAAAAAAAACAAGAAACTTGTGGTAAGTTGATATTTTAGGAACGCAAGTAAAAGTGAACCAGCGATGGAACCTTCAACCAAATTCGATAAGCTGCTTACACTCTTAAATAAAAAAAAAGGTATAGAGGTTTGCAATATTCACGATAATTTTAAATAAAGAGACGGTACGAACAATTCGCTCGGTGGCCTCTCAATCGTTATAAAAATATAAATAACTTCGTACCCTTGAACAACGCATCTCTGTGCAGTCGCATTTGAGAGAGCTTGACGATCTTATACCACAAAAAAACCCTAAAACCACAAAACTAAACATTATATCGTAGGACGCGAGGAAAATAAAAGAGACTACGTATTGAAGACAAGTGGTTTGGAACCCATAACAGCAATAAACTCAACCAAAACTACTGGAACTTTCCAAGTGGAAATTCACACCGAAGCATAAATTCAGATTGCACACAGAATTTAAATAGAAACAACATCGTAATTTAATCACAAACCCGAACTTTTACAACAGGCAAACAATTAATGACAACAATTTTCTGGAATACAAAATAATTGACACGAACTAGTTTTTCAAAAACTTCCGCGTAATTTTTGCAAGCACAATGAAAACCAAGGCTAAACAAAGACTAGAATAGTTTTAAAGAATTTTTTGAGACATCTGCCCCCAAAAAGATTCCTTCCAATGTGAATCGTCGTGAAAAGTTGGAGTTTGTATTTTTGTTTGTAAAGCTCAAAATATGTTCTTGGGATTAGTGTACTATTTTCATATGTTTTCATACATCTTCTTATCACAGAAATTTGATAATGCAAACGTTTTTTAAGAATACCTTGAATCTACACTTATGCAGTTATATGTCGCTGTCACTATCTTCCCCTAAACTAATTATAACAATATGATTGAAACCATTATGAGATAATAATAACATTTTTGATGCAACCTTGGCAAATTATTGGGAAAAATAGGAAATATTTAAGAAGTACGCGTAATAATATTAAAAATAATATATTAATATAATAATGGGGGTATTCTAAACTATTGCCAACTTGACAAGTTTGACAAACGTCATTTTATTCACACGTGGTTAATCAACTATATACTATCCTTTTTTTAAGAGTCCCTTGTTGCAAAATAAGATCGTACTACTTTCGGTTGTACCTAAGCCACTCTTCTTTCTCTGACACTGCACTGCAGTGACATTATTTTAAAAATATGATAAAATTTAATACATATTCTATATAATTTCTGCAAAACTCAATGAGAACATCTAATAACATATCTAGTGTATTATACAAATGTATTAAATTATGAAGAGAACTATACAGGGACACACACAATATTATAATTTTCATGTTTTTATAGTGTAACAGTAAAAATTGTAATTTTAATTCTTGTGACATGGTTGAAACAAACAACAAAATCTGAAAAAACATTTAATTTTTCATAAAAAAGGTACTTTTGTTTTTGACTTATTTACATTTAAAAAGTTGAAGGCATTTTTTCAGATTTTTTCATAAATATCTAAAAGCAATATTTAACAATTAATGTTTTAATAATATTAATAAGAAAATTAAAATTGAAATTTCAGAATTACTCTTAAATTTATGATATTGCTATTCTCTTCTAAGTAGGCTTGTATCAGTATTTGCCACATTTGTATGTCATTAAATTTGATTAGTCTGCATGCGTCTTACTGGCTGCTTATGCAAAGGTATTAGGGGGCAATAACAAATTACATAATCATTTTACTCCTAGTGAGAGGGGTGAAATGATTTGTGTTTCTGTTCAAGCAAGTTTTAGTTCACTTGCAGCATCCCGAAGATATATAATTGTACCCAACCCAATCTAAAACTTTTACGAAATCTTTACAAACCTTAAGAATATAAATCCCTATCATTATCATTATATTCGGGTTCATCGCTTAAATGAAATTTCCTCAATAAGATTCTTTTTACGGATTAAGCTACATTTATATAAATGCTCAACACATTTTCAGCATGAGTTTAAGGTGAACATTTGGTTTGGTTTAATTTTTGACTTTTTCAATGGTCCTTTTGAATTTCAGTCCAATCTGAACTGAACCTCGTTAATTAAGCATCTCTCATCATCCTCGTAACTCCACGTACTTCTAGCGGGTGTTTCCATTCTCCTTAAGAGAAAATGTGTGGTTCATGCATGATGAGGAACATGTATTGAGATGTATTTCAACATTAATTTGAAGGTTTTTATTACTATTATTACAATTATTATTGATTTGACGTGCAAATAAGTCCGATTGAGTTATACGGCTTAAACAAAAATACCTTTTTTTTTCTGAAAAATTGAAAATTTTTATCACATTTCAATCATAACTTCACAGATAAAACAATGCGATTCCATCTGAATAGTACGATTCAAACTAGCACACTTTAGAAGCAACATCCAAATAAGTTTCAAATTCGCAATTGTCGAAAAACTTGCTATACTATAATTAATGAACGATTGTCCATTCTTAAAGAATCATCGTATGAATTAGTGACGGTCTCATGTCCTTGTTTAGGAATAGACATTCCCAAACCATTTCTTGATAGTATGTGTCTCGTATAGAGGTGTTATTTCTAACAGTTATTTCTAACAGCATGAACACCGAATAAATCTAAGTACATTATTTACACGACCATTAAGCCGCAATATACTCTCCCGCGTGTAGGGAAGCATGAACAGACCGTTTGCACCATCCATAGGGTAAAATCGAATATGCAGCATAAAGAATATTCAAACAGCGTGGACGTTACCACTACGGCGTAGTTATCTACGCCCTATTAGCCGTTCAGAAGTCTGACGCTGGTGCTAACTACGGACCAACCCTAGCGAATGATTTTTATCCGCCTCTGGAGATTATGGCTGATAAAGTTTAATAACCGTCCATTGTTTGTACTTCCTTCCGCCTATATCGAAAAATACGGTTTCTTTTTATCAGCGTGTTCTAAAGATACTGTTATTATCTGGTGATACTGAATACTGTCTGAATACATGTTGGGACTAAACATAAGGTGCCGAATGTTAAGTTCAGCATTTTCTAAGATATAAAATATATTCATATAGTCAGTAAAGTATTTTCAAATTAAACAATTTCGAAAATTGTTAAAAAAAAACTTGTCTAGAACTAAAAACTACGCTCCAATATGTAATCGCGTGCATTTACATTGAAAAAATTTACAATAATTACAATAACAGTGCAAATTTTATTGTACAAATTTTGATAAATATGGTAGCGTTATTAGCTGCGAAACAATTATAAAATCTATAGAAAAGATGCAATTATTTTTTGAATAATAGACATCCCAATAAAAATATGATCCAATCAACTGTCACAAAAATAATTAGTAAATTCTGGAATTACAAATAGATTTTATGTAAATCGCCGATTCTGGTCTCTTAGACAATATAAAAATATCATTACGTTAAAAGAATTCGTTATGTAAAGAATTTCAAACCAAACGTAATTCTCACATTGAATACAAGTGAAAGTTTTTGAAAGAACCATCATGTACTTGTTGCTAACAAGTCACATCTTTTTGGAGTGCTACGTCCCCTAGTCCCCATTGATTACTTCTTATGGGACTATTTGAAACAGTTGAGCAGAAAAGGCCACTCCAAGCCATTTTGCCGTTGAGAAAGAATAATTGTAGAAATATGTCAGAAAATTTCTACGAAGGTGACTACACATGTATCGAACGAAAATGAGTGAAAATTATTTTTCCAGTTATTTTTAGAATAAAATAAAATCCGTATACTATTGGAAAAAATCATATCTGACAAATGAATTTTAGATTTAGAACATGCAGAACTTTTTATTAATAATATTTTTCCCTAAAATTAATAATAAAACAACTTCCCATATGGTTCCAACTTACTGAGACATATTGTACGCTATTTTTATGTTATACAGGTTGTAACACAAGTGCGGAAAGTATCAAAGTTGTTTTTTTTTATCGGAATAATCTCTATATGATACGTTGATGATACCTAAATCTTAAGGTTTTCAAAATAATTTAAGTTCTGTCAAAATTTAACCTAATTCCAATTTCTTAAATATATAAGAAGTGTTTAAGTTATGTAAGCGAAATCTGCAGTAATGTGTAACCATGAATCTCTATTATAAAAGGTTTTTAATAAGATCTTATTCATATGTTTTAACTTACTAGAAAATGTACTCTTCACTTACATATCGAATACGCCAAATTTTGATTTTTGATGTTATCTAAATAAATGACTTATCGCATCAAGTTGCCTATGGAATTTAGAAATAAATGAAAAAAGTTCTCTTTTTCTCACTCTGCTTAACATCAACGAACAAAATTGAATTTAGCTGTCATAATTATTTCCATAAAGTTCTCGGCTAAGCTGTATTTTATAAGAATTAACTGGACTTCTTGAAATATGCGTTTGACAAATTTTTTGTGGTTTCGGATATCTGATTTTGAATATTTTTTTGATTTTGTAAAACTGAACCAACTACCGCAAATCATTTTCTACATTTTTTCTGCACTTCAATTTTCCTTCAATTTGTTTAACATTCTCTGAAATACGCCTGATGCTAAGATAATGATTTCTTTCAAGAAACTTTTGAACATAAACTGCAGAAATCAATAAACAATGGTCTTCATTTAGGCTAAACAACATATCCTCACAATCTACAAATAAAAATTAATACTCTTGTCCATTTAAATTAATAATGCTAGTGTTCAAGTTATAGACACTTAACGTTGTTATTTGATTAGGATCAATATTTGTCCAAGATGCAAAGCTTTTTATAATTGAGACGAAACATATTATCCACATGTTACAATTTACTGTAATATTTTAAATACTTCTTATGTATTTGAGAAACTAAAATTAGATTGCATTTTTACAGAACTCAATTTTTGTGAAAATCTTTACGAAAATCTTTATGATAAACCGTATTGAAACATACAGTTATTTTGATCGTAGAATGCAAAAAGGGGGTTCTATTTAAAAAAAAATACAACTTCAACACTTTTGGGAAAACCTGTATCACTTACTACAATTGGACTTTACACATCTCAAATTTGACATTCTTTTAAAATTTGTATTTTGCACTTTGCTTTTCATAAACAGTAAGTATGCTTTATCAGTTATCAACATTAATATGGCACTTAATTCTAACGTCCTGATATTCATAGCGTTTGTTGACATTCTGCTTTGTTGGGTTAGCTATCTGACTCTCTTTAACAATGGTGCAGTTCAGTACGATTTTGATAACTATGAAGTATTAAGTGACATACTAGTATCCTTGAGTTTTTCTGTAAATATAAAAAAAAAGGTTTTTAATAACGCATTGTAAGAGGTTTCCAATTTTCTGTAGTAAAAAAATCCGTCTAACTACTACTGCATGATATTAAAATTAAGAAAATTTGTTTCAATTTAGTTGTTAAAGAGATTATTTGCTCGTCGGTTCTGCTGTCTTCAAAAGTATGCTCTTTTCAAGTCGAAACATATAGAGAATATTATTTTTTACGTAAAAGTTATTAAAACAATTCGCAAGCGACTTTTGTATATGCAAAAGGAAGTCAGGCGATTTTTTCCTATTCTAGAAAAAGCTGGTTTTCGACTTTTTAAATAATTATATCAAATGATTCCTAAATATGGACAAAAGCAAATATCTAATTTAAATTTGGTGCTTCAAGATCCGACATCTTTTTTATGTTATCTTTGAACCCAACTAAATACAGCTGATCGAAAATACGCTTATAGCCTATTCTTAACCAGACACCCTGTAATATGAATATTGTATTGGTAAATAAATATAAATACATTCATTGCTATAATATTTATTACTTCGTTTGGAAGTTTTTCAGTAAAACAGTGCTGAGCAAAATACGGGAACACTTTTGCTTGTTTACAATAAAGGAATTATTTTAATTTTACGCAGCACACTCCCAAAGAAGTCTCTTAAACATTACACAAGCATAAGAATGAGTGAAGTCTCAGTAGGAATAGAAATTTGTATCTTACAAATTATGCAAATTGAATGTACGGTTTGTATAAATGATCTTTAACAAAAAATTAAATAAGCCGCCAGTTCTAACTTTCTAAAATAATACCTTGGCACATATTTTCCTTACAACCTTTACTATTATGAATGAAAACATCACGCCTTTTTGGAAAGGGAAGTTAATTTTATCAACGTATGCTAAGGGGCCAAAACAATATTTTTTTTTCATTTTCTTTTTATCCTTTGAACAATACTGCCTTGTCCCTTGTTGTTATTTCGTTCGCACCGTATACTTGCATTATTCTCTGACAGCTACGTTGAGGCTGATGCCAATTTCAATCGCGTTGAGAGTATTTTAGGCAATCTATAGCCAAAACTTATATTGCAATAATCAAAAAAAATATAGCAGAAAATTTGGTAGTGAAGTTCGGTACTTTACAACAGAAAACCAATACAATGCAAAAAATTTATAAGAAAACCTAGCCTCTATTGACACACATATATGCGTTAAATTTGTTGTGAGTGATACATATCCTGAATAATGCCTAATCAGTTCCAGATGACAGTCGCAAATCGCAGTCCATCACTTGCCATCACCGATTATTAAGAAAAGTCACTAAAGGGTGTGGAAGAACCTCTCTTCTTATATTGTTAATTTTCAGTATTTATATCGATACCAACCTAATTAATGTCGCAACACTTTTATCTGATACGCGGTGTATCAGATACGAAATACATGGAAATGGATGTATCAAATACAGTATCACAACGGCCTACTACATGATAGTGTATTATTGTGCGTCTAAACTAGCGATTACGATACACATTGGTGACACACAATGTCGACACGATACATCAAAATCATACAGGTGAAGACCCTTGATGAAATACTCTAATTCATCATTAAAGTCGTTCTAAAAATTTCCCATGAATAAGTTGGTAAGGGGTAGAGACAAGAAATTGTCCATCGTTATCTCTTCCAGTTGTTGATAAACTTTGGTATTATACAGAGTTATTTAGGCTATACGACACTGAATATTGTGGCCTAACACAAGGTTTATAAGAAGTTTTACCTTTCGGACATGTGAAAGCTATGATTATTATTATTATACTTATTATTATGGTTACTTTTTAAAATTACTTTCATATTTTTAGAATTGTAAAAAAGTTTGTATTTTATTGTTTTTTTTTCATAATTGTGAATGAGTTTTATATTTTATTCTTTACTTTCTTAACTCCTCTACAAAAAAAATCGGATCCTAAGTCACACACTGAGCTTAGGCCGATTAGTATTGTAGTAGTAGCCTTGTCTGAAATACATTATTAATCAACAGATTAGTAAACACCTAGATCTTAATTTTACATTTTCCCAATTGTTAGTCGGGTTTTGCTGCACTGCTGCTTTGCTCTTCGTTACAGACGGTATCAGTGCTTCTGATTCTGGGAACCCACTTTTCAGTACTGTTGGACTACTGTTGCGATAAATCAACTCTTGTTAGTTGAAAGTTGAAGTTTTTGAAAACATTGTTTGCTATAAGATAGTAATACGTGGAGACTAAGAGTGGTGTGTCATCTGTACAGGATGTGCTCTGTGGTGTTCCTTGATTATCTATTTTCGGTCATCAATTTTCTAGTATGATACACATTCTCATTTTTCTTTCAAGCTTTAGAAACAAAACTACGCTCAAGCAAACATAACCGACGATTTAGCGAGGCTATCAGCTGTCTCAAAAAAGACAAATTGGGAGGTAATGTTTCTAGACTTTGCTGTTTAGGAAGTTAAGCTAAAAATTCAGAATATTAATGTATCATGTACCAAATCATCTAGAAACTTAGGTATACAAATGGACAACAAGAACGTTTATATCCTAGAAAAATAAGTGCATCGCAAAAAAAATTCCACTATCTGTTCCTCTTAGACTTGCAAACTCTTTCACCTGTGGTGATATGGTTTTATAGAATAGAGCGGGTACTAAAATCACATTAGAGATTTATTTACTGCATTCGTGAATAGGAAAGTGCGACGTACAAACTGAAGGGGGCAAGTGGTTAATCTTACATTAAACTTACATTTACCGTTTTTTTTTTAGAACATTTCATTGAATCAGAATTGTTCCCATCCTTTTAATAAAATGAAATTTAGGACTGACGTCCTTCCGCTTTATCCTCCTCCTCACCAGACTAAATAATTTAAACGTTCCCTTACATACCGCTAATTGCCCATGGGCGTCGCGATGGTCTAGCATTCTAATAATATCTTATAATCCTCATTTGGTCATATCAGGTTATACAAAGTGTAACTTGTTGATGTTATTTCATTTTACTTTGCCTTTCGTGGATATTACTTCCTCTAATAGTTCATAAGTTTTTGTGTTAAGAGTTTAATCTTAATGAATTACTTTATTTTTGTTATTATTATTGATCTCGTTATATGGTCTCTTTTATTTGTATGCAAAATTATAATTGCAATAATATAATTATCATAATATCATCTGTTGATTGCTGATTTTCCTGGAAGAAACAACTGAGTCCCTAAAGGTTATGTTGATGTTACAACACTGTTAGAAAATAAAAGCGTCGATTATAAGAACTTTGTTATCGCATATTATTTACGAAAATAATTGTTTACATAACTGGAGCCGCCGCCGCACCCGAAAGTGCGAGTGACCCAACGCAAACTCTTACTAGTGAATTAGTGAAAGCTTTGCAATCGCAGCGTTCCACCGAGAATGTCGACTTACCATTTTTCCGACCCGAAGTGAACGAATCCGCCAAATGGATAAGTCATGTTGATTCTATGAAAACTGAGTTTATTGGTCGGATGTACAAACTTTAGCTGGGATTGGTTGATTTTTATTAACTGATGTGAAAAAGTGGTTCGAACAATGGGACCCAGAAATTCGAGACCGGGTAATATTTCGCAAAGACTTTCTTGAATTATTTCCTGCGAAAAAGAATTTAGGCCGTTTGTTTGATGAGTCAGCAAGATTTAATAGATTTATGTTCAAGAAAATTTAACCAAATTAAAAAGTTTTCGGGCCAAGTGGTCAGAAAATAAATTGGTTGAGCTCATTGTGCACGGGATTTGTGAACTCGATGTTCGTAATGCCGAGACGAACGCTAACTGTGTTTTTGTCATCTTTCGTGAAAACGTATGATGTGTCCAATAAAAGGGATGATTTATCGAGACAATCAAGCGGTCTGGGGAAAATCGACTCATCAATGTTTTCATTGCGGTAAATTAGGGCATGTCAAAGCAAACTGTAGAGTGAAAAGATTCCTTCCAGATGCTCCATCATCACTAACAAGACAACTAAGAGCAACTAAGAGCAACCATCAATCAAGTGCGTCATTCTCTCGGCAATTGTCAACTTCTACTGTCACAAGAGCACCTGTGCTAAACGAGACTATCATATTTCGAAGTGTTTTACCAAAGCTGCGAATGGCAAACGCAGAAGTATAAACTATTGCTTTCCATTATAAGGTTTTGCATAGATGGGCATGAATTTTGGAGACTTATTGACACTGGCCCACAAGTTTCCTTAATTTCCGACAAACAGTTACAATTATCTACCAACAAAATTTCTTGCAGTACTTCATTGAAAAGAATCACAAACGTAACGATAGAAGCAACAAAGAAATTTACGGCTCGCACAAAAATCACTGACGTGAAAACGGATATTACCCACCTTTTTGTTGTAAACGAATGTTTAAATTATGAAGTGTTTGTAGAACGTAATTTGCTGCAAACAACCAGAAATGAATAGAATATTAACTGAGTCCACCACACCTGCAAAGTGCGAATTAAACGTACCAACGGCAATCCAAGAAAATATACAGGCTCTCCTTCATGACTTTGAGTCAAGATGTTGTTGTGGCTCGTTCATCTTATCGAATGTCAGAAAGCGAAAGGAAATCTGTACGAGAAATTATGGCAGATTTAATATCGAACAACAAAATTAGACCCAGCGAATCTCCCCATGCCATTCCAGTACTACTTGTGCAAAAGAAGTGTGGATCCTTGCTAGTGCTAGTGCTTGTGCAGATTTTCCCGAGTTCAATCGGCTTAGCATTAAAGACAAATTTCCTCTACCGGGGATTGATGATCAGCTCAGCAGGTTGGGGAAAGGTCGTTATTTTACATCATTAGACCTGGCTTTGAGAGTTTATCAAATCCCCATCCAGAGGACTCCATAGAAAAAACAGCATTCATAACAAGTAATGGACACTTCTAGTACTTGCCATCTTTCAAAGGGCTGTAAATCTTGCATTGGGACCGTTAAAAGATTCGATAGCATTTGGTTTACCTTGATGATATTTTGATTTCTAATGTTACCCCGGAAGAAGGCCTTACACGACTGAGATAAGTTCTAGATGGATTGCGATCGGCCGGATTTTCTCTCAGCATCAGAAAGTATCGTTTTATGCAATTCTCCTTAGAGTACCTCGGACGCGAAATATCTGGCGACGGTATAAGAGCAGTATTGGTAAAGATTCAAGCCTTAAGAGATTCATCGAAGGAAAAAAGGAAAGCAATTTGTGGGGCTCGCCGTATACTTTCGGAAATTCGTACCTGGGTTCGCTAGTCGCACAGCCAGCATAACAAGGCTGGTTAACAAAGCAAAGTGTTCCGTTTGAATAGAAAGAAGTACAGGAAGAGGCTAAGCAATACGTAATAAAGCATTTGACGTTCAGACCACTGCTTGCTGTCTATAATTCGGAACTGATTACAGAATTATACACGGATGCAAGTAGTATGGAGCTATTCTGATGAAAAAAAAATTATGACCAAGTTAAAGTTGTTGCCTACTTTAGCAAGAGGACGACGGATTATGAAGCTAAATATTTCTCCTATGAGGTGGAGGCGTGGGCCATAGTTGAAGCATTGAATCATTTTCGCGTATACCTCCTCGGTATAAAGTTTACCATTGTCACATAAAAGTGAAGGCCAACAAGAAGTGGTTACTTACATGAATTACTTGACCGGAAATGCAGTGACTGTTCGCCGAGTTGCTTATGATAATTATGCGTTTATTAAACAACAACAAACAAATTAACGAAAAGATACAACGTTTACTTGAACGACTAAAGGAAGGTAGTTTAGACGAAAACCAATATGTAGAAAAAGATAAAACGCTCTATTACCGAAACTTGAATTCAGACGGAACCGAAAATTTACAATGGTACTTTCCTAGATAGACTCGTTCGGGACCATTATGGATTTTTCACGACGAGCATGGCATTGCTCGTCGTAGGAGTTGAAAAAACTTATGAACCGATAGCTGAAAACTTCTGGTTTATTCGTATGAGGAATTTCATTAAAAGCTACATTAAACATTGAGTAGTGTGCGCAGTAAAGAAAACGAGGACAAGCCCTTGATAAGGATTTATAATTACGGAGAAATCCACTCATCCCTTCGACATATGGCATATGGATTGTTTATAGTCCCCTCCTCTGACATTTGATGGATATTGCGCATATTGCACATATTGCTAATAGTGTTCGCATTTAACAAATATTGCATCCTTTGACTCGCGAAAAGCTTCAAAGTGCTTCAAAGCTTTGTTTGGTACACCCTAAAGAATAATTATGGATGCTGGGACAACGCTATGAGATAAAAAATGTTGGAACCAATGTAGTCACCAAATCCGCGAAGGAGCAGTTAAGGTCGTGACCAACAATGATACTTCTAATATGCAGGACATCTTAGAGTGCCTAGAGGGAGATGACGAGGTAACTTAGCATGTATTAGGTGAGTTACTTTAATACTTTATTTGTCCTAGTTTGGTCTCTGTACCGATAGTGGTAGAACCATGTGGATGGCTAGGGTCTTCACAGTATTTTATTGTCTTTTTGGTCTCTGTCCCGATAGTGGTTGAGCCAAATGGAGCCAACGAAAACTTTATGGCCAATTTGACAAGTTATTTTTTCTCCTTCACGGAATTAGCCCAGCAGTGGTTTTATTTATTTATCGTATGGCTCTACAAGTGCTATATAATAGGTTACATACAAAATTTTTATGAAAGGTAGGTATAAGTGACAATTAATACAAGTAATGTAAAACCCAGTAATACACATTAAATATGACACAGACAGTACATATAACAGGTGCATGCGAGCAACCTAGCGGTATGGGAAAATTAAATCTACAGGTCCAAATCCAGTTCAGATAACCATGCAATGGCAGCGGGGCTTGCATCAGTAAAGTCTTTCCATTGTCCAGTAAATCTTCTCAGTGGGCAGTCTTGGACTATATGTGTTAATGTTTGCTCTTCAGCTCCACAGTCACATGCTGGATTGTCGGCAATTCCCCATTTGTGCATCGCTGATCTCGTTTTTGCATGTCCAGTTCTAACTCTATTTAATAGGGACCATGTTTTACGAGGTAGTTGCATCCCTGGGAGCTGTTTATTAGGATCTTCTATGTTGTGTTGATTGACATTGCTGTTATTCCATACGGATTTCCATGATTCAGAAGCGTCGTAGGTTTTTCCTGGAGCAAGTGCTTCCAAGTTCCATATTGGGGCCCTTGATTTCAGTCGATTCACACAGGGTTCATCGATTACCTTGTGAATAGGCCACGTTCTTGGCTGGTCTGGGTGATTTATCTTTTGCCATTCTTGGAATGTAGCCTGTTGTCTTCGGATTCCTGGGGGAGCGATATTTGATAGCACGTGGAGCCATGGTAAAGGAGTCGACTTCAGTGTCCCTGTTACTACTCTCATGGCTTCATTAAGTTGGGTGTCAATCTTATTTACATGAGAGATTCTGCCCCATACAGGAGCGCAATACTCCGCTACAGAGTATACAAGTGACTGTGTTGCAGTGCGTAAGGTAACTGCATTTGCTCCCCATGTGGTGCCTGCCAATTTACGTATGATGTTGTTTCGGGTTTTAAGTTTCTGGCATGTCAATTCAAGGTGCTTTTTAAAGCTGAGAGACCTATCGAGGACTACGCCTAGATATTTGGGGTGTTTGTTGTGTTTGACTGGTTCTCCACAAAACGTGACATTTAGTTCTCTGTGCGCCATCCTGTTATTTAAGTGGAAGGCACATGTCTCTGTTTTATTTGGGTTCGGCCGCAGTCTCCATTTTTGGAAGTATTGGTTTAAGGTTTCTAAGTCGGCTGTTGTGGTTGTTTTTCCTTCTTCAAGGTGTTTATTTTGAGTGGCTATAGCCATGTCGTCTGCGTAACAAAACTTACGTGACGTAGTATTTGGGGTGTCACTTATGTAAACATTAAAAAGTAGTGGAGCCAGTACTGAGCCTTGAGGGAGACCGTTTTTAATGCTTCTTGATTTGCTACTTGATGTGCCTAAAGTGACCTTGAAATAGCGACCTTTCAGCATTCTTTCCAGTAATCTGGTTAGTTTCATGCAAGGGATCATTTTCATGAGTTTCAGGATCAGCCCATCTATCCACACTGTGTCGTATGCTGCGCTAAGATCGACAAAGGCCACTGATGTTTTTAGGCCTTTCTGAAATCCTGCTTCAATGTAAGAGGTGAGGGCCAGTACTTGTTTGCAGCAACTACGGTTTGGTCTGAATCCTGGTTGCTCATGCGGTAGATGTTCATTTATAATAGGGCATATTCTGTTGTAGATCATCTGTTCCAATAGTTTATAACAGATGCACAGCAAGGCTATAGGGCGGTAGTTTGCTGGGGTTTCAGGACTTTTTCCTGGTTTGAGGATAGCGAGAGTGTGAGACATTAAATTCATTTGGAAGCCGTGCTGTATTCAGTATGTCGTTAAAGAAGTCTTTAATCCATGTTCTTGCTTTTGGGCCTAGGTGTTTAATAAATTCAGGGAAAATGTTGTCGACACCAGCTGCTTTCCTTAGTTTAAGGCTTTTTATAGCAGTGTTCACCTCGTCGTTAGTAAAAGGGGTTGAAAACTGTGCGTCTTCTTGTAATGTATTCCTCTTCTGATCTAGTTCGTTTTGTACTGATGTCATGTCCTCTTTGCTTATGGTTACGCACTCGGCTCTTTCTTTGATGTGTATCGCGATCTCATTTGGCGATACTGCTGGTTTGGGGATTGGTATGTGGGTTGCAGCCCCCAGTCGTCTCAATAGGGACCAGCTTTTTCGACTTGAGTGGGTAAAATTCAGGTTTTCTGTGGTTTCTTCCCATCTTTTCCTTCTTTGTTGATTTAGAGATTCCAGCAGTCTACTGCCCACTTGAGGGTTATTTGTTTCCCTGTACTCTTGATATAAGTTTTCTGTATCAGAATTCCAGCATGGTATGTAGTGTTTTCTATGTCCCCTGGGAATATTTCTCTTGGCCGTCGCAATCATGAGGCCAACAAACCTGGTGTAGTTTCCGACTTTAGGTTGAACAAACCGTATATTTGATTCCATTTCTCTTTTGTATGTAGGCCAGTCCGCTTTCCTGAAGTTCCATCTTGGCTTTTGGACTGATTCTATCAGTGGGACCTGTATACCAATGGTTACAGTGACTGGACGGTGTTGAGTACGAAGGAAACTAGGAAGCACCCTCCTTATATGTGGCAAGGGGGTTCGTTCCTCATCAGTGGAGACAATACATAAGTCAGGGTTGGTATCTGTCTGCCATCGTGCTGAGAGGAAGGTTTTCAGGTCTTTAGCGTCATAAATGAGATATAGATCTTGTTCTTCAATCCATTGCATCAAGGTTTCTCCATTGTCGTCATTAGTATTGTATCCCCAGCTGGTGTGGTGGCTATTGAAATCCCCGAGAAAAATTGTTGGGGTGTTTTCATTTAGGAGTGGAGGATCTTATGTGAGGTGGTTTATATATTGAGACTATACGTATTTGGGGAAGTTCGATTTTTATTGTTTCTATGTCATTTGCATTGGTCTTCTTTCCCACAGTAAAGTTGTCAAGGTCACTGCGCAGGTACATGATAGATCCGTACGTTTCCGAAAGGATTGCTTCCACTGCTTTGTAACCGGGGACCTTAGCTCTAGTTGAAATTTCGGTTTCATTTGCTAGATGTGTTTCCTGCAGTGCAATAACATCAATTTGGCTTTCCCTGGCCACTCTGCCAAGGTGCTCGCATTTGTCACGGCTTATACCCTCTATGTTCAACTGCAGAATTCGGACTGAGGGTCCGATATTTATTGTCTTCTTGCTCTGAGAAGAGCGTTTTTCTCGTTTTGGTTGCACTTGTTCGTGTTGGCCGTGAGAGACTCGTTGTCTAGTTCCGCCGCCATTTGTGTAAACTTTTTGCCGCTCTGCTGGCGCAGTGCGTTGCCCAGGGTACACCATCTTGGAGGTTGTTTACACGTCGTACCCCAGTGGTGAGACGCCGAGATCGTCGCCGTTGTCAGTACTGTAGTGTTAAAAAAGTGCCAATTATAAGAACTTTATTATCGCATAGTATTTACATAAATGTAGGCGCCGCCGGTCGGCCGAATTGAAGCAGACAACAAGTATTTCGTAAACCATTCAGTTCGAGGCTCTCAGAGGTTTTATTTAGATTTATATTTTTGCATTTAAAAAGTGTTAATACATAATTCGTGTAATAGTGCGGTTGTGTTGGATTGTTCTGTTTTTATTTATTTCTAACAATTCATACTATAAAATGCAGTTTGATAAGTAGTCTGCATTTTGTTTAAATCTAAATAATCAAAACGCTTCCAGTGGAGCAATGAGACGAAGTTTAAATTGGCGGAAAAATAAAATTGCACCGTGTCGATGTAAAACGATAGCTAGTTATCTACGGCCTATTAGTCGGCCAGAAACTCGACACCCTGCGATGGCAGCTCCGGTGAGTATCAACTCCGGCTGCTGATTTCACGGCTGTTATTTCCTGGGCTCCGGAGCATGCTTGGGATCGGCACGGTCCGCCCGGAATCGGGAAATTTCGTGGTTCAGGTCTAGCAATCCGGGCGGAGCCTTCGGGAACTTGTCGCAGTCGTGTCGTTGCTGCACGGCAGGGTTTGTTTCGGGACATTTTCGGGACGCAACAACCTAATTACGCGATGCACCACGAGACAGCGACGCCGTAACGTCGCACGCCAAGGACGTACTCAAACGTCAAGGTGTAAAGTCTCTCGTAGACGCGCCCGGACTAATATAATGGATAAAGTTTTCCCTTTAAGTGTTCGTTGTTTGTCGGTGTGTCGTGTTCTGTGTATCAATTTAAGTGACACCTACGTTATCGGGATCTAACCCGGGATTATAAGACGTCTTGTGTTTCTAGGTATAGCTCAAGGTCGAGGTTCGTCTTCTAGAATTAAGGAATATAATTGTAAAGATAAGGTAAATTTACCTTAGATCTTAGGTTCTTTACGTATCACAAATCTAATTTTTGTCTTTTCCTTCCTCCTTTCATTGAATTCGAAATATCGCAGAGAGAGACAAATATGGAAAAGAAAAATGCTACGAGGACAAGAAAATTAGTTTTGCGATACTCAGTGAAATTCGTTGCTCTACTAATATACAGAGTGAACCAGATCTTTCCTGACAATGTTGTAACAGTTGGGAGGAAATCATTTTGTTAGTCATTCTGCGCTTCGCTGGTTTCTCGAAAAGTGCGATTGGAAATTATCTGAGAAACAGGATTTAGTTTGTAGTACCGTGCGCCCACTTTATCTTAATAACATTTTGATTGGCGGCGACTTGTTTGATATTGATTGGTTATTTAGATATCATCGTAAATAAAAAAAACAAAACGGTATGGTTAGAAGTTATATTATGTTCTAGGAAATGCAAATAATGATCTCCACTTAATTTTTGATCTACTAATTGCGTACCCAAAATATTATTACATTAATGGGCTGCTATGTATGTAGTATTTATAGTCCGGTATCGTATATTTTGTTTATTACAGCCTTTTCTGGTGGCGAACGAAGTTTCATTGGTCAGTATAATATATTTCTTTAAATTACTATTTTAGTCATATCTATCCAAAAATTCCCAAACAAGACTGCATCCTCCTCTGACATTGATGTTCACTATGCTTATAGGTTTTTCGAAATTTAAACGCAGTGGATTGAACTACGAGAAATATCTCTCCCCAGTTAGGCTATTTTAAATTTTTTCAATCAAAACACGTTGCAAATATATGTTCCTAAGGAACGCGGAATAAAGTCTAACATGCTTGGGTTACTCATCTATTTTTGAATTCTGAATCCCAGTCACAGAACTCTTCAAGATTATATAAAAATTTTCTATTTTGAATAATATGTCAAAAACAAATGGAATAAAATAAAACGTGTTCGATTGAATAAAGATGAATTATACAGGGAAAACATCAAATATGAGGAGATCTGAGAAAATTGTTAGTGTTTTGTGTAACGAGTAATTTAGGAAAATGCTAAGCTTAATAGTTTTTTTAATTTGAATTAAAACCAAAAAAGTTACGGGCAATCAAAATATTATCAAGCTAGCGATTTTTTGTCTTGCGGTGTACGTTACGCTTTTTGCACTTGTAACACGAGTAGCTGCCTACGTTGCTGTGCTATACTTATCAGATGATACACACCTTTACGTAACCGGCTGGTTAAATGCGCCACCTCTACACCGTTGAACGGTCTACAACGGTTATGATACTTGGCAAAAACATGGAGAACATTGAACCTAGATTTAATGTTACGGAGGAGGAGATGTCGTAATTAGTTACACGAACCATGCAAGGAGTTTAGTGTTGCATCGTGACACATTTCTTTGGTTTCGCATTCGGGAATCTAACATTTTTATTTCTAAGTCGTAACGGTAATTTGAAAAAAACTAAGAACAACTTTATGTGATTCTTTAGTGTTATGGCAATTTAATCTTTGTGATATGATTGGATAAAATTAATAAATATATAATTCAAAGGGTACAGAAATTAATTAGAATTGTAGTTGAACTATACCTCACTTGCTGAAGGATTGTTTTCATATAACAGTAATACAATATATTTTGAACAATCTTAAAATTCTAAATGAAAGTTCCTTCGAAAGAAATTATAAACGGCACCTTATAGGCGTTGGGTGATATCTAGTGTGCATTACTATGCTAGTACTTATGCTCTGACTCCTTACTTCTTGCCCTTTTATGCTGCTGTTATTAGTTTTGCACTCTACTTGTGTTGTTTCATCAAAAATTGTTTGATTTATTCTTAAAATATTGAAGCTGCAAGGGTGTAGAGGCCGGTTATAGTATTTTCGTATTATAAAAGTTAGAAGTGTTCATGTGATATTGAATGACACTTATTTTGATATCCGTCGACGGAAAGACGGCCGTCTTGTTTGACGTATGCATACGAAATCTAGACGACTACCGGTAATACCGTTTGTTTATCGCGAAATGTCCGACGCGAGAGGTGTCAACAAAAAACATCATATACATTTTGGCGCAGTTAATTCAAATAAAAATAAAGACATCAATTGTTCTAGGTGTCGGTTCTAATCTGCGATCAAATTTAATTTGTAATATGATTTGGAGTACTGTAATTGAGATATAACATTTTATTATTTGTTTTCTGCAAATCAACCTTATTATTATTATAACTATATAAACTTCCAAATGACAGTGTTGCACATTTCAAGAAAACATGTGAGATGAAAAGAAGAAAGCCGGCGTGTTAATAATGTGTACAAACTTTTTTCATTAAATTTAAATTGTCTTAATGGCTTTCAGTAATTAACTCTACCTTAGTAAAAATACACACGCGCGGTATCAGATTGTAATGATTTTTCCGAACGTTAAAACGGTTTTTCTACCTGTAAACAGTGGGTCGTACATAAAAAACAAGAGATCAAATTTACTACAAATTTAATGGGAAGAATTTCCATTTTTAGAGAAAATAATTTCTCTATCCAGAAGAATAAAAAACTTAGTAATATTTAAATTATAATAAGAAAACAACTCATTTCTTAGAACCCTCGGACTTAGATAAAAAACATGGAGCCAATTTTCGTACAGTTGTTTAATATGGGCACTCAACTAATATTTGAAAAATTTTGGCGAGTTAGCCCTGGTTTGATTTGATTTTTTACAAATTGGCTATTAGCATTTTCAATTTCAGTTTAATTTATATGTTGAATTTCAAACTGTTTTTTGTTCGATTTTTTTGTGACCAGTTGCGTTTCGATTAAAAAATGATTTTGATGAAAAATTTTCCATTGCATTCAGGCCTGGAAGAGCGCTTCGACGTCATCGATCTAAAATTCCTTTGTAAGTCGACTTATATTAGATAGCCCATTTATCATTTCATATTGAAGACGAAATGAAAAAAATGTGTCGAGAATTTAGAGCGCCAATATCCTTTTCCTTATTTGAACATATTACACTTGAAATGTGTTCAAGGCTGATTGTCTCTCTCCACAACACTAAAGTAAAGTGCGTAGGTAATTCCATTTCAAATGATTAGTGGTTAGTGGTTATGGAGATGTAAAGTCTGTTCATAGATATAAGAAAGTGACAAACTGATAATAATTAAGGAAAGACCCGGGCAAGCTGTAAAAATGAAATATGGCCGAACAGGTCCGTACTTTGCTTAGAATTTTATTATTTGAGGTTTTGTTAGGAAAGATACTAAACAATATATATTTATTTATGTATGTATTTATGTTTAAATCTAAAATAAAATTACAAATTATTTTTATTACCTACTTAAATTACTTAAAATTATTCACATAATATATGAGCATTACTATCGCTATCATCGCCTATTCTAATTATTATTACTTGCAATATGGATATACGATTGTTCTGCTTTTTCTATATGTTTAACAGAATTTGCCCAACTTTGTTGAGGGATGTTAAAAACTTCGGTTTCTCTAAGTTTGAGGACATTGGAGTTAACACGGGGAAAAATATTGTTACGACGAATGGCGGATGTCAGTTGGTGGCAAACATGTTCAATGGGATTAAATATACAGTGGTAAGGCCTTAAAACTGTATGCCCTATTATTATTATTATTATACATATACTACTGTGATAACTTGCATTGTCCATTACAATGACGCTATTAGGAGGAATGTTTGGAACTAGTTTGTTTTTAAATCAACTTTCAAATAAATCAGCAGTGGTTTCTTCATGGTAATCCAGAAAAGAATCTTTAATATTTTTCGCAGACAGAGATAGTCCATTTGGAATCCAACCATCTTTAGAGGCAACATGCAAAATAGTTATTCTTTTACCTCCTTTTGATGGTGCGTTTGTTTTACACTTATCAGTTGGGTTAACTCAACCCTTTTCCGGGATATCGTAAGTGTCGAACCATGTTTCATCCAAGTAAATAATTGGCCTTTGTTGTTTTCGGTAAATCCTAATTTTTTCTAGATATTCCAGTCGTCATTTCCAAATTCTAAAAGATTCCATTAAAACTTGCTTTTTGTCAATTTTTTTAAATCTAAAACTCATGTGTTCACCGGTTTCATCATTTTCAAGTCTCCTAATTAAGATATCAAATGTAGGCACTCTTTGTTCCTCGTATAACTGGTAAATTTTACGCCGCATTATATCTTGAACACTTTCATCTACACTCGACAAAAAGTCAGCATCGCTTCTTTTTTTCCTCGCTGAAATGGGATTATTCACAATTTTCCATACAGTTAATGTTGGAATTTTCGTCAATGTGGCCGTTTCTTCTAAAGATGCTTGCTTGCTGGCACCACGTTCAATGAGAGTCAATAAACATTGTTTATAATTTCCTTAGTCTCAATAGAATAGTGTTTTCTACATTTGGGCGGGAGCGTCTCCTGAGATACACTAGACTCGCACATATTATACACGAAATAAGAATGATTATTAATAAACTTAAACTAAGCAGTGTATCAAACCAAAGAATATTAAACACAGGTAGGTATAAAATTATTTTCTATTACGGACCACAATTTTACCTGAATTTACATTCCGAAACTTTAGGTAATAATCTTGTTGCATTGTATGTTTATGACCACCCTTGGATAATCCCGTTCAAAAGCAATTGGTCACTTTCTTCTATCTATGAACAGACCATACCCTTCTAGAACTTTTCTCTTCGAACACACTTGAGGTTTAGTCAATATTTTGTCTAATTTTGTGAATATTTAACACGATGTTTTTCGATCACATATAACCAATACGAACTGGGAATAGAAAGCTCAATTATCGGGTTCATCAAAGTATAAAAATTTATTACAGTGAGGTTTTTTCCAATAATTACCGAAAAGTGTTATTTTATTTTTAAGTCGATGAAAGCTGATTTGACCGATTTGAATCAGAGTTGTATAAACGCACAAACTGTCACTTTGTCATCTCCATTAAATACAGACTCAAGGCACTTCGAGCGTTTCCGGTAGCCGGTAGCCACGAGAGCGATGGGAGTAGAGATATGTATAATATAGGCTTCCCCCACTCCTCTCCCTTTTGTGGGCGTGTCCTCCTTCCCCACGACTCTCTAGCTCCTCCGCCTTTACCCATAATCCCTTGAAACTGGCCCCCATTGGATAAGCAACCAGAAATGCGGTTTAATCAATCTCCCCACCTCTAGTTTGCGATGGCGGCGAAGCCAATCAGAGCCCAGATATTTTCCCACCCCTAAGAAAAGCAATGGCGTCAATGAGACTTGTTCATATTGTTCGCGTGACCATCTGCACCCTCTAGCGGTTCGAATGTAAAGTAGTGTCCCCTCTTGGAATAAGATTTTCTTTAAAAAGGTAACCCCACCTAGTGAATATTGACCAAAACATTTATTTTAAAAACATATAATTCTGCGAATGTGTACCCTCGCGGGTACAAACTGTACTTTTATTGCGCACAAAGGACAGGGGAAATAAAGACGAAAAGTGTTGGATTTCTTTTCTCGGAACTGGAAGCTGGCAGGCACCACCAATAATATCTGCAAAACAAAAACCTGGCTAAAATTTTCATTAATAAAGTAGGATATTAGAAACCGTATGCCTTTTTAATTTACTAAGCCATCTACCGTGCGTTAACTTCATACATATTTCCGCATGCTTCTGTTTTAAGGTATCGTGAAATATTTGACTATTTATCTGGGAAAAGTTCATATGTCGAAAATATTATGTGTATGTGGCCGTGGTAGGCTTTCTTTGCTATTATAATTTTATTTTTATTATTTAATATTTACAAAATTAATTTATCTATCTTATTGATGATTTTGATTTTCTTTGCTATTTTTATTATTTAATATTTTCAAAATTAATTTATCTATCTTATTGATGATTTTAAGATATTGCAGTCAACTTTACTATTTCATCAATTTCTTTTATTTATTGCTGATCTTTGAGGATCTTAGTGATAGTGTACATACTTTTTTTCGTAACTTATCTGTATCTACCCTTTAATTTCCTATCAATCCATAAAGCAAACTCGAAAGGCATCTTAACTAAAAAGTCATATACTTTAAAGCTGCTGCGACTACTACATGAAAGTGTGTTTCTATGCAATCTCAACAATAATGAAATCTGGACGCTTATATTAAATACTGTAATACTCTTCTCTGCTAACGCTCTAGGAGACGCTATTTGAACCCTGTTCAAAGAAAAACTTCTACAGCCCAAATAACCTCTCTGAACCATACTTAAGCGCATCACTCTTTCACTGTCTTGCAGCCTTCAGATTAATATTCCGTACTAACTACGTATGCCATACACGAAACGTTCTATTTTCTAATTTTTTTTTTATGCGCTACATTAACGAACAGGATCTAAACTTTTCTGTCTGTGTATTTTGCTAGCCACCTTAAAAAATTAAAAAAAAGGTATGCGAACCTAGAGGATATTTTCCATATTTTTCACAAATGGTGACAACAATTAATGCAAGTATTATTTTTAATAATAATCCATCTTTCGCTAAGACACGAAAACATCGACTTTTTAATTCTAATTTTTCGCATAGAGCTTCCCTTTAGTCTCTATCTGTTCTTTAACTAAATCCCCACCTTTTTGAAAAACCAACCTCTAAAAATAGTTAATTTTCTCTAATTTAAATTTGTACGTTTTCCGCAATATGTGTGAATATTTTCGCTAGAGCATTTAGTTACTTAGTACATGTCCTAATCAATATTTTAAAAATATAATTCTAATGATACGTGTTTACGATTTGAAGATAACGAAACATTCCCCAGTTTCATAAATGAGAGCTCACTGCCAAACTACCAAACATCACAGTACAAACTACCGTACTACGCCCCCCCTGGACAAAATCAGGTCAGTCAGCGTCATTAATTCTACCTGCGTTAACGAATAGCGTATTGTTAATTAAGGTTTAATACGCAGAAAATTTAAGTAACAAATAATCGCAATGAAACTCACTAACATCATAAATTATTAAAAAAAATTAGAACAGTTGGAATTTACTGGAGTAACCAATTTGGCACTAAAAATGGAAATTTTCGATACTCTACTAGGTGCCTACAATAAATTTTACTATTATTTTTAATGCAGAGACACAACGATTTTCTAGTTCTGAATTTGATCAGGGGTATATGACCATAGTTTACGCCGACTCTAAAAGGCATGCAGTCTATTGTTTTTGAACGCCCCATTTTGTGTATTATGTTCAAAACAGAGACTCTCTGGGCTTACGACTACAGCTACCAGCTACTACTTTCAATAATATTAACACAAAAAAAGTAGGTGGCATTTCTATAATACGTGCAAAGTTTATGTGAAACTGACTGGAAGACAGAGTAATGCACCAATATGTTACTAAACATATTTCGATAGAATTCCGTAAGAGCTTACCTCCAAGTTTCCTCATTTAGTCAGTCAAAGCATCAAATGGGAAATTCCAATCCAACATATGTAGTGGTGGAAATATATCAATCGCCTACGTTACCGATGGTACCCGACTGAAGCTTCTGCGTCTTCTTTACCCCACATGCCTACTTAAAAAGATACTGGTCTAAGTCTCAATATTCCTGTTAAAAAAAGAGAGGTTCTATATTGCCATAAATATGTGTTTTCAAAATTTTACCTGAATGGTTCGTGATTCCTTATATATGCAGTGTTGGCAGCAATGTGGCGACGACTACGCTGAAACTTTCCATATCTCGTGTCCCCATGACTGGTCTGTTTCATATATCAAACCTCACCTCGCACGGGTTTGAACCTCCTTTAAAAAAAAAAAAAACAGGCAAGACTTGTACTTATATCAAAGTAATACGAGGAACTTATATTTTATGCCAAAACTTATTTCATCACCTCCAAAGGGGAGTAGGGGGTTTCTAAAGTATGGTAGGTACATCTCTTTCATTTTTTAATTAAAAAAATGACACAATTACGCGACGTAACTCGATCCGGATCGTTAACGCGTCTCAAGATGGGGGTTTAGAGATGCTGAGGTCATTAAATTGATTCACTATTACCAGTACACACTGAAACCCCTTATTTCCAAAATAAAAAAATTGTTAACTGTTAACACAACAAAAAAAACTATTTTCTCACCAATTATATTTCTGGGTCGTTTTCAGAATTTGTCCAACGTAGAATCCCAAGAGGATAGGGCCGCAATTTCGAAAAATTATCATGTCTCCCCACTATGCATTTGTACAAGAAGCAGGGCCGGATTAACAGCAATTATATTCTTGTCAGTCAACATACAGCCGCCGATTGAATTCTCGGATTCTGCTTTACTAGTTGCCATGGTCTGTCAAATATGTTACTTAAAAATTGTATATTTTTTTTTTACAAATAATATACCTTTCCTTAAATAATTCCGCCTTTGTCAAGTTGGACACTGGCACGTCTGTCCGCTTTGAAAAGCGCAGGCGTATGTATCTTCCAAAATGATCCAAGCAGGCCCGGATTGCCAGCAAATACACAACTCCCCGATTCAATTCTGAGATGTTGCTTCACGAGTTACCATGATCTGTCAAATATTTTAATTAAAAAAAAATCTATTATTCAGCAACAATATACCTTTTTAAAAATAATTTCGTCTTTTTTCAAGTTCAACAGGACACGTGTGTTCGTTTCAGTTGGACAAGGGCACGTCTGTCCGCTTTGAAAAGCGCGCCGTATGTATCTTCCAAAATGATCCAAATTGTTAACCTTTTTTTGATTCCTCGTTCCCCGATTCAATTCTGAGATGTTGCTTCACGAGTTACCATGATCTGTCAAATATTTTAATTAAAAAAAATCTATTATTTAGCAACAATATACCTTTTTAAAAATAATTTCGTCTTTTTTCAAGTTCAACAGGACACGTGTGTTCGTTTCGAAAGGTTTCGTAGTCTGTAGCTCTGTCGAATTCTCCAAAATTCGTTAAACCTTCAGATATTTTCAAAATTTGTCCAACGCAGACTTCCACTCACGCAGTTTCGAAAACTTTCTGGTCTCCCCGCCATGCATTTGTACACGAAGCCGTTCTGGACTATCAGCAAACAGCACATCCGTCATTTTTCTTCTCGGATTCCGCTTGACGAGTTACATCGATCTGTCAAATATTTAATGTAAAACAATCTTATCTATTACTTTTACCCAATATTAAGTACCTATTCAAAATTAGTAGCGCCTTTTCGAGTTCGAAAGGTTTCGTAGCCTATAGCCCTGCCGAAATGGCATTGCATTTGTACACGAAGCAGGGTCGGATTGTAAGCAATCAGCACCCCCGGTCACTTTTCTTCTCGGATTCTGCTTGACGAGTTACATCGATCTGTGGAATATTTAGCGTAAAAAAAAAAATATCTATTACTTTTTGGTAAAAGTGTACAAATGCATGGCGGGGAGACCAGAAAGTTTTCGAAACTGCGTGAGTGGAAGTCTGCGTTGGACAAATTTTGAAAATATCTGAAGGTTTAACGAATTTTGGAGAATTCGACAGAGCTACAGACTACGAAACCTTTCGAAACGAACACACGTGTCCTGTTGAACTTGAAAAAAGACGAAATTATTTTTAAAAAGGTATATTGTTGCTAAATAATAGATTTTTTTTAATTAAAATATTTGACAGATCATGGTAACTCGTGAAGCAACATCTCAGAATTGAATCGGGGAACGAGGAATCAAAAAAAGGTTAACAATTTGGATCATTTTGGAAGATACATACGCCGCGCTTTTCAAAGCGGACAGACGTGCCCTTGTCCAACTGAAACGAACACACGTGTCCTGTTGAACTTGAAAAAAGACGAAATTATTTTTAAAAAGGTATATTGTTGCTGAATAATAGATTTTTTTTTAATTAAAATATTTGACAGATCATGGTAACTCGTGAAGCAACATCTCAGAATTGAATCGGGGAGTTGTGTATTTGCTGGCAATCCGGGCCTGCTTGGATCATTTTGGAAGATACATACGCCTGCGCTTTTCAAAGCGGACAGACGTGCCAGTGTCCAACTTGACAAAGGCGGAATTATTTAAGGAAAGGTATATTATTTGTAAAAAAAAAATATACAATTTTTAAGTAACATATTTGACAGACCATGGCAACTAGTAAAGCAGAATCCGAGAATTCAATCGGCGGCTGTATGTTGACTGACAAGAATATAATTGCTGTTAATCCGGCCCTGCTTCTTGTACAAATGCATAGTGGGGAGACATGATAATTTTTCGAAATTGCGGCCCTATCCTCTTGGGATTCTACGTTGGACAAATTCTGAAAACGACCCAGAAATATAATTGGTGAGAAAATAGTTTTTTTTGTTGTGTTAACAGTTAACAATTTTTTTATTTTGGAAATAAGGGGTTTCAGTGTGTACTGGTAATAGTGAATCAATTTAATGACCTCAGCATCTCTAAACCCCCATCTTGAGACGCGTTAACGATCCGGATCGAGTTACGTCGCGTAATTGTGTCATTTTTTTAATTAAAAAATGAAAGAGATGTACCTACCATACTTTAGAAACCCCCTACTCCCCTTTGGAGGTGATGAAATAAGTTTTGGCATAAAATATAAGTTCCTCGTATTACTTTGATATAAGTACAAGTCTTGCCTGTTTTTTTTTTTTTTAAAGGAGGTTCAAACCCGTGCGAGGTGAGGTTTGATATATGAAACAGACCAGTCATGGGGACACGAGATATGGAAAGTTTCAGCGTAGTCGTCGCCACATTGCTGCCAACACTGCATATATAAGGAATCACGAACCATTCAGGTAAAATTTTGAAAACACATATTTATGGCAATATAGAACCTCTCTTTTTTTAACAGGAATATTGAGACTTAGACCAGTATCTTTTTAAGTAGGCATGTGGGGTAAAGAAGACGCAGAAGCTTCAGTCGGGTACCATCGGTAACGTAGGCGATTGATATATTTCCACCACTACATATGTTGGATTGGAATTTCCCATTTGATGCTTTGACTGACTAAATGAGGAAACTTGGAGGTAAGCTCTTACGGAATTCTATCGAAATATGTTTAGTAACATATTGGTGCATTACTCTGTCTTCCAGTCAGTTTCACATAAACTTTGCACGTATTATAGAAATGCCACCTACTTTTTTTGTGTTAATATTATTGAAAGTAGCAGCTGGTAGCTGTAGTCGTAAGCCCAGAGAGTCTCTGTTTTGAACATAATACACAAAATGGGGCGTTCAAAAACAATAGACTGCATGCCTTTTAGAGTCGGCGTAAACTATGGTCATATACCCCTGATCAAATTCAGAACTAGAAAATCGTTGTGTCTCTGCATTAAAAATAATAGTAAAATTTATTGTAGGCACCTAGTAGAGTATCGAAAATTTCCATTTTTAGTGCCAAATTGGTTGCTCCAGTAAATTCCAACTGTTCTAATTTTTTTTAATAATTTATGATGTTAGTGAGTTTCATTGCGATTATTTGTTACTTAAATTTTCTGCGTATTAAACCTTAATTAACAATACGCTATTCGTTAACGCAGGTAGAATTAATGACGCTGACTGACCTGATTTTGTCCAGGGGGGGCGTAGTACGGTAGTTTGTACTGTGATGTTTGGTAGTTTGGCAGTGAGCTCTCATTTATGAAACTGGGGAATGTTTCGTTATCTTCAAATCGTAAACACGTATCATTAGAATTATATTTTTAAAATATTGATTAGGACATGTACTAAGTAACTAAATGCTCTAGCGAAAATATTCACACATATTGCGGAAAACGTACAAATTTAAATTAGAGAAAATTAACTATTTTTAGAGGTTGGTTTTTCAAAAAGGTGGGGATTTAGTTAAAGAACAGATAGAGACTAAAGGGAAGCTCTATGAGAAAAATTAGAATTAAAAAGTCGATGTTTTCGTGTCTTAGCGAAAGATGGATTATTATTAAAAATAATACTTGCATTAATTGTTGTCACCATTTGTGAAAAATATGGAAAATATCCTCTAGGTTCGCATACCTTTTTTTTAATTTTTTAAGGTGGCTAACAAAATACACAGACAGAAAAGTTTAGATCCTGTTCGTTAATGTAGCGCATAAAAAAAAAATTAGAAAATAGAACGTTTCGTGTATGGCATACGTAGTTAGTACGGAATATTAATCTGAAGGCTGCAAGACAGTGAAAGAGTGATGCGCTTAAGTATGGTTCAGAGAGGTTATTTGGGCTGTAGAAGTTTTTCTTTGAACAGGGTTCAAATAGCGTCTCCTAGAGCGTTAGCAGAGAAGAGTATTACAGTATTTAATATAAGCGTCCAGATTTCATTATTGTTGAGATTGCATAGAAACACACTTTCATGTAGTAGTCGCAGCAGCTTTAAAGTATATGACTTTTTAGTTAAGATGCCTTTCGAGTTTGCTTTATGGATTGATAGGAAATTAAAGGGTAGATACAGATAAGTTACGAAAAAAAGTATGTACACTATCACTAAGATCCTCAAAGATCAGCAATAAATAAAAGAAATTGATGAAATAGTAAAGTTGACTGCAATATCTTAAAATCATCAATAAGATAGATAAATTAATTTTGAAAATATTAAATAATAAAAATAGCAAAGAAAATCAAAATCATCAATAAGATAGATAAATTAATTTTGTAAATATTAAATAATAAAAATAAAATTATAATAGCAAAGAAAGCCTACCACGGCCACATACACATAATATTTTCGACATATGAACTTTTCCCAGATAAATAGTCAAATATTTCACGATACCTTAAAACAGAAGTATGCGGAAATATGTATGAAGTTAACGCACGGTAGATGGCTTAGTAAATTAAAAAGGTATACGGTTTCTAATATCCTACTTTATTAATGAAAATTTTAACCAGGTTTTTGTTTTGCAGATATTATTGGTGGTGCCTGCCAGCTTCCAGTTCCGAGAAAAGAAATCCAACACTTTTCGTCTTTATTTCCCCTGTCCTTTGTGCGCAATAAAAGTACAGTTTGTACCCGCGAGGGTACACATTCGCAGAATTATATGTTTTTAAAATAAATGTTTTGGTCAATATTCACTAGGTGGGGTTACCTTATTAAAGAAAATCTTATTCCAAGAGGGGACACTAGTTTACATTCGAACCGCTAGAGGGTGCAGATGGTCACGCGAACAATATGAACAAGTCTCATTGACGCCATTGCTTTTCTTAGGGGTGGGAAAATATCTGGGCTCTGATTGGCTTCGCCGCCATCGCAAACTAGAGGTGGGGAGATTGATTAAACCGCATTTCTGGTTGCTTATCCAATGGGGGCCAGTTTCAAGGGATTATGGGTAAAGGCGGAGGAGCTAGAGAGTCGTGGGGAAGGAGGACACGCCCACAAAAGGGAGAGGAGTGGGGGAAGCCTATATTATACATATCTCTACTGATGGGATGTTTTCGGTAGATATAGCACACTGATAATATTTTGACGTTGGTTAGTTTTGATGGTGATGTTACACATCACTTAGTGAATTTATTTGTGCTGTTTGGCAAAAATGTAGTACAAACTATTGGACGTAGAAAATGGTATGTTGTGCAATAAATTTGATAAATGCATCTCTAGCTTCCAGTTTGATTTGGCACGAGTATTTAATAAGAGAGTGACTTGAGAAGTTTGTTAAATTAATTTCAACAACTTTTTTGTGTACCGTTTTAATTTGCAATGATGTAGTCAGATTAAAAAAAACGTGGTTATAATTCCAGGGGCTGTTCATTAATGTTCAGACGACATGTAATGATCATAAAATCTGGAAAAGTTTTTTAAATTTCGCTGTTGATCGTCGCAAATTTTTTATTATTGGTGTTTCGAATCTCAAATACAGCACAAGAAACACAAAGCCATAATTGTTGAAGAAAAAAAGGAAGCGAATTGGACGTTGTTATGTACCGGTTATTGACTAATATAGTAGTAATATATTTAATGTTCCATGTGAAATTTCGCTAAAAGCAGAGAAACGGCGAACTTGTTACATAGCGCTCTCCAGTGAAAGAATGAAAAACCAATTCTTTATAGCTGCTTTTTTCTATTTATCTGCAAAGTTTTCTTTCGGGACCTTTCCTAAACGAGACTTAGCTTGCGCTTTAATCAAGAAATGTAAAACCTCCCCTCTCGCCCTTATTTTACGACCTTCCATAAACTGCTTTAAATTAAAGATATGCTACGCTCTAGAAATACTAACTTCGTCTTAGTTTTTTTCACCTAACACTGGAATTTTTTTAAAAATTTCACTTTTTTCATGTAAGCATTAGCGGCGGAGATATTTTTGGGAATTTCTAATGATTGTTTTCCGTAATAAGATTTTCTTCTTAAACTAATATAATAAAATTTTAGTTAAGCTTTTTCGTTTTGTATGGATACTTGAGTACTTGCATTTTGTCTAAGACAGGTTACGGGCTACAATTTGTAATTAATTGTGTATTTTTTCAAAATTTTTATGTCGAAATGGACTCTGTCCATGAAATTCATAATAAATAAATAAATAAAAACACTGCATAATTCGTTGTGTTTTTTAAGTACTATTTAAGGCTCTTGGACCTAACGTTATGATTTTTCTCGTTTAATTTTATAATTCGCTTTCTTCCTCGGATTCGCTGTCTACGCTCTGACATTTTTACACTTTATAGTCAGCTGACCGAATTTTTTTATGGGTTAGCTATAATAATTCGATAAAATCTCAATCGAAAAGATTTGATTAAAACCATTTTTTCTACACGCGTGGAGAGTATTACCACTGCTAAATCTCACAGAATCGCAGCTGATGTTCACGAGGCATCATGGCGCAAGAAAAAATTTGATAAACATCAAAATCCAAGAAAGATAAAACTTGGTTAAATAATAATTATTTACAAAAATTATCTGAATAATATTGTCCGCTGAATTATCGGCGATGGAAAACGGGTCAGATGAAACAATGAAATGCATATAACACTGCACTATGGAAAATTTGAAGTTGACTTAATCAAATTAGGAAAAAACTTCGGCTTTGTTACTATTGATCAGCAAAAATCTGACTTCCGGGTTATCGAGCTGAGTTGATAATGAATTTTACTCTGCACTTTAAGCAAACGATTCTCTTTTACTTGCGCGACACAATAATTGTGCTAATTTGACTGGCAGTCTGTCGGCGTTAATTCGCTTTTTTAAATCCCATTGGATATATCCCGCTAAGCGTGTGATCAATTCGTTGTACTTCTCCCAAACGATTTAGTTTTTTTTCTCATCGAGATCGATGCCATCATTGCGCGATATCTTTCGCCGATGAAACATAAAAAGTGATAGAGTATCCGATTCGATATTAGGTTTATTTTCCGGACAAATTCCATTTCGTTAATTGTTGATTTTATTGATAGTCGTTCAACGCTGAAATTGATGAGCGGCCGATTTATTGAGATCCAATAATATTGGAATCGATGGGGAATGGTCTTCAATAATGTACACATTTTATTTGAGATTGATGTGCGTTATAAAAAAATTTTCGTGCTGCGAATGAAGGCCAACTGATGATCGATGTATATATCCATATGACTAGCATTATTTCATATGATTGGATACTGTTGGGGATGATGATTTAAATATAAGGCACACCTGTCGCATACATGAAGGAATATATATTTAACGTGTTGGAAGGGAACTCTGTTCTTGAAGATGGAACTCAACGCTTAACCGGAAAAGTTATCTATATAAGCAATTGTATTGAGGCAATAATATTCAAAATATTTAATATCATTCCTAATTCGGGAAGTCGGTGTACTCCAAACTTTGCAAATATTCTTTAAACATGATTGGTTATGACTTAATATGTGATAGGTGATCAGTCGTATCCAAAGAACTCCAAGCAACCAGCCATACGTTCCATTAAACTGATTTATTTAAGAGATGCAAATTTTCGAAATTACCGGTATTTGAGACGTTGTTCGCTGTTTTGCTAAACTTAATAATTAAAATTAAACAAATTCCGCTTTACAAGAAACTTAAAATTTAGCTTATGCGTAGACGACGCATTTTATTTAACTAGCATATTTTGGCCACTGCTCTAAATACTCTAGTTTGAAACTGCGCGCCCATCATAATTATTGTACTTTGGTGATTGTTGGAATTTGTATCACTTAAGACAGATTCTGGTCTATTATAGTTGCTCGCTTTGAGGATACAAAAGCCGAGACAGTTATATATACCGATTGAGTAGAACAAATTCATGTTTAACTGATTTTTGCACTTTCGAATGTGAAAATACCTAAAATTAAGTGTCTCGATCCCAGAGGGATCCCTAAAAACCTCTGCTTTCCAAGACCTATTTCTTTTATTCCAACGCGGACCATGTTCGGAGATAAATGTACCTGTTTTGATCCAATTTATTTAAGTCGTTGGCTTCGTTCTACTTGGGCGAGAAACTATTGCAAACGTTTTTCATCAGCAACGCAGGGTATAAGTATTGGAAGCTTTCTGAGAAATTTCTTTTTGGTTTCGGTCGTCAACGTCTCTAAAAAATAATCGTTCTCATTTATAGCCGTGTTTGGTTACAACCTCTGTGGGCATGATGGGTAACATGAAAAGCACCGCAAAGTTAATGTATTTTTCCAGATATTTTGTTAGGAATTATTAAATATACGATTGATGGTTTCAGAACTACTTCGTGTATAGACTGTTGTAGATCAAGTAGATCAGGATTTAACATTTTAACGGTTTTTGTGAATATGTTGGCGTAACAGTTAGGAAAAATCTCTAATTTATCACTAAATTGAAAATTTGAATTGTTTTTATTTGCCATAAATAAATAGTTACTTATTCAAATTTAAGTAAACATGCGATTTAAATAGTAAATAAACTTGTATAAATGTATAATACCCATAAAAGTAATCCCATTATCATTTCTTTCTTTGTCCTAGACACTAAACCAAAAAATAGTTAAATTTTTTAATTCTTAAAGAATCACTTTATTTTGGCAATCGGTTGGGATAAAATTTATTGAATCGATTTTATGCAAATTCACATAAGTTTTAATATTAATCTTCATGATCACTGCTCCTTCCTAAAGTCTTACTGCCACTACGACAACGAAATACAGACCACTCTGACTTACATCTCATCACTAATGCAGAATTCCGCTCACCCTTGTCCTAATTCCCATAAAGGGCATTCCAACAAATGGATATAAAAGCTATAAAGGCTTCACTCTGGATACCGAAGAAACTAAAAGGTTTCTGCTGACCGTTCTCCAGATTGCGGATATTCCACCAGGTTTCCAAAATTGCATTCTTTCATTTGCAAAAAATGCTTCTCCAAAGATGTCGGTGCTAATATGAGTTCTTACAAATTGTAACCCTTTGGTTTTACATCGCAGTTGAAGCTTAGGGAAGCTTCAGCATTTTAGTGATCTTGTTATTGTTTTGACCATTACGTTGAATTGTGTAAGTCATTTGTCAAATATGTGGCTTTGAGCAACTAACTAAGTTTAAATTTGACATCTCACTCACGGAAACTACATATTCGATGAATTATAATGTGTAGGTACTTTTTATGGATTTCTCCTACGTCGATTATTGATTTCGTTTCACTAGAGTTTCGTCAAACATACTGCTGGTTTCCTCAAAGCGCTCTCTGAAGCTGTGGGTCGATTGGTCTGTATGCACTTTAAATACTAGCCGATGCGAGTAGAAGGGGACGGAAGGGACCTCTATAGCGGTTTATGGTAGATGCAAGTATTTTGGTCTTATCGTGATAAAAATCTGGTATCCTCTTTCGTGATGGTGTTCAGAAACTTCTCTCTCCGATGTTTCTCCAAAGTATTTTTGTCAGAGCAGCGTGGAAAAAACCCCTGTTGCCTTTATCTATCGTATATGTTAGATACGCGGGCAAGTGGCGCATCAACTTTTGGTGTTATGTTTTTTTTTCAGAATTTTTGATATTTGATAGGGGATATTTTTAGTTCTGGTTGAGTGCATTTTTTACTCTTGACGGTGGAAATTGTTTGAAAGAAGAATTGAGGTGGGATGTGTTAATTCCTGGTTGAGAGATTCGAGTTGAGTTAGTTAGTTAAGGAATTTATCACGATTTTTGGGCTGGAGATGATGTGATAAGGCATTTACGTATCGATCTGTATGAGTATGTTTTCTAGAACGAATGGCCTAAGATTAAAAAGGAAGAATATTCTTATTTTCCATTTCCAAAGTGAGATTGATATTTTGGTGTATGGATTTTAGGAAATTCAGAAGTAATTGAAGATATTCCTGACTTGGATAAAACGTTTTTTTATAACAGAGGAAAGTAGATAATCCATAGCTGTTCTTGATACTTTTCATAAATTTGTCTAGTACACGTGAAGTAAGTTCAGAGAGACATTTTTCGATTTAAATGAGAAGGTTTGCAGGTATGCTTTCCAATTTTAAGGTCCCTGAAATGAATCCTAGTGCACACTATGACACTTTTGTGCTATATTTGTCAAAAATAATTTCTTACAACAAGAAATGCAGTACTTTTTCTTGAGAGTGTATAAGCGTTTTTTTATGAACATTAGGAAATACTATGATTGTTATTTAAAAAACGTCTGAAATTAGTTTGTTTTTGGATGTAACTTTTTGTCCCATGCGGTGCGATAATCTGGCGCCGGTCTCATGTCACAGAACCGTTTATTTATGTCGTTTATACAAGGCTGTTATTTATTTATTCTTTATTTAATTTAAAGGAATAAAATGATAAATGCATAACTAACCAAACAAACAATTGATACACACTTTTCTAATAATTCTGGAAAGATGAATAAATTTTGACGGAAACTTTAAATCCGCCATCGGCCTCTGGGACGTTCGTAAGACCCGAAAACGAAACAAGCATACGTGTCAAATTTACGGAACAAGAATGCCGTTCATCCGTCCATCCATCTCGTTGCGGCCGACTACAAAAAACGAGAGTTTTCCTTTATACCAATTTTGGCGTCTCTCCCTTAGGTCAAGTTGGATTTAGAGAATTGCGGCTCTGATCCGACAAAGAATTGCTTTCATCCAAGAAGCGAAAACAATCCCGTTACAAATCCTAATACTCTACCGTTCCAACGCGCTTGAAGTGCCGTTAACACAATCAAATTAAAGGCACGCTTATAGGGCAGTGAAGGATATTGGTAGATCCTTTGAGACAAATAGTCTATGCCTGCAGTTGACCGACGAGACGTGGACGTGAAATTTTATTCAATTAGTGGAAAAAATTAACTTCTTCTTCTTCAGTTCGACTCGATTCTAAGGAACGTTTTATTATGTTTGGATTCTTATTGTCATAGAGTAATTACTTACAGGAAATAATGTATTAAAATCGGAGCCATAAAACTTATATTCCTTTTACTATATTTGTATAGATTACCCTCCCTCCTCCCTGGTTTTCACAATATGATAAACAAAATGTTAACTAATATTTCAGTGCAGTATTTTAGGTGGCATCTAATGGGTGTCTAAAGTTCCTTAAAACTAATTGATTCAAAAGTTTTTAAAAATCCTGCATTATCAAAGTGTCATTTTAAGGTGTCAGCTTCATTCATGGTTTCCGGTACTTTAGTCATGAGTTTGGGAGCTGTCGCATGTTTTCGTGAGATTTTAGGTACGATATTTGTACATTTGTCAATTCCAGTAGTCACGCTACACATTACATGAATTTATTGGTCATGTTTTGCAAAAATGTACCCAAAAACATGCTCTTAAATTATTTTCGTTTTTCATAAAGCAAAGTTAATATACTGAAAACTCAAAATAATCTCCGATAATTTCAATACATCTCCGTTTGACTGATAGACTTCCACAAACATTTACTTCAGAATCTTGCAGCTTGAATATTGCGAATTGTGAAATTATTTAACTGTCTATGAATTAGATACCTTTTTACAAAACTCCTGGATTTCTCCTGCGCCGGTTTTTGCTGAGTCGAACTTGCTGACGTTTCGCCAATAATTCTGTTGGCTTCTTCAGAGCTTGACTGAAACTAGCTCGCATTTTACTCTGTACCTGCTTATATATTGTTTGAGGGGGGCGGAGCTAAGTGAGGGGCAAAAACACCGCCTCGGATTCCCATATTGGTGAAAGAAAAAGATCTGAGTCGCGGTTAAGATTGTTAGGTTGTTTATAGATTTCTATAGACTCTCGGATTTTTCGTTGGTTAGTTGAAGAATTGATTACATTCAAGAATTTTAGTTTTATCAAACGGAGATGTATTGAAATTATCGGAGATTATTTTGAGTTTTCAGTATATTAGCTTTGCTTTGAAAAATTAATTAGATACCTGGTGGTCATCGCTTGACGAAGAAGCATCAGTTTGATTGAGAGGGAACAAGAGTGTAGATATGGAATTAATTTTAAAATGATCAAACCCATGATAGAATATTATGCAACAAGTGCGTTAACCGGCACGGGTTTATTTCGCACTAGCGGAGCGAGTGTTTAATAAACGAGTGACTTTGTGCCTATGCAGGGGGTATTTAGCTGGATTTAATGGTCTATTTCTTTAAGATGTCAGTATTTAATTAAAATTTTCAAGCAGTGGCATTGACCTTAACAATTAACGTTTATAGATTGTTAAACGTCCCAACTGTATAAACAGCAAATCTTCAGAATGATTGATTGGCTGATTCGAATTCATTTTCGGTAATTAAGCAATAAATGTAATCTCGACCCCCTTATTCAACATGTGCCCAGGGTTATAAAAGTTTATTCGGGCCAGCGGTTCCGGTTTGGATAAAATTATAATTGGATGCGAACCAATTAGAGAAGCTTGTTACGTGTCAAATGGCGATTTGCTTTTTTATTACGATTTCCACCTCAATTAATCAGTAACGAGGGGAATATGAAATTCAGTTTGTTCATTTTTTAATACAGATTTCATAAGTAGGAAGAATAGTGAGAGGATCACTAAAATTTCACCATTTTGTCACATCCATGTCATTAAAAGCATTTACAATTTTAGTTAGATGTGTACTTAATTTAAATTAACAATATCGTCGTTGTACCCAAAAAGAAAATCATGGCAGCACTTAGATCTCGGGAAGCATGTTATGTCTCCTTCCATATACAACAAGCAGCCCTTCAACAATCCTCTAGTCCATATAATCCATGACATCTCGAAAGGTGGTTTTCTGACATCGGTAGGGGAGGGATAAGTCTAAACGAGGGCCTAGACCATTCACAAAGAAAGTATGTTGTAGCAGTTTTCGGGTAGATATGGATGGACGTTATTTACAAATGATGTTGATGAACTGAACTTGCTGGCGTTTCGTCAATCATCCTGTTGGCTTCTTCAGAGCTTAACTGTTAACAGTTTCAGTTAACCTCTCAAAAACCAATCAGGCGAAAAGTCAGTAAGATAATTTCATCAACAACCGACCCATGAGAAATCCAGAAGATTTGTAAATAGTATTAGGATAGCCTGTGGAAGCTTCTTAAAAAATAACAATATGTGAAATTTTCGAATAAATTGATTAAATGAAATTTTCCAAAATTCACGTTAGACTTGATATTATGTAATTCCTAAAACATTGTCCAGTATGTGGCAGCCGACTCGATTTTCTATCAGATTCGCCACTTTCTACAAATATCAAACAGGGTTATTATACTGCAATATGCCGGTACGGTGTGCCCATTCGAGTTTTACCAAGTAAGTTAGTGTTTTCTAATAATAATAATAAGAATAAGAATAAGAATAATGATAATAATAATAATGATAATAGGTTTGGGTCGACGGAGGTTTGGGTCAACAGCAAAATTACTTTCCCAAAATATGTAAAATATGTTTGACTGATTTCACTGGAGGCCTATCAATATCAAAACCGATTTCCGTTGCGACCGCTGTGCCGCTGTGAGTGGTCAATATCTATGGGGATAAAATCGATTTTTTCTTACGCATGATACGGGAGATTTGGATCATGCATTTATTCAAATAAAATCACATTTTGTATTACCAATTCTTTCTTATTATTATTATATATGAATACGATGCCTCGGCGAGTGACTGACGATTTGGGCTTCAGTTTTTCATCACTACAGCGACTTCTAAAGAAAGCTGCAAGTCTTCCCGAAGAGAAGCAGGAAAATTAGTAATATGAAGCTAATGTTTCATCTAGACAAGTATTCACTCCAAAACGAGAGAAACTTCTCTGCGAGTACTTAGAAACGTGCAGTAAAATGCATTACGGTCTAGATACTAAACAAACGAGAGAGTTTTCATACGTATTCGCTAAGCGATTGGGCATTGTTTACCCACCGGAAAGGGATGAACACAAATCTACAGGACGAGATTGGCTGTTAGGATTTATGGACCGCAATAAAAACCTGTCGTTGAGGCAACCAGAAGCTACAAGCGAGATCGCAAAACAGCAATGGCAATAGTTGATAAAAACTTTAACTAAAAGGAGAAAACGATCTGAGAGTGAAGATCCAATAACATCCCTGAAGAGTTAGACATATATTTTGACCCCTCTGTCAAGCAATGAAAAAGTGTCACCTGATACTCACTATGTAGGTCTAGTCGAAGCCACACACAGCAATGAAACATGTTTTGTCATTTTCTTTTTCCCGGCAACTAAAACCTCCAGCTTCAATCAGAGGTACCAGCCGGTCTGTGCAACATAAAGCCTTCGACGTTGATTTGTCATTATTACGTACATCCCACACTACCTACTCAAATGTCCCTCATGCAGGACGTATGGGTCAAATGTACATAGCTTCATATTTTCGAAAATAACTTTTTAATGTTCAATTTCAAATTGTTTCCATAGGTTCTATAATACATGCTCTCCACGAAAGTGCTTAATTTACTGATTAATTCGATTACTAAAATAAAGTAAAAGTTTAACATATGCAGCAGTTACAAATTTTAATTTACCCGACTACCGACTAAAACTATAGTTTTGTTTTTGCTTTTGAAAATTATGGTACCTAAATCACGATTTATATTAGACTCCGCTTCAACATAGTCATCGGCATCAAAACAACAATAGAGCTGGGTGTTGTCGGCAAATGCCTGCGCCCTACTGCACGTGCATTCAAGAAGATTTCACTTCAGGCCTCTCGCAAATATTGCATCTTAGGTATATCAGGAGAAAAAACATGAAATTTTATCTGCGAGAAAAGAGTTAAAAATACCCCGTACATTGTATTTGAGGATTTAACACCTAAGCGCTACGATGTAGTATCGATTGTAGGTGGGATCAAGCCACTGATTTATAAAAACGTTAAAAAATGTATCCGTTTAAAATGAAAATTAATGACTTTTTTCCCTTTTTTTGTGGAATTAAGATAATGATAGGTTTTTCTTTGGGAGCGATTGTTTTTGTTATAAGATCCGCGGTTATTGGTATTGTTTGTTAATTATTGCGATTGTTTTTTATCTCGATTATTGCGATTTGTATTACCTTATTTTTTATTGTCAAACGTGTTAAGTATTGGGTTTTTCTCTTTATGATAACAGGTATCCAATGAAGATTTTTTGAAATTTATTTTATTTTATTTGGTTATCTTTTCTCCGCATCTGAACTTAGCTAAACCATTTTGTTTTTTCGAAATGCTCTTTGTGGAGTTTAGTAACGAAGCAGATAGAAATGCAAACCGATAATATAATCAAAAATAATAATCTCTTAATTTTTTGTCACTTCGATGTGCGGTTATTATGATTTTGACGCTTTCGTGGAGTCTGCGGTGGTGGGGAGGATCGACGTCATTGGGATCTGAAACGTGGTATATCAAGTGAAGCACTTTTCATTTCGGAGTTTGAGCTAGTACGCAGGGATCGGTGGCGTTGCGTTTTATCTTGAGTACTCTTTGAAATACAAAGTTTTGGACATTGGACACTGTACAAGTGAATTGGAGCAGTTATGGATACAGGGGAGGGGGGAAAGTCGTTGTGTTTGAGATCTTTGTGATTTTAATTCCGAAAATAATGGGAAACCTGTTTTCCCCAGTTTGTTACTGAAACTACGCGTGTCAGACGGAATCTCCGACCATAGACTACTAAAATGTCCAGTTAATTGCAGTAAATATAGACTAATTAAATACAAAACTTTTCGCGATTATAAACGTTTCAATTATCATTTACTTTTAAATGATCTATTTAATTTAATTTAAGGTTTTGATGAAATGGTTAATTTGTTTACTAAAAAAGTTACTAGTCTGTTCGATAAACATGCACCCTTCAGGACGGCACGTATGTCAAAATCTCCGGCTCCGTGGATCATTGACAACATTAAATTTATTATGCGATTAAGGGACAAAGCACACTCTTGCTATAAAAAAACTAATACTGATGTCGCATGGAATGCATACAAGAAACTTAGAAACTTAGTAACTATGAGCTTGAGAAATGAAAAGAAAGCGTATCTCCAGCATCAGTTTGAAATCGATCCAGGTGGATCTCGCAATAATTCATACTTCAAGATTTCGTGGTTACCTGAGGGAGTTTGTTTTTTGTCGGTTGTATGAGATGAGGGTCGATAGAGTCATAAGACAGATAAAGACAAATGCTAAATTATACGACTCGCCATTTGCTAGGGCACATAACTTTTTTGGTCAATAGCTGCACCACTTCCAATAAGTTTCCCTACCTCTGGAAGCACGCCAGGGTGATTCCCATTCCAAAACACAATAATCCAAGTGAACTGTCAAGTTTTCGGCTGATAAGTTTATTACCATTGCTTTCAAAAATTATGGAAAAGATATTGTATGAACAGTTTAATGAATATTTCTTGTTCGAAGTTATCCCTTCAACACAGTCTGGATTTCGTGCAATGCATAGTACAGCTACAGCCTTGTTAAAGGTAAGTGATGATATTTTTAAGAGTAACGATTATTGTTTTCTGTCTATACCGCGGGTCTTGCTAACCATTTAAAATATCTGACATCTCATCAGTATGTTTGAAAAGTTACTGCTGCCCAACATCCAAATCAATTCTGATTTGCGAGTTGTTCAAAAATTTCTTTGTATTTGAGTTTTATAACAATATGTGTTATACGCCTGTTATTATTATTATTTGATTATTATTATTATTATTATTATTATTATTATTATTATTATTATTATTATTATATTGGTAATTACAACTCCATTCCATTTCGTCTTGATGGCCAAATGAGATCTTTAGTTGAGTTCCTCTAGAAAGAAAGAAAAGCTGTACGGGAAGTTATGTTAGCAAGAAACCTAAGCGAACTAAACTCGTTTCATGAGGCATCTGTTACTGAACGGCATCGAAATGGCAATATATAAATATAGCTAAGCATAGGTTGAAACTATGTACATGTATGATTTTATTTACTATCGCTTGGTTCACTAGTTTACAACTTTCGTTTTATTTAGAAATAATCAAATGTCAGTTTTTAAAAATACAAATGAATGACAAATAGACGCAGTATGCCGCTGGTGGGTTTTGATAAAATTGCCACCACCACTATTATAACCAAAGAATATAAAGCGGTGCTTATCTGTAATAACCGAAACGAGTAGTAGCTATTTATCTACGGACAAACATTTTCGTTATTGTAAAATTACGCTTTTGTTCAAAATGTTTCGCATTGTTACGGTTTAGTTTCGCCTTTCAAAAGGCTTGTTGACCCATTGTGTCGCGATATTGATATATGTGTACACGCTGCCTGTATCGTCACATTTGGCTTTTTGAAACGGATCAGATTTAATACGACATCAATGCTCATGAAGTTTAAAAAAAATGCAAAATTAAGCCAAGTACTCAATCAAATTTGAGGGCGAGATAATTGGATATTAAAGTTTTAAGAATTTAAATTCCGATCCGGAAATCTAAAATTTAATCAAGCTGCCTAAAGAATAAAAACGTAACGGAATTTTAATTCGGACATTTTTACAATTAATCCGTTGAAACCAGTCCACTCTAATAGGTTCAGTGGTGCTATTTCGCCGCTTCAAATTAAAAAAAGGAGAGATAATAGCTTAGTTAAGGCTACTGTAATGAAAATATCGGGATGTAGTTATATTAGGCTTATTTTCATCTAGTTGGTGCGTTGTTTGTGAACGTAGAGCTCTCGACAAAAAATCTATTTACAAAACCCTAACTTACCACCATGTTTGGCACTTTGCAAAAAGGTTGATGCTGGGGACCCGAGTGCGAGCGAGCTAAAGGCAGGAAATATGCTGTCAAAGGAATACGAGCCAGACCATTTATTTTAGTGCTCGGCTCTGTAGTACTTTTTACCTCATTCAGGTCAAATTTGATCAAAACTATTATAGAAAATGGAATGGACCAACGACTTAGTCCTTGAATTTTTAAGTGCTTATTAGGAGGGAGCTACAGTATGGAACCCGAAGGGTACGAACTATAAAAATAAAAACCTCGTTTATGATGTCTGGAAAAAATGTTTTCAGAGAATTAAAAAAAGCGCTCTTGTCGCTTCTTTTCGAAAGCTTTAAGAAAGACTAAACCTAGATCTAGATCTCATGGAGGGTACTTTCATACTTACCTACTACCGCTTTTACCTACCCTCCTTTTTTAAGATTTTGTAGGTTTACACAACTACCTAATATAATATACACAGCAGCAGCTAAAGCAGCAAGTCCTCTTTGTCGATTACACAGCTCTACAGTGATTTTGATGTTTGATAGCTATGTGCTTATTTACATATTTTTCCAAAAACGCCTCTATCGCATCATTTCTTTTATAATGCTTTGTACCTTAAAAATGTTATTTTATTAATATACAAATCTATGTCATGAATAAGTTTGTTCAATGTTAGGCATGATTTTTAAATGAATTGATTTTCACGAAATTACATGTGATTTGACAACACTGGATAATAATAGATTTCTCTGCAAAGCAACAGAATACAGCGTTGTCACCTGCTTATGCGCAGTTGACGTGCTAATGTGTTCGCGGCTGTTGTCTTCGTTGCTGCGTATTTCCAGTATTCTAGGACGAATAAATATGAAAAGAAGTGAACAATACGAATAACTTATCTTATATCTACGGTAGTTATGTCGTAATAAAGCAACGGCAAACTATAACTTCTGTGTATAACCTGTGTAAAAATTGGCGACCAAGGCAAGTCCTAGGCTTCTCATACTGTTTGTTCCGTTAGCTTTGAAGCATTAAGAAACTGACAAAGAGTTGGAAGAAATGTTTAAGCTTTTGTGTTCGTATGGTATGGCAAGAGTCTAGGAATCACAATGATGATTATTATTTTTATTTGTGTAATGTCCAAGGACTCAACAGAAAAAATAAGAAACAAATTGTGAATCCCAATCTTGAATCTGCTATTTGACCAGTTCCTTATGCAATAGATGACTCAGATTTTACACCAGATTTCAGAGAGCCCGTAGTATTTAACCAGAGCCAAAGGATGCATCCGAATTTTTAGAGTCTAGACTTCGTGACAAGCATTTACTGACACCTGGCGTTACATCAAGCTTTTATCGGGATCGTGAAAAATAGTTATGTCAATATTTTCATCAGGAAGGACCGCCAGTGTATTGCAACAATATTCCTGACTTAGTTTCAAAATGAGGAAATGTGCCGTATATAAAAGAAGAATGGCGCCTGTTTATTGACTTATGTAAGCGTAATTTAAAAGGCGTTTTATTGCACAATGGTAACGAAATGGCCTCGGTTCCCGTTGCACATTCGGTACATTTAAAAGAAACATCTGAAAGTTTAGGACTTCTTCCGAAGAAAATAAACTACCAAGAACATCAGTGGATTCTTTGTGGAGACCTTAAATTGCTGCGCATTCTCCTAGGACAACAGGGGGGTTATACAAAATTTTCATGCTTTATTTGTGACGGGGATAGTCGGCCAAGAGGACTCAAATAGAATAGCAAAAATGTATTAAAAGTTAGGTTAGTTGACCCCAAAAAAGTTTTACTGCCTCCTCTTCATATCAAACTTGGCTTGATGAAGCAGTTTGTTAAAGCGCTAGACAAAAATGGACAGTATTTCAAATATTTGTGCGAGGAATTTCCGGCCATATTTGATGCCAACATAAAAGAAGATATTTTTGTTGGGCCTCAAATAAGAACATTATGCAAAACACAATGACCAGCGCCGAGAAAGAAGTAATTGATAAATTTCTTAGGAACTCTAAAGACGAAAACTACGAAAGTATTGTTCAAAATATGTTACAACACTTTCATTTTCTAGGTTGTAATACGAGTTTGAAAGTGCATTTCCTGTTTTTACACTACAACTATTTTCCTGAAAATCTTGGAGCAGTTAGTGAAGAATAGGGAGAGAGGTTTCACCAAGACGTTAAGGAAGGCAGGAAGGCACTAAGGCAGATGGAGCATAACGATGATGGCGGACTACTGCTACATGTTAAAACGGGGTATGCCCTTCAAAACACACAGCCGAATGTTGGGACAACGCAGCTTTCTGGAAAAAGGACGAAGATTGGACTCAAAAAAGTACGAGAAAACTTTTTTTTTCAATTTTTTTAAAACTAGGATCCCACTTTTTTACTGAATAAAAAATAAATCATTATAGATATATCGTTTTTTCCTTTAATGCTATGCTGAAGCAGGAGTTGCTGTAGAAAATACAAGGAACTGCGAATACCCTTAGAAATTATAAAGAAGTTTTGTGTAACATTTAAGAGAATGGATCAAAACTGTAGTGAGGTAGGTGGTGGAGAATTCTAACATTTGATTTAGAGTTTTTTTGTTTATTATTATCGGAATATTTATTTTTAAGTAATGTTTTTTTTGCTCCCCGTACCTTTTCATCTTTTAACTCTTTATAAAATTATGATTTGGTTAATTTAAATAAAACTGTAAAACTAGGAGTAATGGATCAAATTCGTAATTGCTATGTCAAAAAATCTAAAATGCGTCTTCTTAATCCTAATAACAAAATTTAGAGGTTGTCCACTTTTTATGAATCAGTCTGTATAAGCCATTCAGAGGGAAAATGGTATAATTCACTTATAGCGGTAAAAACCTACATAGAATTAATTTCTTGACACTGACGAAAACTGCCACAAGCAGAGTCTTTACTAGTTTTGAAAATTTAACGTTTACCAAATAAAATATTGAAGTTTGTGCTGCCTTATTCCAGTAACAACAAATTTTCATTTAGCAAAGTTTTACAGTTTTTTTTTATTTTTTATTTTGGGCAATAAAATTTAGTATTTTATTCAATATTTTTGGTAGGTCATAGACGACGTTTCACGACAGAACTAGCACTAGAGCACTAGAATATCACCGTGCGTGTCTTCGACGCCTCAATCGATCATGTTGTCATCCTTAGTTGGATTATAGGGCATACGCATTCCAAAGGAAATCATACCGCCAACTCTCTGGCCGTAAGAGTTGCCAGACTAAACTTTATAGAACTCGAACCCTTTGTCTCTCTGGCAAAGTCAGTCATTAAAAAGTTGATAAAACTCCAGGAAAATATTTTTAAAACATTTGGATGAATCAGAAAAATGTTGGCTAGCTAAGAAGTAAATGAACTATCCAAACGAAACATCAACAATTTTCTCCAGGAAAAAGGTTTTCTTACGAGTCATTGCTTACAGGGTGTAACATGCGAGTGCGAATGTCCCAACCTCTCGTCTATCCCGTCTCTTGGAGCTGTCATCGCTTACGTGGAGCCAGGAAGAAGCACAATATAGGGTTGCTGAGGCCTAATTGATGTGGTTTAAGCTTAGTTATTTTTCTTTCTCTGTTAGTTGAGTTTTTAAAAAAAGTACGTTATTAAATGAAGTTGGAAAATTGGGCAAATGTTCATTTCTTTATAATGCATAAGGCTATTTTAACAGAATCACAAATATTAAGTGTTTATTACGCTCATGTTGAGAGTAGAATTAGGTATGGTTTAATTTTGTGGGGATGGTCGACTGTTGCGACCATATAGCTATTAGACATGCCTACGCTAATTGTACAGGAACTCGTGAAGCAACTATGTCACAAAATTTTAAGATGGTCTGTTAAATATGCGTATGCGCGAGATTTGAAATTCGACCCATAAGGCCTTGCGGCTGCTAACAATGTTTGGATTCTGCATTTTTACGCCAGTATTTTCTTAAAATATGTCGACATCCATTAAATTTTCAAACAAAAAAATAATTAAGGTGTAGAAAGTGTTGTTAAAAAAATTAGCGACAAGCGCAGAGTTAATATTATGCTGAATTACAGCAGACGGACGAACGGACGGCGTCCTTAGTATAATTCTGTAAGTATTTTAGCGTTTTGGTTCTTTAAGCTCTATTTGCACTATTTGTTTTTATTAAACTTATTGGTTTAATCTCTATTGAAAATGTAAATAAAGTCGAATTCACAAAAACTGGACTCTAAAACAGAAAACATCTAAGAAGAAAAAATCGTCAACAAGCACCTCGTATAGACAGAGCGCTCATTCTTTCATCGCAAGTCTAGTAATTGCAGAAAGTTTCGCCTCTCAAATATATTATTATGAAAAGTAGCAATGGACAATTTCGTTAAAAAACTGTAGGTATTGGCAAATGTAACCAAGAAATTTAAAAACTAGTATAAAACAAGTCAATAAACAATTAGTTCTAAATGTAACAGAATTAGCATTTCCAAACCCTAAAGAGTGTCATTTATTGTCTCAAAATTTAAACACATTTTGCTAGCAAAAATTGCATGGTGGCTACTGCAAAAAATTCCATGTCAAAAATATTTAACAGCAATTGTTAAATGCTAGAAGTACATGTAGAAATTGCATTATGTCTAATAGGCTTTAAATACTAGTATCAATTCACACAATAATTTACCTATATTTTATTGCCATCTGGATTCAAATGTAAATAACCAAAAATTACTTTTTTTAGAAATGCTCGGAATTTTTGAAAGGTGTAAGCTCACATGAAACATTCTTAAAGGAAAATTATCTTATTAAGGAATATTTTTTCCAGATGCACACTCCAGTCCTGTTTTGTCCACAACTACTACTACAATTTAATTATAATAGCATTTTATATAGTGTTTTATTAACTCGTTTTGAAGTTCACAGAAGATATAATTGGAGCATGAACACAATGTAAAAATATAAATGAATAATTACCTGAATTATTTACTAAGCCCTTTATTGAAAAGAATAAAGTACATTGTTGCTTATAAACACAATAAGAAATTAAATAAAAATAAATGCTCCATTTTTTAATAGCATAATAATATTTATTTTTGTTTGCACAATGGCGTCCGACATTAGATGCTTCAGTGTTACTCTTTTCAAGGATCTTTTATCTTATTTGATTTGAGAGGATCACCACATTTAAAAATTGCAAAAAAGAAGATGTAAGCAATAAAAAAAATGTTCATTTATAATAAGGGGTGTTTATTTTTCGATGTATAGAACTTTAAGTTGCAATAAAACAATTATGGATTATTCGATTGACATGAATTTTATTTATTCGAAAGATAATCTTGTGGCATTACATTTTAAATATGATTTCTGGTATATGACGGCGACGGCTGGCTTATGCGCATAGACCAATGACTTTACATAGCCCCACAGAAAGTAGTCTAGCGGTGTTAAATCACAAGATCTTGGACGCCAATTCACAGGTCCAAAACGTGAAATTAGGCTGTGACATGTTGCGCCGTCTTGTTGAAACCACATCTCCTGAACATCATGGTTATTCAATTCAGGAATGCAAGAGTTAGTAATTATAGCTCTATACCGATCACCATTGACTGTAACGTTCTGGCCATCATCGTTTTTGAAGAAGTACGGACCAATGATTCCACCAGCCCATAAAGCGCACCACACCAAACAGTCAGTTTTTCTGGATGTAACGGTGTTTCGATATACCCTTGAGGATTAGCTTCGCTCCAAATGCGGCAGTTTTGTTTGTTGACGTAGCCATTCAACCAGAAGTGCGCTTCATCGCTAAACAAAATTCTCCTATGAAAATCGGGAACAACAGCAATCTCGTTTTGGTCCCATTTGCAAGCGTTGTTCAGGCGTGAGTTTATTTATGATGAATTGCCAAACCATATTTGACGCCATCTTGAACAGTAATTCCAACTTAAAGTTCTATACATCGAAAAAAAAACACCCATTTCATTAAACTATTGTTAATTATTAGTAGAATATTTAAAGCAAATATTTCATTAACTGTAAATTCGAAACAAAATTTAAATCAGAAGCACAATATGCTACTGTGCCTTAAGTTCTGATGACTGCTGGGTATCTGTGCCAGGCTTCTCTATAACTTATAATTGTAGTATTATTTATCGTTAGTCTAAGGTTCTGAAAAAATAAACAAAGTCCGACGTTCTGGCAAATTAAATAAGACTATATTTTCACTTATTTACACAGCGCACAACAACAACAACTACTTTTACACTTAGCATGGACAACAACAATTAGTCTACCCTTCTTTCGTCTTACAATTTGTCTACCCGTCTTTCGTCTTACAATCGCCTACTCGTCTTTCGTCTTTTTAAAGAAAAAGAATAAGCGGCACGGCTTTCCGCGTTACCCACGTCTTTTACGTCTTTTTAGTTTAATCGTCTAATACGTAATGCCCATGGTCAAGTGTCGTGACCTTGCTTTTAAACCTTTTGTCCGTACGCATCAAAAGTAGACCCGAACTATCAGGAAACACTGCAAAGCGGCTTCCTTTTGTGATCGGCTCACGTCCGTAAAACAAATAATGTAAACATAACCCTCGATAGTTGCATGCAGAAATATTAAACAAAGAAATACTGCGCTGGCGAAAACTACTAAAGGATATATTTTATCTACACTCGGCCGTCCTGCTAAGAATGCGCCTCGGATTCACTCAAATTTTCCACCCACGGTTTCATAAATTCGGCACAAATTGATGTTCGATATAGCCCTTCAGTGTTGCCAATTTTCACTAAGTCTTAGCGTTCATTCAATTTAAACTTGGTTACTTCATATGGGCCCAAAATTTTTCGCATAACTTTAAACCCGGACCAAACTGAGTTAGTTCAATTTCGACTAACTCGCCGATTCTACACGCACGTGGTTTCCTTCTTCTTAAATTATACTGTTTCCGGTTTTCTTCTTGAACTTTTAATATCTATTTTTTACAATTATCCCTTAATTCGTTTCTATCTCTGTTAAACGCTTCGAATCCTTCTTTTTCTAGCATTTCCTTAACTATTAAGTCTTTCTTGTTTCTCATCTTAACACCTATCAACACTTCAAAAGGCGTAGCTAATATGCTGCGTTGTAAAGTAGAATTTAAGGCTCTTTGAGTTCTATCAATTTAATTAAACCATTTATTTGGATCATCCATACTTAATTTACTGAGAACTGAAATTATAATGCGATTGATTCTTTCTATCTGCCCATTACCTCTTGGTACTCCTGTAGTTATAGTAACATGATCGATTCCTTCATCGTTGCAATATTCTTCGAACTCCTTTGAGGTAAAGGCGGTCCCTTTGTCTGAAATGATCCTACTTGGGGTCTCTGTTGTAACTTCAGTTTATCGATTGTTTCATGCGACGTCGTGGACTTGGTGGGTGGTGACAAACTTAGAAAAGTCAAATGCCAAAATGTGCTGGTGATTCTTGTTAGTCGAAGGTAGAGGTCTATATGATATGTATTAAGTGGACCTTCACCTTTAGTTATAGGGTGTAACAATCCTTCCTTTTTACCCTCTTTCCTATTTCCTAATATACACGTCACACAACTCTTAATACACTTAATACACTTAATAATAAGTCTGAATCTTTGCCGTCAATTTTGGAATGTAGAAATTTCTTTTTATAACTTCCTTAGCGGCGGAAACAGCGAAATGTCTAATTTCACGCACTTTCCTTATTATTTCGATTTGCATCGCTTTGGGAACCACTACTAATTCTAAACCATCGTCATATTTATGTAAAATATCATTTTTTAGTACAAAATTTTGCTAGTGTTCGGTAGTAACTATTTTTCTAATAGCATTTACAAATTCATCTTGCTCCTGAGCTATCTTAAGTCTTTGAATGAAGCCATTTTCTTCACAAGTCAATTTACCGATTACCATGACTGAAGGATATCTACTTAGTGTATCCACATGACCCATGCGACTACCACTTCGATGTTCAATCTCTTAGGAGTACTCTTTTAGTAGTAGAGCCCATCTAGCAACACGAGTTGTTAAATATTTTTTACTCATCGTTTTTTGAAATGCGGAGCAGTCTGTTACAATTTTAAATTTTATTCCTAACAAATAAATTCGAAATTTTTTCACTGCATTGATCACTGCCAACACTTCAAGCTCATAACTATTGTAACGCTTTTCTGCTGGGGTTGTCTTTCTGCTCATGTAGTAATCTTGTCGATAAATATGTATGACTGGTTCACTAGTCAATACTTGTTTTAGCTTTTCGAAAGCTTTGGTTGTTCGATTAAATGCTTTGTCCTTCTGAAGTAAATCAATTAATGGCTTAGCTATCGAATGAATAAATTTTCTGAAATAACCCGTCAAGCCAAGGAAAGACTGTATTTGCTTAATTTCTTTGGTTCTGCAATTTTTTTTATAACTTTTTATTTTTGCGTTGTTGTTCGTCGGAGGGTTGGACTTTTCCTTCTTCGATAATAGAGCCTAGAAAATTTACCTTTTTTTTTAGAAACTGACACTTCTTTTTTTTAATTTCCAGTCCAAAAGAACTAGTGACTTCTAAAACTTTTTCTAGATTCTTGAAACCTTCTTCTTCAGTTGAACTTAAAATTAATATGTCATCCATATAATACAATGCTATATTGGCCAAACACAATTCTCTAAAAGGTGAGTTATGAAACGCTGGAAAACTGCTGGACTGTTGCATAAACCGAAAGAACACTTTAAAAATTCAAATTGACCACTTGGTGTAACGAACCACGTATACTTCACTCTTTCTTTGTTAACGTCGACATGGAAAAATCCATTTTTCAGGTCTATGGTACTGAAATACTTTGCGCCCTGAAGTCGATGGAATGGAAGCGGAAATCTATCCTTCACTATTTTCTGATTAATTTTGCGGTAATTACAATATATTCGAGTTTTGCCATTCGAGCACAATAGGACTAGCATACTTCGAACAATTGGGACGAATAATACCTTCTTCCAACCATTCTCATATTTGTCTCTCCCTCAACTTCTTTTTTTTTCATTTACCAACAGCCGTCGTGGGTTTTGGTACACCGGTTCATCAGCTTTCAGAACAAGTTTCATTTTTATCTCTGTGTTTCTTGATTTATTAGGATGATAATTTTCTATCATGCTTTTTCATCTTCATTCACTATTCTCATTTCCATCAAAAAATTGATCTGTTGCTTTTTATACACTTCAACAGTGCCATCTTTAATGTTTACTTCCATATGATCCAATAGATCGTTGCCTGTAATAGCCCTTTAGTTGAAACTTCCGACGGGAATTACATGAAACGTAAGCGTAACTGTTCCATCATTAATAATAACCTCTTTTTTAAAATATCCTCGAGTTTCAACTTGGTTTGATCCTATGCCACGTATTTGAATTTTTTCTGCAATTAACGGAATATGTTGAAAGTTATTTATACACGTCACTTCACTACACTTAAAACATTTGAGACCTTTTGATCTATCGGGGCAAGTAGCAGATCTATGTCCCAACTGACCACAATTAAAGCAATTTTTTGATTTTTCTTCATTTTCGTCTTTGGTGATTTGTTGTTGATATCTTCTATTATCTTTGTTGTATGGAGAACATGATCCAAAACCTCCTCTTTCATTTCCTTTCCATTTCGACTTGTCTTCGATCTTACTTAGATGATACCATCGATGACGTGTTGAATAACAATACCCGGTTCGATCACTACCCTACTTCCAATCTCACGTATGACTAAAGCATATTCTTGTACTGTTTCTAAAGGACTTTTCTGCCTCTCCATTAATAACTTATGAATGTGTGCAATACTTACAGTAACTTTGAATTCATCTAAAAGCTTCTTTTTTAGAATAGACCAGAATTTAATGCCCTTTTCTGACTGTACATATGATTTGGTTATTCCATTTAGCGATTGTTTTGCAAAAATAAGCTTTTGTAAGTCATTCCATCCGGTTACGTCAGCCATGTCCTCAAAATCCGAAATCCATTTTTCCACTGGATAATCCTCCTTGCCATTAAAAGGTCTAATAGTGTCCTCCACATCGCGAAATGTCAAAGCGAAAGAACTCTGCTTTTTTGAATGTACATGCGCACGCACCTGTAACCGAGATAATGGTATATTTTCTTCTTCTTCTTCTTCTTCGCTTTCCTCCTCTTCATCAGCTTCCTCGGCACTGTTGTCGTCTACCAATCACTTGATCTTTGTCACCATCATAATCCAAATTCAATATGTGAGACACTGGTTGGTCATTTTGCTATATTTTTGAAATTTCACCTAAGGTACTCATTTTTATTTATTTTTTAAAAAACTAGCAAAAAAGTTGAATTAATATTTTAAACTATATTATTTCTTTTACTGGAGACTATTTTTAACCCAATGTATTTATACAAAAAAAAACACGAAGGTGCAACTTTTTCTCTTTTTCTTTAACCAAACAGAAATCAAAATATTTCACAAAGTTGATATCCGGAAATTATTCTCACAAACATCACAAAAATATTTAAAGTTACAGAAAAATAATTGCCGTTTGTACTTTGAAAACAAATTCCAACTAAAAGTTGATAATATAATAAAAACGATTTTTCAGTCAATAAAGAACCGTCTGTTTTCTTTGAATTAGCTTTAAAAAAAGTACTTAATAAAAAAATGTATCTCGTTAACACAGATACGTCTAGTAAACTTCACTCACACTATGCACACTGTACTTTCCAGTTTTTTGTTGTTGCATAAAACACTTTTTGGACAGTCTGGATCTTGCAACAACATTAAATAGACACACGCATCGTGCATCCTACCTTCTTATTGCTGGTAATCTACTACTGGTTTCCAATACCATCAGCTGCCATCACCATATTACCTTGAAACGCTGACTTTGCCGTAAAAAGACAAAACACAAAAAATTCTTCAGTCGACGAATTAGTTAACGTCCACCTTCACAGTTCAAATATCCGTGTTTGATAAAAGTTTTTTTTTTTAAACTTTGCCACTTTGGCATCGACGTCCGGACTATCACCATGTTGGAATACAATACTTTGCGTGTTAGGTACATTTATTTGCATAAGTAATATGCAATACATATTGCGTTTACGTCTCTTTATCTTTGCCTCTCAGTACCGTAGATATTTGATTCACTTCTGTATAATAAACGGCCGGTTATTTTGTACGTACTTATTTTATTGGCAAACGTTGATACAAGTAACGAATTCCACTTGTGCTTATCGTCCTGCAACAGGTTATGGGCCCAGGCCTTTGAACTATTGCGTTGCCGAATTTTTTTTTCGTTGTGTCGTTTATTCAAAATGGCTGCCGATGTAGGTTCCGCATTTTCTGCGATCGAAAAATTGAAAGGTCGACAGAATTGTAGCGACTGGCGATTTCAACTCACTGCTCTGTTGAAACATGATGGTCTTTGGGAATGTGTGATGGGGCAGATGGTTACTTTAGCGACTACTGACAAAACTCCAACAGCGGTTGCAGCACGCCGGGAGGCAGCACGTAAGGAAGAAAAAGCGTTATCCAAAATAATTATTTCCTTGGACAAGTCAACGTACCCGCTCGTGATGCAGGCGAAAACATCGATAGAAGCTTGGAAGGCTCTTGAAAAAGCCTTTGAAGACAAGGGACTTCATCGACGTCTACGCCTTTTGAGGAATCTGTGTTCCATTAAGTTGAGTAATTATGATACAATGGAGGATTATGTTAATGAAATTATGTCTCTCTCGCAACAACTTAATTCGATGGGTAGACCTATTGATGATGAGTTTTTAGGTGTTGTTATGCTCCAAGGGCTCACTCACCCGATGGTGATGGCACTTGAAAGTTCTGGAACTGACATAACCTCAGATTTTGTAAAGACCAAGCTCCTGCAAGATAAAAAATGGCAGAATGGTAAATGCTCAAATGGAGACACAGCACTGATCTCAAAAACAGGTAAAAGGACTCCTTGGTGCTGGAGATGTCGCTCTAAGGGGCACTATAAAAGTCAGTGTACCCAGAAACAATATAACCATCAAAATAACTTTCCTCATGCAAAAGTTAAAAACATGAATAGGAACAAAACTTTGTTTGCGTCTTTTAACATGACTGAAAAACATATATTACCAAATGTATTGTATATTGATGGTGGAGCTACTTCTCATATGACTGGTAATAGTAATAGGTACAGACTTGATACAATACCAGAAAGTGACATCTGTGCAAATACTGCAGAAGTCATAGAATCGCAAATGCTGTGGCACAAAAGGTTAGGTCATCTTAATCATTTTAGCATGAAGTTGTTAAAATAAGGTTTGGCCTCAGGAATTAGCTATTGTGATACTCAACCTCCATCCTTGTGTGAAAGTTGCATTAAAGGTAAGCATTCGAAGAAATCGTTCCCCAAAAATAAAAGTAATGGGGTGGCTGCGAATAAATTAGACTTAATCCACTCAGATGTAATGGGACCTATAGAAATAAAGTCCTGGAGTGGTGCTAGATATATTTTTACACTAATTGACGATAACACAAGAAAAGTTTTCTGTTATTTTCTCAAGAGTAAAGATGAAGTTGCAGATTGCTTTAAAGAGTTTTGTGTTCGAGTCGAAAATGAAACAGAAAGAAAAATAAAAATATTACGAACTGATAATGGTGGTGAATACTGCAATCAGAATTTGGACAAGTTTTTAAAACAAACAGGTATAAAACATGAGCTGACGGTTCCTTATACACCAGAACAAAATGGTGTAGCCGAACGTTACAACCGCACAATAATGGATAAGGTGCACTCGATGATGTTTGATACAAATTGTCCAAGCCAGATGTGGGCGGAGGCGGCGAACACGGCTGTCTATGTTATAAATAGATCACCAACTAAAAGGATCAAGGGAGAAACTCCAGAGGAAAGATGGACAGGCAAGAAGGTTGATCTTGGTCACCTTAGAGTGTTTGGCTGTACAGCCTTTGTTCGTGTCCCTGATGGAAAACGAGGGAAACTGGAACAGAAAAGCAAGGAATATATATTTGTTCGCTATTCTGATGTAACTGTAAATATAGATTAATTGACCCCATTACTCACAAACTTCGAATTGCAAGAGATGTGATATTTTTGGAACAGAAAACTTTAGAGTTTAGAACATCAAGCAAGTTCTGAGAACATCGGCGTTATTACCAAGCCACTGGAGGGTGCAGAAGTTGGAATGGACCATAAAAATGGTAATGTAGAACTTCTTCGGCAGACTAATGATGCGCCAAGTGATGTTTCAGACAGCGAACTTTTTGAAGATGCAGAGAGAACTCTAGTTGACAAAGAAGACAGTTCTTCAGCAAGTTCCCCAGAAAAATTGGAGGACAATGGTGTGTACCGTCTGATGACGGGACAGTTGCTGTGATTGGACAAACAGGTGCTATGGAAAGGCGAATGAGTGATGTGCAACAGGTTCCTGATAGTGATGTGAATGTTACTGAGGACCGAAGGTACCCAAAAAGAATCTCTCGTAAGCCGACGTTTTTTAACGAATATGTTTTGACCGACTCATCTGATTTAGATATTGATTTTGCTATGTTATCTTTAAATGTAGAGTCAGAGCCAGAGACTGTTTCCGGAGCATTGTCTGGATTCTAGCTATCCAAAGGGAGCTTAATGCTTTTGGACAGAATAATGCTTGGGAATTAGTTGACAGGCCTGCTAACAGCAATATTGTTAGGAATAAGTGGGTGTTTAAAATCAAAAGAGATCAGAGCGGCCAAATTGCAACATATAGAGCTCGTTTGGTGGCGAAGGGGTTTACTCAAAAATATGGAGTTGATTATACTGAAACTTTTTCCCCTGTTGTCCGTTTTTCTAGTTTGAGACTTTTGTTTGCAATGGCCGCTGAATTGAATCTTGAAGCTGATCATCTTGACGTTGAAACTGCATTCCTTAATGGTGACCTGAATGAAACAATATATATGTGTCAACCTGATGGCTTCGAAGAGCCTGGCTTAGAAAATAAAGTTTGCTTGTTAAAGAAAGCTATTTATGGACTCAAGCAATCATCTCGTTTGTGGTATGAAAAAGCCAGTAGAGTTTTGCAAAAATTAAACTTTGTGCAGTCTGAGATTGAACCCTGTTTGTATTTTAAAGTTACAGATAACTCCGTTGTCATCGTGGCTCTGTATGTTGACGATTTTTTTTGTTCTATAATAATTTCGAAGAAATTAAAGTGCTAAACTCGGAATTGCATAAAAACTTTCAAATCAAAGACTTGGGGCCTATATCTTACTGTTTAGGCATGAAAATAGAAAGAAATCATACCAAAAATGAATTAAAATTAAGTCAGGAGCAATATATAACTAAATTGCTTGAACGTTTTCAAATGACTGACTGTAGTTCTGTGAGCACTCCTTTGGAGAAAAATAAAAAATTCTCTAATTCGGAAGACTACTACCATGCTCCCTATCAACAGTTAATTGGTTCTATTATGTATCTGGCTGTTTGTACTCGACCAGATATTTGTTTTCCTGTGTCTTATCTGAGTCAATTTAATATAAATCACACTAAGGAACATTGGCTAGCAGCTAAGAGGGTACTTAGGTATTTGAAAGGCACAAAAAATGTTGGTACTGTGTTTAGACAAAGCCGCACAGGTTTGTTAGGATTTGTTGATTCTGATTGGGCCAACGATAGTCTAGATCATAAGTCATCGTACTATGGTTATGTATTTTGTTTAGCCAGTGGCCCAATATCGTGGGAAAGCAGGAAACAAAAGACTTTAGCTCTCAGCTCAACAGAGACAGAATATGTGTGAGGTATGTGTGAAGCTACAAAAGAGGCATTGTATTTAAAATCTTTGATTCATGAGCTCTTCACTACTAATAGTGCGTGTCAATTTTTAAATGTATCACAGGTATGTAGAGTATATAATGACAATCAAAGTTTCATAAAATTAGCCCAAAATCAAATATTTCACAAGCGTACAAAACATACCATTTCTTACGAGAAAAAGTTAGAGATGGTAGTGTTACTTTTCTATACATGTCAACTAATGACTTGGTAGCCGACTTACTTACAAAAGGTCTGGCTAGTAATAAACACTTATATTTATGTGGTAAACTAAACTTGCAGTGATTTAGCTGTAATTTAACTTAAAATGGGACTAAAATGTGGTATCTTATTGTACTCGCCTATGTAACGCAAATATTGAGGGAGAATGTTGGAATACAATACTTTGCGTGTTAGGTACATTTATTTGCATTAGTAATATGCAATACATATTGCGTTTGCGTCTCTTTATCTTTGCCTCTCAGTACCGTAGATATTTGATTCACTTGTTCTCTGTACTTGACTGTCGTGTGCGCGTCATGTAAAAATGTGTGTTCTAACTTCTGTATAATAAACGGCCGGTTATTTTGTACGTACTTATTTTATTGGCAAACGTTGATACAAGTAACGAATTCCGCTTGTGCTTATCGCCCTGCAACACACCATCCATCGCGGTCGAGCCTCCAAAATGTAGATTTGTTTATCGTTAGTCTAAGGTTCTGAGTAAATAAACACAGTCCGACGTTCTGGCAAATTAAATAAGACTATATTTTAACTTTTTTACACAGCGCACAACAACAACTTCTTTTACACTTGGCATGGACAACAACAATTCGTCTACTCCTCTTTCGTCTTACAATTCGTCTACTCGTCTTTCGTCTTTTTAAAGAAAAAGAGTAAGCGCCATGGCTTTCCGCGTTACCCACGTCTTTTACGTCTTTTTAGTTTAATCGTCATATATATAGTGCCCCTGGACAAGTGTCGTAACGTGTTTTTAAACCTTTTGTCGATACGCATCAAAAGTAGACCCGAACTCTCAGGAAACACAGCAAGCGGCTTCCTTTTGTGATCGGTTCACGTCCCTAGAAAAAATAATGTAAACATAACCCTCTATAATTGCATTCAGAAATAATAAACAAAGAAATGCCGCGCAGGCGAAAACTAAACAAAAGGATATATTTTATCTACATAATGTTGTTTTCACTACCACTGAAGATTAAAGATCTACTGGTGTTTGCTCTAGGAAAGAAATTATTGTTTTGACTTGTTCGAAATAAAGCCCAAAAACGTCCCCTAGCAACAAAAATTTCTCAAATTATGCAAGAACTATATAAATATTTTAAACCGAGAAAAAGTTGATAAATTTTATCAGTTGGGTAATTTAACTTAAAATGGGACTAAAATGTGGTATCTTATTGTACTCGCCTATGTAACGCAAATATTGAGGGAGAATGTTGGAATACAATACTTTGCGTGTTAGGTACATTTATTTGCATTAGTAATATGCAATACATATTGCGTTTGCGTCTCTTTATCTTTGCCTCTCAGTACCGTAGATATTTGATTCACTTGTTCTCTGTACTTGACTGTCGTGTGCGCGTCATGTAAAAATGTGTGTTCTAACTTCTGTATAATAAACGGCCGGTTATTTTGTACGTACTTATTTTATTGGCAAACGTTGATACAAGTAACGAATTCCGCTTGTGCTTATCGCCCTGCAACACACCATCCATCGCGGTCGAGCCTCCAAAATGTAGATTTGTTTATCGTTAGTCTAAGGTTCTGAGTAAATAAACACAGTCCGACGTTCTGGCAAATTAAATAAGACTATATTTTAACTTTTTTACACAGCGCACAACAACAACTTCTTTTACACTTGGCATGGACAACAACAATTCGTCTACTCCTCTTTCGTCTTACAATTCGTCTACTCGTCTTTCGTCTTTTTAAAGAAAAAGAGTAAGCGCCATGGCTTTCCGCGTTACCCACGTCTTTTACGTCTTTTTAGTTTAATCGTCATATATATAGTGCCCCTGGACAAGTGTCGTAACGTGTTTTTAAATCTTTTGTCGATACGCATCAAAAGTAGACCCGAACTCTCAGGAAACACAGCAAGCGGCTTCCTTTTGTGATCGGTTCACGTCCGTAGAAAAAATAATGTAAACATAACCCTCTATAATTGCATTCAGAAATAATAAACAAAGAAATGCCGCGCAGGCGAAAACTAAACAAAAGGATATATTTTATCTACATAATGTTGTTTTCACTACCACTGAAGATTAAAGATCTACTGGTGTTTGCTCTAGGAAAGAAATTATTGTTTTGACTTGTTCGAAATAAAGCCCAAAAACGTCCCCTAGCAACAAAAATTTCTCAAATTATGCAAGAACTATATAAATATTTTAAACCGAGAAAAAGTTGATAAATTTTATCAGTTGGGTTAGAAAAAAAAAAGGACCATTTGGCACTCTAAATTTGACCACCTCTCCTATAGCTTAAAGAAGTCATATGGATGCTTTTTTAAAGCTATCAGCCTTCCTGGCAGGTCCATTTTGGACAAGGAATGTTATAGATATGTGATTAATATATGAAAACTAGGAAACAGACATATATGCAAAAAAATGGTATACAGAAGATGGACCAGTCTCATAACTTGTACTAACTCTCGAGCCAAGCAAGGGTTGTGAAAATAGTCGGAGCTAATCAAGATGTCTTCTTCCCAAGTTGTGCATGTAATATTTTACCTACTCAAGTTGTCCCGAATCCAATCAGCATATTTACAAAATCAGTATTTATTGATAGATCTATTGCTATTTAATCAGTGTCAAATTTATTTTCACTAAGCGTGATGACAAACGAAAACTTTTCCACAGTGAGGTTTACAAGGATTTGTAATTGTCAAGGAGTATTTCTTGTGATTGTTCTAGTAGAACTTGTAGTTTAATTGTTTTCTTATATTTTCTGTAATTCCTGTACACTAAAACATATAACCCAAACATCTTTCCTATGTAGCTATTTAAGAATACCTTGCAGTTTGTTTAATCGCTCGGGTTTGTCTAAGAACCTGTTAGGTCCTCATACTGGCCACACTTGTTGTAATTTCGTGAAGGAGCAGTATTGAAAGCACAAATTATACAAGTTTGAGTGGGAGTCCTATAGAAACCACTTTTAAATCTTTTAAATTAATTTGTACATAAGGCAACACTTACCCGTATATAGGCTCATTCTTTTCCATACACATTTGACCACAAACACAAGTTTTACACAAAAGCACGAAACCACCAAAAATTTAATCAACAATGACACAGCACAGACTGTTAGTATTCTTTGGTAATAGCAATTCCTATCTCGGCGTTGCCAATTACATTCTTATTTCACAGACCGATTTTGCGTTCTTATGAAAATTAATCAATTTTTTCAGAAAAATTTCGGCAATTTACCACAGTATTTGAGGGCCACGCATGCGTACCTTCTCTACGAGAATATCATAGCCACCTGCGGCGCATCACGTTTTACCGTAGTAGGGCCACTATATTATCTAATAGCTATATGGATTCGACAAATGTGTTCGTGGTTCAAAAATGGGCTACAAAATGTGTGGCCGGTATTTCCAAATCTACTTCTTTTAAAACTTATTTAAAAAAAAATATGTAAACGTTGTATGCGTGTTTGAAATGTGTATTTATGTGTTTCAAAATAAATCAGGTTTTGTGTTGAACAGTAATTTTTACTCAGTGAATGCAAGATCTAAAGACGACTTGAGATCCTTATGCAAAATATAGTAGTTCTTGTGTGCGATTTTGTTATCTTTTAAATAAGGAATTACAAATATGTGATAATTTATGTGTATTTAAAAAATTGTTAAAGGAATTTCTTGTGATTGCATGCCTGTACTCAGTAGAAGAGTGCTCTAGTTGGTCTTTTTCATTCCTTGTTTATAGATTACTGTTTGCAGTCGTGGATTATGCATCATTTTATTTTATTTGTTGTTTTTTCTCCTATACAAACATTGTATTTGTCGATTTAGAAAATAAAGATTATTATTAAAAACAAGGCAGACAGCGTCACCGTCCTAGTATTTAGAAAACTATTAGACAGTTTATTCGAAACAAAATAGTAGTACGTTTCGCGTTTTCTGGAAATAGTAGATATTTATTTTTGAAATTATTAATTTATTTATATTTTTAAATATATTTATTTAATATTTACGTAAAGTAGTGGTATTTTGTTGGTGGCTTTTAAAAATATTAATAAAAAAGTTATGTTTACAAATAGGATGTGACCGATAACTAGGACTTCTTATTTTACATAGCATATTTTAGTTATTATTTTTAGATATGTAAATATGTATCCAAAACATGTTTATTTCAAAACCCATTGGAAAACTAAATCTGTTAGATAATGATAATAAACAACTTTTATTTCAGATAATAGCATAACAAACATACAATACAGTGACTTATTAGATCCGCCGTCGCCTGGCGCAGTCTAGCTTGGAATTAGCTACTCTACTGAATCAGTGTGTGGCACAATAGTACACAACAAAATCATAATAAGAAATTGACGATGACGTCCTATCACAGCTAGGAATTCTTTCTTATATTTAACGTTAAACGTATTACAATTTAAATTTACCAGGTTGTTCTGCATTGAATTATAATATTTAAGGGGTTATACGAAATAAGAAAGGTTATAGGATAAAATATCCCTTTATATAATAATTTTATCTCATACAGAAAAGCTGGAGGTGTTGAATCGTTCGGCGTTCCTCTGATTTAACTTGTGAATTATACTGTTAATACGTCAGCTCAAACGCCTTAGCCCTAGGGACTGTTTTCAATGTCTAAGAGAATAATTTATTGCGGACATTTAGACGCCTAACAGCAGAGGGTGAATCTCAATACACGCCCGCCAAAAACGTGCCGACATGTTCTGAAAATAATAGATTGCTTCGCTCGCCGACGCTAGAACATTCAGCTAAAATCATGTTTAATAGTTTGTTTGTTTGTGTAAATGATTACACATAAGGTATGGGAAACCAATAAGAAATAAAAATGCAATGATTGATATTTTTAATATTTCACTGCCACAAAATCCCAAAATATCAGAAACGACAACCCTCTACATATTATAACGATACATTTTAAGGCCAAAAAGTGACGAAGGAGTAGAACACACAACAAAATAAGTGTGAAATAAAAAGAAAGAATAATTTTAGAAAAATTCCATGAAATTTCTCCAGAAATGATCAGAAATATATTAGATAGATAGATTATATTTAGTGGAAGGAGTGAAAATTACCTTTCTATTCATTTTTGGAAAAAAGTATTACTTTACTTGCACAAATTATTATTTGAACATATTTTTTATTTGCAAAATAACATTAAAAAACGAGAAGGTTATCATGACTTATATAATCACAAGGAATAAATGTTCATACGAAACCAATTTTTAAAATATAAATTAGTGTAATTGCATAATTGAATGTAGTTTTCAGTTCTGATCAAATTTCTTATGGTTTCTTGAGTAAACTTATTATTTTTTGACAAAGTTCGTGTAATATTACTCTTAAATATTAATATCTAATAATCGTATTTTGGATTTTAGAAGATGCAGGATTTTTTATGAAGAATTAAATTTTTACTAGAATTAACTTCCAATTTAGTGAGACACATTTTAGAATTTGAGCTCGGCCCTTTCTGGCTGACTATAGAGTCCGTTTTTCGACAAAAACTGGAATATTCGATACTCACCACGAAAAGACGCAGCCTACTCAGAAGATCTGGATGTTGGTGGTGTTATAGAGTTTTAGCTTTGGTGACTAATTGTTATTTTGTTTTTAATTAATTCAGTGAACCAAGTTTTTGCTTCAAGAACGTACCAATATTTAGCCAATTTTGGGAACATTTTTAAGCGCTTTTCCGCCCGGAGGTTCGCGAAGGAAATTTTCCGCTTCCAATTGAGATACGCCATTGGGGCGAGGCAAATTCGTAATATTGTCGTTCGGATCTACCAGAACACGACTGAAACGCTAATGATACTTAAAAAATATTGTAAGCCCGAGACGAGCTGGTAACTTTTTTGTAATTATATCCCGAAGGAACGTCCATAAAAGTCACGTTCTCTAATACCAGTCGCGATTCGCCCTTTCTCTGCGTGTTTGTTAAGTTTTTTGTTTGCCAGCTTCCCATTGTCCCCTGTCTATTAGCATTAGCCCTCTCTTTTTTTATTTATGAAGACAAGGCTTATGAAGGTCCGAGAACCTTTTTAATCTTTTAGTGCATTTGTTGATTAACATTTTGGGTTATGTCATGGAAATCCGTGACGTAAACAAATGTAAATTAATTCATATTTTAATTTAATTGAAGTGAGAAGTGCATTTTTGAAATAATATTCATAATTTTTTCATTTTTAAATAATCGAGTAATAAGAGTATTTCACATTCACTAGAAGATAATTAAATTGAAAACCGTAAAAATAAATTTATATTTGTTATGTGATTCAAATAAGAAATCAACAAGATCATCAAGATATTTTTTATTAAAATAAACCCAATTATGAAACTTTAAAAACATATTAACAACATTTCCGTACACAATTTACATCTTAAATTTTAAAGTATTTTTTGCAGGTTTTTGAAAGGTTTTCAGGTAGCATATGGAAATGCAGTTAGTGTTTCAAGATATTTAAAAAGTGCACCTGTGGCATGCAGATTCTCTGAAATTCATATTAACAATGAGTTTGCTAGCGATTTAGAGCCACAAATTTGAAAGATGAAACTGTCATTAGGCATAAATTTATCGAAAATAACAAAGAAACGTCACCATCCATGATGTGCTTAATCAATTTTGTCCCAGTGGTGCGTTATTGCACCACCTATTCTATGATTTTTTTTGTCACATCCAGGAAATATTTTTGGACATCCATTTAGAAATTTTATTATTATCACTACTAAAGAACATAAAACCATAGAAATCGCTAATTTACGTGTAAAGAAAAGATCTTATATATGATTTCAAAAGTTAACAAAAGCGGTACATAAATTTGTATCACACTTTCAAGTAAATCCAAAACAGATGTCCTTCATCAGACCTGTAATTCATCAACTACTTAACCTGGGGACTCTTCAGATGATGAAAAGAAGACGTATGCTTTCTGCAAACGACAGGCCTGCTTCTACTGTCAAATGGAAGAAAGATCAGATTGAGTACACTCACACACCTAGGAAAGGAACTAAAAAGTAGGCTTTCTGGAAAAACTCCGCTTGAAATATTTATTGATGTTTTTTGATGACGAAGTGATTGATTTGATTTTAAATCTTACATTGCTTTGCGACTTTGAACTTTGAAAAACTGATAAAACAATAACTCAAGCAAATCTTGTAGAAGAGATGTAGAATCTGCCACACAATTACACCATTTACATACTTCATGCCTTGTAAAATATCACCAAAAATGAAACCGGGTGTTACCAGTGGTGCGCTCAAGCACCATAAAATATTATGTGTTTTTTTGTATGAAATCAGTTTCTATATGGAAAAAAATCTACTTTTAGTTGTTTTTTGTCGAATTTGAACTTTCTTTTGTATATTTATGTATAAATTATATGTTACATCTTATGTGCCCCAAAACATTATTTAATGTTTTTTCCCAGTGGTTCGTTTACGCACTAATTTTTTTGTATGTTTTATTTTTCTTTTTGACACGTGTAATGTATTCTTAAGTGCAATAAAATAAATATTTTCAGAGCAAAGAAGTATTTTTTTATTTTTTTTATTCTTTGGGTAATATGGGTTAAGCACTTCAAGTGAATATTAAATATAGAAAATACGCATTTGAAGTTTGTGTAGAAAGTAAGTAGTATTACAAAAATTAAAACATATTTTCAACAAAGTTTAAAATATAAAAAAATATTTAAACCTAAATTATTCTTAAATGATTAATGAAATCATATTGTAATGTCTTTTTCGATGGAGAAGGCCTCAGGTATCGATTATGAATTCCACACCAAATTATACTTCAAACCATTCAACAACATATTTTAGCTTTGAAAATGATGTATTTGGCTGGTAAAATTTAGACAGTTAAACTTTTTCACATTTTGCAAGTAAGTTTTAATAGAGACCCAATTAGGAGTTTGATATGATTTCCAAGCGTCCCGTATCTTTTATTTATGAATATATAGTAAATCTAACATATTTTATCTTTTATTTTATACAAAACATAAAATCACATCACATAGAGCTCACAATTTTTGACTTCCAAATAAAAAAAAAAACAAAAGGTTTTTAAAAGCTCTTTCTATTTGTACTTGTAAGCGACATGTCATTTGTGATTTTGCTATTATATAACATCAAAATTTAAAACCCACACCTGAAGCAACCATCTTATAATATTCATAAATTCTTGGCATTTAATTTAACTACTTTTCCTCCTTATGCCCAGAATGGGATGCTTAGGATGCGCACCTGACTGTTCGAAAAGGATATTACATTAATTTACTTGAATTTCCTAACCGACTTTGAGAGATAGACTACTTTTGGAGTTTTTATTTCATAGCTTCAAGGCGGAAAATTTACTTGATTATCGGACTTCTCACTGTGTTAGAATTCTGATGGTTTAGATAGAACAAATGGATAAATTATGAGCCTAGAAACAGAATACCAGGACCGGCAATTGTCAGCAATGGCAATCCCTTAATCCTTTAACGTTTTCTCAAACATAGCATGGTTAGCGTGAAAGCCTGGACATTATTTAGGCTGCGCCGAATCTAAAATTAAATTCCGCATAAAATGGTTAGCTGGAGACACAGATACACACACCCACAGCCCCGGTTTAAACGGTTGTTGAATCATCCACCTATAATGACGGCAACACGCCGAGGCGGCGAATTCCAAATATCACTTAACTCTTTCCGGGATCTACCATTTATTACCGCCTACGCAAGGACGTGCTTTCCGCCATTCTGTTGCTCGGGAATGAGGTCACGCACTGCTCCATGTTCATCTGCCTTTACCTATTAATTGTACGGTTAATACGCCAACCCAATACCGACTTCTCGGAGGGCTGTTTTGAATGTTAAATGAGTAATTTATTACTAAGAGAGGTACGTTCGTTCTTCTTCGAGTTTCTGGAGTTGCGGGAAATACTTTATTACAAGGCGAAGTCCAATGCAAGTCAAATAACTTTTATTTTCAATGAAACGTCCACAGTCTACTCCAATACTATTTACAAATTTTCTGGATTCCTCCTGCGTCGGTTGTCAATTAATCGAACTTGTTTCGCCAATTATCATAGCTTAACTGAAACTACCTCGCATTCTACTCTGTACCTGCTTACATATTGTTTGAGGGTGGAGGAGCTAAAGGAAATACATGGACATTATCTTGGATGACTGATTCACATATTGGTGGACGGAAGCCTGAGGAAGAGAGTAATATTTGATGTCTGCTTTCGTGGTTGTGTTCTGCAACTGCTGATGAATTTATTTGTCGTAGTCTTAAAGCTCTTTTATGTTATTTTAGCCTAGTTGATATTTTTCGTCCTGTTTCTCCAATATATTCTTTTCCACATTTGCATGGAATGCTGTAAACTAATGATATCTGAGTCGGAATCTTGTCTTTGATGAATTAAATATGTTGAGAGATTTTTGGATAATAAGTCATACACCAGCAATCAGCTCCATCGCCCATAGCTCAGTGACCAGCCGTCGCATCGGCGTAGTGTGTTCGTTAAGTTTGTAGTTTTAAGAATTTAATCAGTTATCTCTTGACACCGGTTGGAAATACATACCAACCGAAACGTTGAGATCTAATTTTAAATAAAGGCCATTGAATTTACAACCCTACATCCTTTAAACAAATCCTCATTTCGATTACCCGGCCTAAAATATGGCCTATATTATTTTTCTTGCATTTTTGAAGCACTCTACAAATCATCGGTCAGAAGATAATATAGGTTTACTGCTAACTTTCCGAATATATGTTTACCTAAAGATGTGAGATGCCAATATTAAATTTCAACCCCACCATGCTCCGTCCAAATATGGACATACATACATACAAAGAGTTCCAAGTTGAATTTGGTTTTATTTTTTCTGTAAATAGTTGTTGTAATAACAGATGAATTTATTCATTTAAAATTTCATATAAAAAAATTCTTCTCCAATCTTTTTAATGTTCACGGACCCCATTATTTGTTACTGTGTTTCATAAATGTATTACATTGCCACAAAAATAAAACGAAAATATTTGCTTCAAAGTTGAGAAATTCGAAATAAAATTAATTAATTAAAATTTACTTGCTGTGCCTGTGGTTTTTATTTAAATGAGCATTTTTTCCATGGGTTTGCATGGGTAACTTTAAAACCATTAAAGGTACAGGCTTGGTTTAATGGGATAAAAGTTTTATATTTGTTGTTGTGTACAAAATATATTCAAAAAATGAAATTCCTTTATTTTAGAAAAAAAAAAGTTATACACAATTTGTGGCTTTCTCATATACCACTTACTATTATCTAAGTATTGTTTAGTTCTTATTATCCTCGTAAGCCAACCACAAGCAAACAATTTTTGTATGGTATTTAAAAATACATAATTTTCAGAAACATTTTCTTTCAAAAAATTAGTTAGCTATCATATTTTTGTTTCTGTCAACTTCCATTTAATGAAAAATGGCCTCAATTTTTTTTACATATAAGTATATTACTAATTTACATGGAAAAAATTATAATTTACTGTTTCTTGCTTCGGTTCGTTTTCCAAAAGTGAGAAAGTTTATGCTGAGATGTTTTCGTGAATTTGATACTAACTTAAAACGTCTCGTCTTAACCTTTCTGATTATTACAGTGATTTGCGAGTGCACCGTGATTTTCAACTGCAGCGTCAGGCAAAAAACCGAAGCAAAAGGAGTATCTGCTAGAATGGATTCTATCATTAACCGCCATTCGGTTAAACACGATTTTTATCCCGAATTTCAGAGTCATTCGAATTGTATACGGCTGTTTTCCGAATCCACTTAATCACTGCCTCGCCCTCGAGTTAGGGACTTAGACACCCTAAAGCTCTTATTGATCATAACTGTTGGGGTAGAAAACAGTGCAATTTTGGTTCCCCCCTCGCTAGAATTAACCGTTAGCCTCTATCTTATTTTATGGCCTGAACCGAGTGCTTTCCTTATCATGATTTAGATTATCCAATTTACTGTTCCTTTTGTCTAAAAAATGGACGCATAAGATGTTAACGGTCCCTTCATGAATATTAGGGTGACAACTTGGGTACATTTGGTGCGTCTAGTAGAAATATAAATTAATTCAGTTCTTGAGTATGAGAATATTTAACTATTTTGCTAAAGTAGAAAAAAAAATTGCCGAAATTTCGTAGGTATTAATTTGACACTTCGAAACAATAATTTTAACATCTATTGATAATTTGCATTAATCTAGAGTTGCCAATCAAAACAAATTTGTAAAAATGTACAACCACAAAATTTTTGCTGCAGTATAGAGAGATCCATCAACAATACCTATTTTTCATTTTGGTTGTCATCCGTCAAAAATTATAACGATCATGGCGATAGCTGTTGGAATGAGACTTCATATACTAATTCTAAACCAACTTCCTGTTTTAATTTTACTAACACGCATCTATGAAAATAGTCCAACACAATTCATTTATTGCATATCCATTTCGAGTGTCCAGCAGTGGATTAATATCATGCGAATATATATTTTTTTTCATTTCATTTTTCATTTCTGAAACTCTCAAAGGCCGTTGTGATGTTGCAAAAGCTAACATTTACGAATATATTGCATTAACTAGGCAACAATACAATTAATTATTCCATTGAAATGGAAACAATGAATATATTTTATTGCTTATATACACATACTCAGACCATTTTTGATTTATTAATAGATAATTGAAATAAAATTTATTACCAGGCCCTGATTGAAATATAAAATTGTATATTGTTTACAAATGAGTCAATATTTATTATTTCATTAATAATGTTCAATATTATATTCATTAATAAAACGATATATTTTTTTGTCCGATTTAATGAAATTTTTGAACCCATTAACTATTAGATAAAAACATTACACATACATTTGAATTAATTATGCTGTGTGATTTATTAATTGATGCGACATAGCATATCTCAGAACATAGCTGATCAGTAGATAATTGGGTATTTTGGAGTGGGGAGTAGAAAAAATTGTTTTAAAAATCTATCGGTGAAAGTTGATACATATAGGGGACATAATCGATATTATCGAATAAATAAATAATCATTCCAACGTTAGAAACGAGCATATTTTATTAACGAAGGTATGGAAGAAGCACTTTATATATTTTATTATGCCTATTACTTGATTGAAAATTATCGGAGAGGCAACATCCCTCAGGGGTGTGGAGTTACGGTCACTTCCGCATTTCTTATCGAAATAATCGAATAGTTATTTGTGTATTGGAATTAGATGGTTCCTCCAAAATTTAAAGCTTTTAAAGGGAAACTGCCCTTTCTAAAAGAGATGGATGAAATCTGATCTTGGTGTCGCGGGCTCGATTTTCATAAAAGACATAAGAGTAAAAACCACGCATAGATATGTTGGTAGTAATATTTATAAAACTTATAGTTCGATAGTTATCAACAGAAAAAAAAGTGGAACTACCTATATATTTTCGACACAATTCTTTCCAAAACAACATTGTTGCATAAAACTAAACATACTAGATATACACAATGACAAGCAAATCGAGATAAATGAGAAAATGATAACAATAAAAATTATTTAACATGGACATGAGACAGCGCCAGACTAGGACACTAGGAACAAATATCATAGATCCTTCACGTATTCATTAACAGTCTTTTTAAATAAGCTCAGACTGGTGTTGAACAGATCTACGTCAGTCTGCGACTCAATCTCATTAAAATTCCTCATCGCCTGAAAAAGTAGGGTCCTCGTTCCAGCATTGGTAGAGGTAGTTGGTTGAAGAAAGCGAAGTTCTGGACAATCGACAATACTACCGAGGCCCCACCCTCTCAGACTTCAAGGACGAAAAGTTAAATCGTTTGAGCAATTTTTTATGTTCGCAGCCCTGGGGTGGAAACCGACTATCCAACTTGAATGGTTAGGAATTTTCGCTAGATCCTTTCTAATTTATTAATATACACCCCATAAATAGGAGACCAAATTATAGAAACATAACCAAATTTAGATTTAACTAGGCAATCATATAACCTCTTTAGACAATGAACATTGACAAACTCTTAGGAAGTGTGAAAAATGCAACCGAGGTTCCTGATTGCTGACTCGGCTATGCCCTTAATGTGCATGTTAAAATTTAGATTCCTATTAACATATACTCCAACTTCCTTAACCATCCCACTGTCCACCAGAGAAATGCCATCAATACAATATAAGCAGGAAATTAAATTTAATTTTCTAGAAAAGCTAATCTTATGATATTTTTGAATATTAAGCAGAACGCGATTATCCACGCACTATGATGACAGTGTAGCCATTCTGCAGAGCCTTGCTGTCATCCAGGTTATTATTGCCATATACGTTTTTAAGTCGTCGATTACTACCCTGATGGGCATCACCGGTGGAGATAAATTTAAAAGACTCGACGAATAGCGAACGCTCTGATAAGTATGAACTGAAAAACTCAATCAGATTGTCATCAAGACCAATTGAGGACATTTTACCCAGCAAAATCCCGGGATCCATTCGGCCAAAAGCCTTTGAGAAATCCGTATAGATTGTATGGACTTGTAGTTTGTTATTTACGTTATTTTGGACATACTGAAAAAAGCAGGGAAGATTTGTAACTGTCGAATTATGCGTATAGAAACCATGCTGTTGTGTTGAGATGAGACTTTCCACCTGAGGAAATAAGGATTCATACACGGTCATCTCAAAGAATTTAACGAAATTAGGTAAGATAGAGATGGGCCTACATAGGGCAATGTCGGGCAGTCTTTCAGAGCTTCGGAAACGTGTTTATTGATAATGAAAGATTAAAAAGAAAACCAAGAAGTTGCATTAGCACATGGGAACAGTTCTTAATGACAAATGAAGTTATATTATCCGGTCCTGAGGTCATTTTATATTTTAATTGTTTTAAACATTGTACGATAGGGCCTTCTTCTATGTTGTTTATAGAGATATTATAGCTAGATACGATCGAGAAGAACTCGGCAACGCGGTCAATAGTATTTCGGAACGAGTTGAGCTCCCTACCGTTATGAAATATAATAGTAGGGATTCTAGGCTTTCCCATCTTATTATGTACAAACTTCCAAAAAATGCTGTGGTCATTACTTGTAGAGTTCTGCACCAAATGTTTATAATGAAAATACGCCTCTGAGGGCCTTAAACTCAATAAGAGGCACATGCAAATCAGTCCGTTTCCACTACTTTTGCAATCGGGATTTCTTGCGTATATCGCCAATCATATTGCGTGTATACCAAAAATGGTAACTAAACTTCCTTCTGCTATTTTTGTAAACGGATATACATCGATCAAAAATCGAGTACAGTTGATTTTAGAAGACATTGTCTAGGTCCTGATATGTAAACAATGCCGACCGACCACAACGTAGCAGCATATCATATAATCGTGGAAAGTTAGCTTCACCAAAATTGTATCTCATGTTTTCCCTATCAGCAACAACGTTTCGTCTGCTGGAATCGCAGAGAATGAACGCAACAATGCTTAGTGTTGTATGGTACGGGTTCTTACCAACAAGAGGCAAAAGATCCGCACTTGCTTGTAGCTTGTAGAGTACGATCATTTCGATATACAACATGACTGTCAGTAAACAGCTCAGTTTTATTTAGGTTCCTAACATTTTGGTAAACAATGTCTAAGAGGTAGAACCTTCTACCAGACATATCTATCAGTTTACATGTTGACTGTTCTGACCTTCAGAGTTGCCACCGCCCCGAGCCTGACCCTGTTTCTCGCGCTACTACTAATTTTTTTTAATCGAGCCAATGAGAAACATTTTTGGAATATTTGGACACATTATTAGACATCAGATTAATAAATAAAAGCATGAAAACCATATTAATGTGAAGGTAAAAAAAAGAAATGGTTTTAGGAGTCGTTTAAAAAAGTTCTACTTTATCAAGAAAATTAATAAAACGTTCGACGACGTTAGAAATAAAACCAATACTGTACTAGAAAAGTGCATTCATGACTTGAAACGCCACATAGATTTTTGCTACTCGTTCATGAAAAAATGTGACCTAGAAAAAATATTTAAAAGATTGAACTCAAACCTAGTCGTTAAAGCCAAAATCAAAATTTGACATTTGTGTAAAGATGAAAACTATTATTTTTTCAAAAAAAGGCTCGAGCCAAATATAAACTGCACTACGTTTTTTTTTAAATACAAGTTATTTTTAATTGTTTAAATGTATACATAGTATCCCACATGAAAAATAGATTTTCTGTTAATAATTATCAAACCATTGCAAATATTATTTTTAATACATTAATTTTTACGTATAAAGAAAATTAAGAAATGTTCTCGTAGTAACACAAAAAACGCCTTATAACTCTGAAACGCAAATACGTATCTATCTATACCTATTGCAATGAGCTCCAAATACCCACAGGATTTTTGCTAGAGCCGGTGTCATAATAAAACTATTGGGTATGTTAGACATATTATTTCAAATGTTTTCAATTATTTTATAAAATAACGGGCCGGCATTCTAGACATTTGTTAAGGTTTCATTTTTTCTCAGTATCAACCATATTTATCAACGTGCTGCATTCGGCTTGGGCGACCATTAGTTTTTGGGTTAATTTTTAGAAAACATTCATACATATATATTTGACGTCTGACCATAAGTGATCGTCAGAACAGACAAAGGTCAAATTTCTAAAATCTACCGAAAATTTCCGATCGCTCCCAAACCCGTCACTAAAGCACCGGAAATGTCCGAAGTGGATCGCGACAGTACTTGATTTGGATTGCATAATTTATTATTTTATGGTAAAAATATGGTGGAAGTAGGTTTCCAGAGCCAAACGGTGCATATAAACGTCTATATAAATAGTAACAATTTATTACCATGCTTTGAAATTGGCATATAACACATAGAAGCAGGCTCAAGCTTGTCGGAGAGCCGCCTAGTTTTGCCGGAAGGGAAAGTTTTAGAGAAGGGAGTAGAAAAATATATTTTTTTAATGAATGTTCGGACCTCAGATAATCTGATTTTGATGAATGGCTAATTTTATGCACGTGTCATCTGAGTTTGCTGTAGCCAATGTAGAATCCTGTTTTCTGGAGCCATAATGAGGTAATCAGAAATATGCACACAATAAGGGTGAATCGAACGGTGTCGTTCGTTATTGAATTTAAAGTTTATAATTTGCTAGATAGTGGGCAATTTCCTTTTCGAAGCTGTTATGCATTTCAGTACCTATCTAGACCTATTCAAGTCTATTGAAATCCGAAAACCGTCATCGAATTTTCGGCGTCTTTTTTCATAAAGTTTAGTTGCGTTTAAGTAAATAATAGGTTCCACGTTCCTCCTTTTGAAAAAAATTTGGATTCCTTTATCCTGCATTTTATTGTCCTCTTTAAAAGCTCCCGAGTATTTATATTCGTGTAAAATTATTCCATTATCCAAGGGTGGCGTATATTTAAAATTCTTTTGTGGATAATTACGAGTTTGCGCTGAAGCTTTTCTTAATACTCATATTTTCAGAATTAACGTCTTATAAAATGGCGATACAAATAAAGTAATCATTTTATCATTTTTAGGTATTTGTCCAGAAAATGGTGAATTTGCTTTTTGAGGGCAACTAACGAAGTTAGTTGTTAGTTCTGCAGTTGTTGTGGATTAAGATGAAAGACTCTTTTATGGGTTATAATTTTGTGAGTTGGAAATAGTATTTTGTCGGTATCCTATTGTCATAATACATTGAATGATTTCAGCAATTTCGAGGTGGTTAGAGTTACTTTCATGGTATTTATACAAAGGTTGTTTAGAAAATTGGTATAGAACATAGCTAAGTAAAATAACTTCTATGAAATAATTCAAGTAAGATAGGTATTTATTTTATTTGAAAGCGTCGTCATTGAAAAGCATTTCACAAGAAAACCTTTTTATTAATCAAGATGATACTATGTTTTGTTCCATTTTAAGGTACAAGACAGCACGATGGGGCCATTTTTCTCACAATATTTTTCGTTTTATTTAAACTGTTATTTAATTTTCAAAATTGTATCTAAAAGGCTATGATTACAACAAATTCTATTTTTGGTGTTTCTCTGTGTTTGGTGGCCGAATTATTGATTAAACTTAATTATTAACGAAAAAAAAAGAACATTAATATTTATTGTGTTGACAGTGTTGAAAAAATACGTTTTTCACTAAGCTAAATTTAATGGAAAAAAAATAATATCACCGTTAGTTATCTATGTTATTGTGATGAAAACCCCATATGATTGTGATGTCTCCAGATGATTTACATCTGTCAGAACACTTACTTGCTCTTGTTTTGCACTAAACAGCCTGCATATTATAAAATTGCTTTTTGCAAAAATTAGTAATTAAAATTAAAAGTTTGTGTGATGATTACTTATAAAGTGAGAAACTTCCAGGATCTTAGAATATTGCCTCGTGTTTTCTGCTGGCCTGTCTTCGTGCACCCGTTAATCTATCTTAGGTTTCTGCTGGTTTATACTATACAAAATCTAAATTTTTTAATGCGTTCTCCTACTCTAGTGTTCCAGTATTCAACAGCTATCGCTCGGTTTTATACAATTAACGTTACAACATTGTACATTAATAACTTGCTGAGCAATGCGCGACACGACTGCATTTATGTAAATCGGTCCAACAAGCACACAGAACCATTCGACTGTATTATTATAGTAAACCGAGGTATTCGTGTGCTCGTATACGTCGCAAAATTAAAATTGTATGTTTTACCGGTAGGAAAATTTACACTTTTCAATAAACTGGCATTAAATATTTAATGAGTCGGTTGCGTGAACAAAGCTGAACAATAAAAAAATATTTGCAGATTAATGTTATGATTCTTATATAGTAGATAAATGCGACAAGTATTTTCAATTACTTCTTTTTAAAAAATTCTAATAAAATTGGATGTCACTCGATTCGAACCATGTTAAATTTAATAAATTAAATTAAATAAATTTGCATGAAATGCGAAGCTTTTCTGTTCGAGGCGATATTAAGTTTTGCCGCTAAAAATGTGCGGGTTATTTAGAAAAATTGTATTAAAAATTAATGTAAAAGTTACCTATTTTAGAGATATTCATTCTTACAATGCAAGAAATTGTGGTAATTTTATGTTGAGAGAATGTTATTCTAGTCATGTACAAAACTCTATATTACATAAAGGCCTAAATAATTTTAACAATTTTCCGCATGATATTAAAAACTGTCATACTCTAAATAAATTTAAAATACTTTTAAGACGCCACGTATTGTCCAAATTCTGATTTCTGTGTGCTTAGCTTTTTGTATTTCGGTAGATATCCAGACGTCAGCAGCCATATTAGTGTTATTATTATTAATTTTCCATATTTTTTCTTCCAAATAAATGAGTACAGACGTCCAGGCTTTATATACAAGTTGCAAATATTTAAAAAGTATTCTGCATCAGAAAAACTTCGTTAACTTAAAGTACAAAACTCATTTCTTATTTAATCAGGGAGTATACTTCAGCATAACAAATCGTTATCAGTTGGCGGATCGCTAGAACTTTGTAGATATATAGCACAAACCTTTTAGCTTTTGCTCGTTATTTTCACCACGAGCTTTCCAGTTATCCATATGAAGCCCTAAGAATTGTAGGCTCTGTAATTGAAAAACCTCCGATGCACGAATTTAAAGTAGTGAGTACTTTTAACAGTATGAAAAAAAGCTTATATAGTTCAGGACTATTCATATAAGGAGTTACTGTTGAGGCACCTGCTTAGTTTGACTAGATTTATGTTACAATTTCCTTCCAGTATCCTGCTGTCTTTATGAGAAATAATAATGGTAGTATCGTTAGCGAACTTGGTTGATAGTGTAACTTTTTAAGTCATTACTACGAATAAATAAAACTGGACTCAATATAACATGATATGGATCGTCCAGATGAATGTGCATTTCAGCAGAAAAATCTTGAATTTTTATTCTTTGCATTGCATTTAAAGGAAAAGATGATATCCAATCATCACTCATGCAGTATGGTATGGTATGGTCTAGTTAAAACTACTGGGGTTTCAAGTTTCATTTTTTAAAACTTTAATATCCACGTCTGCAACACTGCGGTTCTACGAGACCTGAGCAAAATAATATTTCGGTGTTGAAAAGAAAACCAGCGGGATATAGCGGACCCTCTACTTAAAAAAAAAAATTAACACTCTTATACAAACCACAACACCTTTCGTTTTGTGAGTACAAACTGCAGCGGAGTTTTATTCTTTAAATATTGATTTAATTCTTGTAGGCTTGAGCTAACGGTTTCCGCATTAGCATGCAAATTAAGAATTTGCAAATTACCCGAGGGGTTGCCAAAGAAATTATCGTCGGTCGACATTATTAGCCTACATAATTTGCTGACCACATTGTACGTCGTTTCGTATGAAAATCACGGACCGTACATTTTACTAACACGTACAGCTGCTTGACGCCTATCTACTAGAGAACTAGTTAGCGAAGACTTTTATGTTGTTTGTATTGTTAAATGCGCTAATCTGCATGTGGCGGAATTTGCAAAGGTGCTTACCCAAAAGAAGGAAAGAATGCTCAACATTTAAATCTGGTTAGGAAACATATCTATATTTATAATTATTCTAATATATGTTTGCAATTTTGGCTTATTCGTTTATTTCGAGAAAATAGTCTGGGAGAAGAGTTTCACGATAATGAAATTATTATGGCATAGCGCTACTGCTTTGTTTTTTGTTAAGGAGGATTTTAAATTGATTTTAGCTATAACTAAATAGCCGAACTTTTTCTCGGTCAGATCTACTCTTTCAGAAACCTTCTCCACAGACATAGCTTCAGTACCTAGTGGGTACTCAACAAAAATTAACGAAGATTATTAACAACAGGTTGGAGATTTGTGATCGTATTATTTTTCTTTCTACACCAAATACAGGATCCCGTGGGAATAAACAACTGGGTTAAAAAAGAAAATAAAACAATGCCATTAGAGAAAGAAATATTATTGATGCCCGACTTGTTGGGCGATAAAAAATTATTTTTCCTACAAGGACAATAATAATGTATTATGTTTTGCAGGCAGTAGAGTATGGAAAAAACTTAAAGAACGGTAGAGCTGGAGTACCCCACCAAAATTTTGGGACACAGTAGTTCAGTACTAATTATTTACAGAACAAACATAAAAAGAGTATATAACATTATACAATACTCAAAATCGTTTTCCTTGGACACCAAATTTGCTTTTTGCTTTGAATAAACAAGAGAGTAACATAAGAATGAGAGAAAATCATTTTTCCGGCAATCAAAACAATAATATAGTAAGCATCGCTGGCTATAAAACAGAGTAGAGATGAAATAAATACAATGGCAAGCAAAAACACCAAATTTTGAGACACAATAGTTCAGCACAAATTTGTCCAAATACGTCTGTTGGATAGAATGCCATGAATAAAGCCATTTGGAATAAACAACTAAATTAGCAAAGATTGTCCTAATAGAGAAAAAGAGTTTCGGCAAAAGAAATGTCATTGGCATTCAACTGGTTGGCAGGAACAACCATCTTTCCTCCACACAAAATCATTTGCGAAAGGTGTTTTAGTAGTACTCGATTACGAAACATCATCGAAAACTATACCACACCTTTATTTTCAGAAATTTCATTTGTTAATGCCTGATGTTCCTGCAGCTAACGGTGTTTTTGGAAAGTACAATGTCATGGACGATTTGTTTTGATGAAGAGTTTTTTAAACTTTCTTTTAATTTTTGTTTTTTTTTTCGCAATAAATTTGTGTTTTTTGGCTGCCCTCCATTGCAGGTTGAGTCTGTCGCCTTATATTTTTCAATACAAGAAAAACCTCCCTTTTTATAGTGTTGGTTAAACTGCCAGCATCTTCTCAATCAACAGCAAAATTGTCGGATTTTGTAGACATCAATAAATGCATTTTGAAAAACTGACCAATTCACACGTTTTAGGGACCATTTAATCGGTACGTTACTTTACCAGTAAACTTTCAGATTAAATTACATTCGCTAATTCAGGATGTTAAACGATGAAGCATTTCTATTACCGTTTAAAACCAATTACTGTTTATTCAAACGGTTAATGTACAACTACCGATTTGGGACCATTTCTAGTGTTTTTGACTTTCTCTTTAGGTAATTATAACAGTAAAATTTTGGTTATTTGTGGCTTCCTCAACTGCGAAAATAAATTCTGAATAAGCCCTTACGGTTTTTGGGCTTTCCGTATTATTACAATGCAGCGATAACTTTATTTTTGATTTAGACGACTTGAAAATTGCATTGTTGAACCCAGGAAACTTTTTACTGGTTACTTTCGCGTCTGTTTATTATACCCGACCTGGGAAAAATTATGTTACATCGCGAGATTGCTTAAGTTCGTTTATCATACCTAAGGGCATTGTTTGAAACGTGAAATTTGATATGATATACAAGATTGTTCAGAGTCGATGACTTCCTGAAAATTTCTGGCGAATGGACCAACTGATGATCCGTGGTGGACCAAAAATATTTTATTATTCAAAATAAGACACCTTGCAAATTAAAATTTAGGATCTTCTCATATTTCTCTGTTTTTACCCCTTTTTGAAATAAAAATTAATTTCAGTTATTTTTAAGTAATTTAAAATCGAGAAGACATCTTTTTAATATCTTTATTTACTTTAATAAGAAAACAAACTCGTGCAGGTGATAAATGGAATGGACAATCTTATGTACACATCTTTTCATATACATATCTCCCACCATTTTTTCAATCAAAATTAAATTTCAAAACAAGCATTGCATCCATTGGAACCTTTGAAACACCCTGTGTGATATAGGTAGGTATCATGCAAAAACTAAAGCTCTGCACTGCTGCGTTTGATCCGACCGCCTCCATAATAAAATTTTCCGTCCCGCTTTAAATTTATTGCATTTATTTATGTTTTTTTGAGGGACAGCAATGCCAAGGCACACTCGGATAGTTGATAGTAAATTTGTCTAAACCTTGTTTATTTGCATGCGGCTAGAAACTTTTGCTATTTCCGTTGTTTGGAGTTTATGTTTGTTGTGGTTTCTTTTACAGATTATAAACTTAAAAGTATACGGTTTGCTGGCGCTTGTATCTATTGTGATCTATAGTTAAACAATATCTTAAACATTTACTTTATTTGAAGCATTTTCTTCGGCGTGTGGATTATATTTATTTATTAATTAAATTAATGAATTTCAGGAGAATATTTTATATGGACAAGTGAATAATCAAAGAATTCGAGTTCAAGCAGTTGCTTTCATGCAAAATTATGCGGGAACTTTTGTACTACTAAATCGTACGTTCGTACTCTTAACATAAATTCCCGTCAAAGTCCTGACATTCCCAAAGATCTTTTATACGCTAACACAATTATCAACTTCTTATTCGTCTGTTTTTAATCCCTCGCACAATTGTGCTAATCTGCTAATAAATTCCGTAGTTGCAAATTTAGTAGTAGTAGTTTGTCTTTTTCACTTCGAGAAACTAAACAGGTTATTTAGCAATTTTATTCCAATGCAACTGGTAGTGATATAGTTACCACGCTTAATTCTTGTAGTGAACTTCTATTTTCCTCTGCAGTGGAAACTAATTAATTTATTTCAGCGCTTGACAATAAACTGTCAGGGACTTTATTATTTACTTTATTCACAAAAAATAGTGCTGGAGCTGAATGAGTCGAATATATGTAGCATAACCCCAGACATATTTCAGGGTCTTGGAGCCGATTCTCTTCCTGTATTACACAGCAGATCTGTTCAGACCGGTTTGATTCAAGGCGTTGCTCGTTTGAAAATAGATCTAGAATGAAATTCAAATAAGGCTGTAGTAACGGGAATATAGAATAGCCTTCCTAAATAATAAGCTTGCCCTATGATGGACTAATTGTACCAAAAAGTGAAAATTCTCGATTTAATGCTTCAACACCCATGTTTCATCGCTATTGGAAAAGGTGTTTTTTGTTCTGCGATCCCTACATAAGCATTTTAAACTTCAAATTTCGCAAAAAATTATGTGAATTTTTAGTCCTCTAATTGAACTGAAGCGGTTTTTACTTGATGAAAATCGATCTATCAAAATAAATAAGAATTAAAAGTTCAAATGTTCACGAAATTATATATTTTTATATGGCAATTGTTTGACGTCATTTGATAAAGACACGATGTTGTCGAAACAATTGTCATGTAAAAATATATAATTTCGTGAAAATCTGAACTTTTAGTTCTTATCTATTTTGATTTTTTAGTCCTCTCGTTATTAAATCATTCCAATATATTGTATTACCCTTGCCTTGATGTCTGCACCAGGAATCGGTTACAAAAGCTTAAGAATGTTTGTTGTACTCTGTGGCGATGTTTGTCCGTAAATTACTTTTTACTTCGTCAGATGACACTTAACGATCGCAGGACATAGAGATCACCGCGTACCACGGAACTTTAACAGTTTTTCGATTCCTCGTTATCGATTAACTTTGTTGATAATGTTCAATTTTCTCTTAATAACCTAACTCTTAAAATTTTTCGTAGAGACCTCAAACGCTCTTCGCTCGTGGCTCATTTATCAGTAGTGGGCTAATTAATAATTAATAGCATGCTAATGCTAATCTTTACATCGTTAACCTCCCTTGTTGTTAATATTCCCGTTTTGTTTTTTTGTAATTAACCACACTCTGAATTTTCAGTAAAAATTCTTCACGACTGTATATTGGGTCCATGTTAACCACTAACTTAATATAGTCCCAAAAACAAAAATCCATTGAATTAAGGTCCGGACTACTTGCCGGCTGTTCAAGAAGCGGATTTCGTCTGCGAATCCATTTATGAGGAAAGTTTAAATAATAAGATCTAAATTAGCGCAAAATAAGGCGGTGCTCCGTCAAAAAAAGGGATTATTGCAAAGGTCATCCTCATCCATCAAAACCATGAAGTTGTGTTCAATTCAAATTAATTGAAATAGTCATAATCATAATTATTTACTACGCCTGCCCACGCATTTATCTTGAATTCGTGCTGGAAATGTCTTTCCATACCAATTGAGGATTTTCTAATTCCCACGACTGTTAAAGATACCTCGGTAAAAGTAGCATCGTCAGTAAATCATATTTTGTAAATAAAATTAGATTCTTCATTTTGCTGGTTTAAAACAAAGGTATAAAAATTTATTCTTGCTTGCAGATCAGTAGGCAACTAATGCTGGACTGGTGTGAAATAATAGAGATAAAAACTTTCCCGATTTATTGTTCTAAATACTGATCTAGTGCAATATTTCTTGGAAGTTCTCCATTGTGTTCTTTTTGATAAAAAATCCTGAAGCTCTCAGTCATAAAATGTTACCAAAAATCTGTCTGGATGGGATCTGTCAGGCAACATCTCGACATACCGATGGAGTGCAGGACAACCATTAGAATTTTTCGATTTGAATACCTATTATGCCGAGGCATAATATTTATTCAAAATTATGTATTATATATTGTATATTATATATTATACCGTAACCGTCACCATCGTAAAACAAAAAATGTTAGCTGGAATAAAGCATCGACGAGACAAAAATGTTTGTACTGTGTTACATTTGAAATTCAACAAAACATTTTTTCTCAAAAGGTAAAATTTTAACGAGGTAATTAAATTCCTCTCTTTCTCGCTGGATAATTAGTTCACTTAAATTACTATGTGATTTTTTAAAGGGACGTTATCATTAATTTAATTCCAGCAGGCAAAGCTCATTCCCATCGTCAATATTAACTCCGAAATTATTTTTTCCTTCTCCTTTTAAGTACCTTGGAAAGCAACTCGTAGTTAAGATTAATTGCCAAGGAAACAAAAATCGCTTATAAAATAAATTTTCTCTCCTTTTCAATTTTCGCAAAGGTGTTTCGACTGGAAAATTAATTAAAAACTCTGCAATGCTACGTTAATTTATTCAGTGCCTCGCGGACAATAAGTAACATCTTCGTTTGTCGTTAAGCAATTGGCGCGGCCCTGTACCGCTTTTCACTCTAATGAAAAGATTACTTTTGTTACAGCAGCAAAGCATGAAGGTTAACATTCCGAGACGGAAATTTTATCTTACTAAGGTTACTCTGCACAAAACTTCTGGATTCCTCCTGAAACCTTTCAGTCAAGCTCTGAAGAAGCCAACAGGATGATTGGCGAAACGTCAGCGATTTCGACTCAGCAAAAAAAAAACTAACTAAGGTTGTAATAGGAAGTTGTAAAGAAAATTAGGTAACGGAAGTAAAATTTGAGGCGCAAGCTTTTTAAAAAAAAACTATTTGTATTCACGTTTGTTACTGCAAAAGTTCTAATATCAATTCTAAAATCAATAATTCTAGAGGATGGAGAGAAAAGAGAAATTGGATGTAGGGAAAATTTAATTAAATTGGTATATATTCTAATACTCATCTAAGCAACATTTTTGTTTATAGGCCGAACTTTCTCCTAGTGCTAGAGGGCGCCGCAAATTCAAAAACATTTTACAAGGTCTTTAAAGTTTTCTCCAATTTCCTGATATACGGGGAACCCAATAATATGTTAGATATCTTCATAACAACTGGATAGCGAATTTATTTATTTATTTATTTTATATTTTATCCAACAAGAATTCTCGTCAAAAACCGAAATTACGTGATATCTCCGGTATGAGGTCTCTGACCATTAAAAATTATTAAAGAAATAGATTATAAACATGTTCTATAAAACATAGTGTAACAGACTTGTTTAGAAATTGATCAACTGGTGAATATACTTTTGGCAACTGTTCAATATTATCATGTTCTTAAATAGGAGATGATCGAGAACAACACTGAGAACACCTACATAAAAAATAATTAGTTTTCAGTAATATGCAACACTCACGCACCTGATAAACTGCCCTCCATTCATAAATTATCAAGCAAAGTACGAGGAATGGAATGGTATAATTTTTTTTTGTTATTTGTAAAGCTCATGAGAGAAAAAAAGAAGAAATTGATGTAGCAATTCATCTTAATAATAAAAACTCGAAAGCAAAAGATCCATCATATTACATTTTGCCAGCAAAATACTTTGCTACATTTTGATAGTAAATATTTTATTCACAGGTCCCAATCAACAATACTTTACTGTTTTTTTTTTTTTAATTTTTCAGCGGTTCTTAGATATTAGAAATATTTTAGAAGTCGCATCTGCTATAAAAATCTACAATACTGAATTACCAAATACGATGCGGGAATCGGAACGTGATTGCAGATTGCAGATGCTCTTTGTCGAAAAGACGGCTAGCCCCGCTCGTAGAAGAACTCAGTTGAAAAATTCACCCGTGAATTTAAATAATCAGCTGATTTTAAATAGAGGTTATATAAATTATATATATATATATATATATATATATATATATATATATATATATATATATATATATATATATATATATATATATATATATATATATATATATATATATATATATATATATATATATATATATATATATATATGTGATGACACTATATTCCGGGATATCATCCGTTCGCTCGTTGAACTCCGACTGGAATCCTGCATCCGACTGGAATCCTGCAAATCTTGCATCCGACTGGAATCCTGCAGACGTTTCGCCAAAATCTCACTTGGCATCTTCAATGCTCGCGCTCCGAAAACACTTCGAACACTCGAAGTGTTTTCGAACACAACCAGTCGGAGTTCAACGAGCGAACGGATGATATCCCGGAATATAGTGTCATCACATTTTTCCATCCGTGAATCAATACGTGAGAATATATATATATATATATATATATATATATATATATATATATATATATATATATATATATATATATATATATATATATATATATATATATATATATATATATATATATATATGTTTTTAGCGACTTTTTTATTTTGAACGAAGAAAATGCTAAGTTCCGTTAAGTTTCAAGTCGAGTAACTTGTTTAATTCCACCAACTCGAACGAATTTAATGGATTTAAAACAAAATTTTAATATTTACAATTTTTTAAAATATTGCGTGTATGCATCAGTTGTGCAGCGAAGTTAAATTAAATTGCTTTTTCACCATAATGGCATCCCAAGAATTATCATAAAATACTATACATATATTAACTAAAGAAATAATTAAATGATATTTTGAATAGCCCTGTTGTAATATAATACGTTGGCAAAAGCAAAACGTTTCTTAAAAATTGACATGTGCACATCAAAAATTAGGTCTTAAATTGAATACATCTCTTTTTTGTTTTTTGTTCCATTTCATATAAATCAGATTATTACGTAGGTATGAGTTTAAACGAAGTCAAGAAATCCAAACACGACCCGCAACAACTATCGTTTTGGTCCGGCTTCCAATCATAATTTAAATGGAGAGCTGGGAGAGAAAGATAACAGCAAATGTGCATTACGTATCATATTTTAGCCTGGGGACGTTTGCGAATGCATAAGTTGTATAAACTACGTGAGCAAATATTTCTCTTCTACATCTTGAATTCGGAACGGCCGTACCCTGAGCAATTTGACGATTATATTTAGATTTATACTGGAGAATATTTTTTTACAAAAGTAGTGTTAACATTATATTTGAAGATTGTTGTTGATAGCAAGTGATCGATAATGTCACGGTTTGTTCAACAAAAATTCAAATTAGTTAACTTCAAATGTCTTGTGGCAAGATTCACCAATAACCGCTTAGGAAGAGAAGAATTTTGAAATAATATGGATGTGGTAGGACAAACATAAGACAAAAAAGCTGGAACAAATGTGGGTTGAACCGGATCAGAGATGTGGTGCTGAATAGAAGTAGTAGAGATGGAAAATACCAAAATTAAAATTCGGAAGGCGCAGGAATATCCAAAGCTGGGAGAAGATTCAGTGGTGAAGTCCACAGAAAAGGGCCATATTCTGGGAATGGCTCAATAAGAGAAATTTCTCGGGATTTAGGTCTGGCGACAGCGATAGCAAACGGAAAAGCAAAATTTAGTTGTGCTTGAAAATACAATCAAAATTAAACAAAACGGCCTGTTAGAGTTACACTTCAATTCTACATTAAGATAAAACTTTGGAATAATTATTCCTGTTAGAGACTCTTTAAATTCATGATATTCTTCGCGAAACACACAGTTTTGCTTACTTTATTATTATCAATTTTTCCTAAATTAAATTAAAATTCAGAATATAGTTTAACCTAAGAAAAATAAGAAAAATAGTACCCACATATGTCAATCGAGTAATAATACACTTACAATTGCTAAACTACCAAGTTTACAAGGCGACCGGTTGATTAAAAACAGTCTTCTTTACTATACAATTAAAACTACTGAGAGAGTCGGAAAATAACTCAATACGCTCGTTATTTGAGAGTAAAATATTTGTCAGCTTGCACATTCGATTCATAGGCCAGTTAACGCCATAGTTGGTCCTATGAAAATCAATGTTAAAAAGAGCCTTATTTCTTACATTAATAGAAAAAATATGAAAACCAACAGATGTCAGAAGATCTGGTGCATCCATAAAGTTATTAAGGATTTTGCACGATGTAGGGATGTCAAAAAATATGCGCCTACTCTCCAAAGATGTCAGATTCAAAAGCTTCATAATCTCCTCGTAGTTTATTTCCTCAAATGACATTCCCAATTTAAAACCTATCCCCCTAAGGAACTTACGCTGCACACGCTCTATTTTTTTCTTGTGAATTGGTAGTATGGTTGCCAGACACAAATAGCATACTCTAAAATTGAACGCACAAGCGCACAGTATAGCTCCCTATACGTAAAAATGTCCAAAAAACAAAACCAAGCAATCGAATAGCTCTGTTAGTCATAAAATCAATGTAATATGTAAATGTGAGATCTTTAACTAGGTTCTGTCTCTCGAGCGATTCAGGGTTTAAATGATAGATGAAAGTTACTGGATTTTTGGATTTGCTAAAACTTACAATTTAGCACTTGTTTGTATTAAGAGTTAAATTGTTCTGTCTGCACTACAAAGAAAACCTATCAAGATTCTCCTGTAATCGATGACAGTCAAGAGGTGATGCTATCACCTTAAAGAGCTTAAATCGTCCGCAAATGCAAGAAATTGGCAAAAGCGAAAAATATTTTTTAAGTCAATAATGAAAACATTGAAAAGAAATGTGGAAAGGTGTCCCCCTTGTGGGACACCAGACGTCACAACAGTCTCTAACGAAACGTAATTTTTAACTTTAACTGATTGCTTTCGGTTAGTGATATTAGTGCGAAACCAATTTAGAAGGTCTCCAAAGATTCCAATCCCTGAGGGCTTCTCCACCAGAATGCCATGCTCAACCCTGTCGAAGGCCTTGGAGAAGTCAGTACATATAGCATCTACCTGATACCCATTCTCAAAGGCCCCCAACAGCGAACGCTCATAGCTCAGGAGGTTCGAAACAGTTGACAAAACCATGCTGTTCGGCTGTTCGGTTATAATAACGTTTTTAAAATGAGGGGTGACATAATCGGAAACTATACCATCAAGTATTTTCGAAAACAAGCAGATTTTAGAGATTGGGCGATAGTTTTTTATGTTAGCCCTGTCACCATCTTTGAAAAGCTTAGTGAAAAATTAAAAATTTTACATAAAATTTCGGATAGCACCAGTATCACAGGTATACCGTCGGGTCCGGGTCCCAAGGTTTGCTTTAAAATACTTATCCTATTGAAAACATCGACAACATTTAATTTTAAAAATCCTAAAATCCTAAATTATTTTGTATGCAAAATCCAAATATAGTCTTTCTTAATTTTGAACTTTTATTTGTATAAACTTTAAAAGATTGTAGAATTGTTTTCGTAATGTTTGAACATAGAAACATAATGAAATTCTTTGCGATAAAATAAGATGCGTTGTTTCTGATGTTACTCCTAACATTTGTAAAGCTGGTATTTTATCATCAAATGTACTTAGCTGACCTTCATTTTTTATTTATTTATTACAAATCCCCGAACTTAGACTGATAGCTTACTCTCCAAAACTTTATAGTAGGTCCCTTCGTTTTTGTTTTAGAACTTGCTAATGAAGCATTCAGAATTATTCATTTCACTTGTAATTGCTTTATCCTTTATCTAAACGCAAATCGGAGCTTTAATAAAAAGTGGAAGCCGCGGCATAGAAACAAAATAAAAATGGTTTACCACAAACGGCAATTTGATAGCTAACAACTTTTCCAAGCAATATTCCCAGTCGTGCTTAGCACGCCACTGTATCAAATGCACCGAACTTTTGGCAATGACGATTTCATTCTTAAGCTTACAAATTAACGTCACAGCAGCGGTTTGGCAAATGACTTCGCTTCATGATTTAAGCTCCTGCCTTCGCCAACTTCACGTTTTGAAAGGACGATATGGCAGCCTGGAGACGGAACGCTTGGATCTCGACGATAATAAAAATCTCGGGGTGATTTAATAGGCGGCTCCTATCTAGTTTTTGTTTGACAACGTCCCGTCATTTCTCATAACTTCTTACGGAAACGGCGGGAATTTTTAATGTTCGCAATGGCGTTGGCATTTAATGTTTGCGTTTTCTTCTTCGTAGTGTCATTCAGGTTTTATTATTCTAAAAAATGTGTACAGGAGATATAAAAATAGTATATTAATTCACTCGTTTATTGATAATACTGACTATGCTAGTGCCAAATCAAGCTCGTAACTGTACGAAACTTTTTCTAAGAGTATTAACTTGTGGGTACATTTCATCCTATCACTCCCAGAAACTTGAATTCTACGGACCAATCTAAGTTCCTAAAGAAACAAATATGAGAACTATACTTCCCCTATTACTTACTGTAATTTGGATAAGGAAATTCTTGAGTTGCATTTATTGTGCTACTACGTACTACTGTTACTACTGGTAACACTGTGATGTCATCAATGAACTGTGCGTAGATCTGAATATATTTGCGTTATAAATTAAAAACTAAGGTGCGATGTACCAGTGAGAGTCCTCCTCCATCGAACATATCCGATCGAACCTGTGACTAAAGTTGCGGAAATGTCCGAATTGACTTGCGACCGTGGAAACCGAAGCTAACCTCCTAAAGCGACAGTTTCCGCACACTTGATTAACAAGCAGAAAAAAAAAGGTAGATCTCAGATAGATATCATCCCTTTCGCTTGTTGAACTCCGACTCTGGAATCCTGCATCCGACTGGAATCCTGCAGATGTTTCGCCAACATCACACTTAGCATCTTCAATGCTCGCGCTCCGAAAGCACTGACATCTGCAGGATTCCAGTCGAAAGATATCCGGGAATATTTTTCAACATATTTTTTCATCCGTGAACCAATACATACAATATATATATATATATATATATATATATATATATATATATATATATATATATATATATATATATATATATATATATATATATATATATATATATAAGAAATAACCTGTAAAAAATATACAAGGGTCCAAGAAAAGCATATTTTTCAATAAATTATCAATAAAAATGATGTAATTTTATGTTAGTATAATAAGTTTTATAAATTTGTTCATCAGTTCTCAAGCTATGGAGGTCAACTTAAAAAAACGTCTAAATTAACTGCAATACTAGAAAAAAAGGCAAGCTCTTAATTAACTAGTTATTTTCTTATTGGAGTAAAAATCTTCCTTCCTTAGCAAAAAAAATGTATATTCGGCGAAAAAACAAGAAAAATTTATATGAAGTTCCGATATTAACCAAAATTAATTATAAATTTTAATTGGTTTTCGGTAAATGTCAAACTAACAAATTTCTCATTTTCGATAGCTATTAATACCAAGTTTTGAAAAATTGCAGGGAACTTATCAAGTCAGCTGAACTGTGCTTTTCCCAGCGCTGCGCTCAATTTCGCAACGAGGTGCATGTGGCAAGCGGCGACCCATTAAATTTAATCCATTAAATAGACCGTAAAATGACTTTATAGCATAAAAATATAATACTGGCGTAATTACCGAGGATATAGCGGCATATGAGTGGACAACAAAGTTATTGAATATTTATGCGACATTCAATAACTCAATCTACTAGGCACTACACCAAACAAAAATAGTTTCTTCTCTTTTATTTAAGTACAGGCGAGGGGAAAAATGACTAACGCATGCGTAGATTGAATATTAAACATTTTATGATGTTGGTTAGGAAATTACTTAACGTGTGTGTCAAAATATCGTCTTGGCTTTTGAGGGACCGTTACTGGGTAAACCCAACAAGCAATAGTTTTTTTATCCATAGGTAAGGGACACGACAGGGACGAGTCAAGTAGATGTCGACCATGTGTCGGCTCATACCGTGTGTTTCGTTTTGGTAAGTCGTAGATTCTTGGGGCGATAGCATTATTAATTTTTAAGTGCTTTGCAGTTTGCGGCGAGATTAGGAGAGCTTTTTCGCATCGATTTATTATATCGTTGTAATTTTTTTGAAATATGTTTGTGGGATCGTTTTTTAATTTTCTATATGTGGCCCTATCTGATAGAAGTTCATTTATTTTATTGTCATAGTCGGTAGTGTCCATTATGACTGTTTTGTTAATCTTATCCGTCTTAATGTTATGATGGTTTTGTTTTAGAAAATGTTGGGTTTCTTTAACTTTTTTAACTAACATGTTTTGGGTTTGGTTAGTATTATAGTTTTGGTTATTTTTGTAGTTTCTAATAATGTTACAGCATTTTGATCTATAGTCATTCCGGACGTCGGTTGAACAGTTTCTAAGAGCTGATTCAATACTGCTGATGATGTTAGGAATGGGTATCTCTTTTGGTTGACTGATAGGCACGGCAGAATCTGGACCAAGACTAAAAATTTCAAGCACGTTGCACGGAATATAAATATTAGTTAAATTTTCTACCCAGTTCTTATTTTGTACTATGGTATCGATATTGTTTTGATACTGTTTTAGAGATTGAATCTTCTTACAATTATTTTGCTTAATTTTATTAAAACCATGTTCAGTTTTGCCAAACACTATTTTTAAAAAATCATTCAAATATGTTTGAGGTATTCTGCCAAATAAGTGGTTGTAAACAAAGTTTTTTTCCCTTTCCAAAAATCTCAGAGCACTCGCTGTATCAGTGATCAATAATTTGAAGGTACTACTTACAAAATTGTTCATAACTTCTTCTTCAAAAGTCCGCACGTTATTCGTGCAAACAAATTTTACATGCTTTAGGTTAGATTAATGTTTAAAAATACCGGTGTTAACTTGTCATCCTTGCATCTTAACAGAAAAAATCTTCGGTTCTTCTGCTTTACTCTCTTTTGACTGGGCCTTGCATATCTTTTCATCAGGTTGACTGCTTCCTGTCCGTAGTTTGCTCTTATTGTCTGGTAGAAGGGCATCTTTTCCCTTGCACGATAATTTATTGAAAAATATGCTTTTCTTGGACCCTTGTATATTTTTTACAGGTTATTTCTTAGGGTTTAAATATATATATATATATATATATATATATATATATATATATATATATATATATATATATATATATATATATATATATATATATATATATATATATATATATACATATATATATATATATATATATATATATATATATATATATATATATATATATATATACATATATATATATATATATATATATATATATATATATATATATATATATATATATATATATATATATATATATATATATATATATATATATATATATATATATATATATATATATATATATATATATATATATATATATATATATATATATATATATATATATATATATATATATATATATATATATATATATATATATATATATATATATATATATATATATATATATATATATATATATATATATATATATATATATATATATATATATATATATATATATAAATATATATATATATATATATATATATATATATATATATATATATATATATATATATATATATATATATATATATATATATATATATATATATATATATATATATATATATATATATATATATATATATATATATATATATATATATATAAAGTCATTTTACGGTCTATTTAATGGATTAAATTTAATGGGTCGCCGCTTGCCACATGCACCTCGTTGCGAAATTTCAAAACTTGGTATTAACAGCTATCGAAAATGAGAAATTTGTTAGTTTGACATTTACCGAAAACCAATTAAAATTTATAATTAATTTTGGTTAATATCGGAACTTCATATAAATTTTTCTTGTTTTTTCGCCGAATATATAATTTTTTTTGCTAAGGAAGGAAGATTTTTACTCCAATAAGGAAATAACTAGTTAATTACGAGCTTGCCTTTTTTTCCTAGTATTACAGTTAATTTAGACGTTTTTTTAAGTTGACCTCCATAGCCTGAGAACTGATGAACAAATTTATAAAACTTATTATACTAACATAAAATTACGTCATTATCAAATTAATGTGTAAATACAGGGTCAAATAAGGGTGAAAAGAATCTCGGAAAAGGTCCTGGAATATATTTTTAGATTTACAAGAGCTCGTCACTAGGTCTAACTGTCATCTTAAAGGTTTTGGTTAGTACACAGTGCAAAAATTTAGTTGTATATCTGACTACCTACCTTCTCGGTAAGTTAACGCAGAAGCAAACTACAAAGGTTGTTTAAACATTTTCAAAATAACCCTATATCTAAGAATCTATGAGAGATATGACTTTCTGATTTATGTCGCCTTTCATTTTATTAAAAAGCAGGCTTAGGTCTTAAAAGCAGCAACGCGCTAACTTTATTAATACGAAACGGAGATACGATGTAGAAGCATTAAAAATGCATGTACATTATACGTATACTATATATTCATTACCAATAATTAGATACTTATATATAACTATTCTTGTCGTGACTAAAATCATCAAACATTGGCAATTTTCGGTGTCCAAATCTAGAGCTTGATTTTAACTCGATTTTGGTAACAACACTGTAACAAAATATGTCGCATTTAAAACCAGCAATGGTGGTCGGTTGGTCTGAGCCAATTATTCAAATTTAGATCCATCCGAACAAAACGCGTCCATATTTAAATTTTATCGCGTTCAGAATGGCCGATTTTATTTTAATTCCGGATCGATTAGAGCGCAGAAAAAGAATAGGATTTATGGTAATTCGCCGATAACTCGGACTAACGTTGGCTTGATGGACGAAATTAAAAAGGCCCCGATTTCTCCATGTTTTATTCAAGTATTGTTCGGCGGAAACAGGACAGAATTCATTTCTTGCATGCTGAGTTTCGTTTCTGCAATAGCGGCATTTCTAGCCGCACTTTATTTAAAAACGTAGGTTCTAATGCTTTTGTATTAAAACAAAAATGAAGAAATTAACTATGACCTGGTGATTCACATTTTATTGTTCGTTTATTTTTTCATAAAGGAGATAAAATGGTGAAAAAAATTTTTATCAAATTTTTCTGCACGTAGAAATATCTGAGAAAATACGATCAAATTAATTTTTTGCAACACACAACTTGCTTAATTTTTACTTACTCAACAAGTAGAAGCCTAAATGCCTAAGGCAATGAATGTCTAAAAATGGAGTTTCTTTTTTTAAATTTTCGTAAGTAACCTAACTGCCTAGCTACATCTTGAAGGAAGTAAGGACTACTTAAATATTTTGTTGTAGCAGTTGCCTTTTCATTGTTTAGTAATTAATAACTAAAATTTTTAACAAATTTATTTTATACCAGACAAACTCAAGAATTACACAATTGATAAAACAACAATGTTCAATCTTCAAATATGATTCTTCCCCAAACCACTGGCGGAAGGTACGGATTCTACGTCACAAAAGCGTAAGGCACCGAGAATCTAAAAGAAAACTTCCTTTCCTCTTAAATTAGTTTGTATCCGAATTCCCAAAGCCGTCCCTGAAAGATTGTCCTCGATCACGTGATTACCGGGTCGACCCGTATAGTCGTCTTGTCCTTTGCATTCCCGACTCCCCCTTTTTATGCTTTTTTGTGGGCTGGAGAAGTCAATAAATTTTGAGTGTTTTGTATTGAGAACTCTACCGCTGAAAAGTTACGCACTCAGTCGTTACCAGTCGGTCGTGACAATCTTTAAAATTTTAATTCAGGTAAATGGTGCTTGGGAAGAACTACGAAATGTTAACCCTTATTCATGTTGACAATGATTTTCTACAAAATTATAGTCCTAAATTTGATTACATATTGATTAAAAATTATTAAATGTATATTCCCAAACTGGTGCTTCCCACTAGGAAGTTAACGTGTAACGGTTTACAAGTGTATGTCAGTCTTGTGCACAATTCGTTGCAGATCGATCGATATAATTGCTTACGCCCGAGAAACAAAAACTAATTATTTGATATGGTTGCATTTAATGCTACATAAAGGTGCATCGCCTGTATTGTGGTCTGATGACAAAGCGTTTCTTGAAAGGGGTAATTTTTCTTTTTGCATTGCTATAATCTCATTAGCGACATTAAAAATCGGAATTGTTATTATTTTATAAATCGCTGTGGCGATGTATCAAGAATACGATTGATAAAAATAGGTTTATAAGTCTCCATTTTTAAAATACTTGTGACATTGCGGAGTTGTAATATCTACACATCATATTCTTGGATTCTTAGAAAAATTTGAAAACTTTTCATATAGCTCTAAAGGCCGTGTGTAAAATATATAACTATGGAGAAAATTTTTGTCTGTTCCAAATAAAACCCAGTTATATTAAAAACATAAAACCATCCGTCTGCTAGCTCTAAGTACACTTTTTATATTAAAGCTCGGGGAAACTATTAAGTATAGGAAATAGCTACGATAGACGCATTTTGTTTTCAACATTTTAGCGCAAGCGCACTCACCGTTTAATTCCAGTTTTCAATTTAAATTTCTGATAAATCTAACTATAAAGAACATGAGATTTGAATCAGTCAAGTGAAAGCTAATTAAGTGTAGAATTCAAGAATTCAAGCAGATTTATATCAGACAATCGTATAACAACAGCAGACGTTGTTATACTTGCTATACATCCCACTTTAGCGCTTAAAGAAACTACTAAGAGCCGGAGTAGAAGAGCACATATCGCATAATAAATACTTTTATTATTGATTTTCAGGTAGGTGCAAATAAAATTGGAAACAACATATAACAAAAACCACTGTAAGAAATATATGACAAATTAGCAATAACAAAACACAAAAAGCACCTAGCCTAGAGAAGAACTGTTACAAAATAAAGAACAAATGTTTTTCGGTTAAAATCAACAACTCATATAATAAGAAATTAATAAAAACTCAATATCACTGCATGATTTATTTGCTTTAAGTTTACATGAGGATTCTTTAAACATATTTTATCTACAGGTGAAACGATGTTTGTGAACCCTCAAACGATTGAGGTTGTAATTTACCACCAATGAGAGGCCAACCATATTTCAGTGGAGAATAAAATAGCGGTTTAATTAATGTTGAATTATATCATATCGAACATATTTGGTCGTCATTGCATGGTGGTAACATATTTCCATCTGTTTTTTAATCCTTCCAAAGATTTGAAAGTTTTTGAGTTTATAATAATTCATAAAAATATCAAACCGCAATTCATTGGTATTACTAAAGTTTTTTCATATATTTTGCAGAGGAAGCTTTTAATTATTGGATCTTGCTCATTGGTTAAACTTGCTTCAAAGCCCAAAAAACCGAATGCTTTCAGGGTGTTTTGAACTTGTAACAATTTACCTTTTATATTTTTTGACTGTACTCCTACTTCAAACCACATGCATACATTTTCTGGAACCTTCTAAATGTTTCCTAAAATAGTGATTTAAATATCTGTACCTACAGTTTACTTAGTTATTAGGCATCTTTGGTAAATGGTAAACTATCTCCCTTAGATTCTTTATGTATATAAATCACAAATTATCTGTTTCCCGATACACGAATCTACACTCTAAGACTTATAGCAATGGATGCAATATTATAAAATTTATAGCGTGTTGGTATAAACGTCTTACAAAATGTCAATGGTTTTCTTACGAGACTCTAAAAACTAAACCTGTTTCCTATAAACCCCTTATTAAAATCCGTTGCCTAATAATAAAACCTTAAATGCAAAAAATATTAGTTGGGATTTGTAATTGAAGAATAAATCATTGTTTTCGTTGCCACAGAAAGAATATTAGAACTTAAAGTGTATATCATATTATCAAACCGCAATTAAAATTTCAGATTTTTATTTTTACAGTTTCATTTGTAAAATATGAATCTAAAAATGTAATAATATACTGAGCCATTCAGTTTAAAAATATGAAGAAAAGATGGAAATGCCGTTTTCTATTCTAAATATACAGGGTTAGTAAGAAGTACCGAAACGCTTAAATATCTCCAAATCTGCCAAAGCTAGAACGACAATTCCTGGGGGTTTTTGAACATTCATCATTCAATAATACCAACAGCAGTGTTGTCAGATTGGCAAATGTCAATAAAAAATTTTAATTTTAAAATTATGAGACCTTATTAAATTCTACCTGCGCAATTCATTGCAACAAAAATAAATATGACATCTCAATTAAAATAATAAAATTATGAGGTGTAACGACGTAGTGGGTGATATAAGAATACGTCGCAGGAGGGTCTGTCACGCGATTTTAATATCTCCTAATAATTTCCTCCGTTGAACGGGGGGGCTGCTGCTTAATAGGTCATCGAGTTTGAGGAACCCCATACAGTGCGTCATGTCACTAAAGAAAAACGTATTTCCAATATCCGATCTTATTTTTATTTCCCAATAACGTTCTGAACGCGCTGAAACAGGCGTGAACTTTTTATTCCACTTAAATGAAATTTATGTCACCGCGTTGTCATGGATAATTGCATATGTCTTCCGCCTAAGGTTCATAAAAGTAAATGGAATAAAATTTCGTACCGCATAGTAGGAATGTTATTAGCAGGAGGCGTGAATTTGAAATGAAGGAAGCAGAATATGACTTTAATATTTTAAGACGGCGCTATACAAAATTTAGATTTGCAAGAACGCAATTTCTTTTTTTTTAAGCCACGCGACATCTGTATAGTTTATTAGTTTTATTAGTGGTGCATATAATAGGATTTTTGAGTACTTTAGTTTTTTGAGTCCTTACTTTGAGGGCCTTGAATTGGTAACAACGTAATGTGGAAAATACGATAAAATGTATCAAGTTTAAGGCGATTGTTTCGTTCCAATACATTTAGAGTGTTATATGGTGAAATAAGAAGGCAGTATTCAATTTTGTATATATTTTTATTATCGTTGAAAGCTAAAAATACCTTCATCATTCGACTCCGGGAAGTTTCGCGCAGAAGAAAGTGATACATGCTATTATAGTTAGATAAACATACTTTCTCAGCATTACATATTTAATTACTGTTATTTCAAGTTCAGTTGCTACGGCACAAGATAGAATTAGTTAACCATGCAGCTAATTTCACAGTTCAGCGCATTTTCTAACTGTTCTTTAATGAAAAATTAACACTCTAATGTTTCACAAATTTACAATGTCAAAACACCCTCGATTTTTTAACACAACGTGTGTTATCATAAATCATCATTAAATGTTCCCAAGGTGGTAACGATTCCTGCTGTACTGGAAGTTCCTACTAAGTCTCTTATTTTAAATGGTACACCCTGTCTAATATTTCTTTTTCCGATTCATGAGAAAATTTCATCAGGTTCTTAGACAAACTGATATTTAGAAATGATTCATCACTCAAACTGTATAAAAAATGTACCTACCGATCACAATATATTCAAATTTGCAAGGTTTTGTCCTTTCAAATACAAAAAAAATTAATTGAAAAAAGTTTTTTGTCGTTTTATTAACATTAGAATAAGAAAAAAGAATAAACATTGTACGAAAAATTGAAGACTGTTTGTTTGATATTTTAATTAAAGCGAAAACAAAAGTTTAAAATTGTATAGTTGTTGGATAGCAATATTAGTTAAACTAAAGATTTTAACTTTTCCATATCAGGTAAATTAAACATTAAATAAAAATAGTGCAATAACCCTTCAGATATTTTTTCGGAAATTCTACATTTGCAACGGTACTAGATGCTTTTGTGTTTCTTTAATTAATTAATTTATTTAAAAATTGGGAGATTACAAATTGACAATAAAATAATAATAATAATAGTAATAATTACAATAATATTAAAGTAAAAAGTAGTAAACAATAATAGCAATAATAATATAAATAATAATACACAGTATACAATAATAAATTTTCAAAGAGCGAAGTCTAGTTGACTCAGTCAGCTACTCAACATTAACCCAACAAAATTATACACCTTTATGAGAATAAAATGTGTAACAAAAGAACCCGTAGTAATGAAAAAATAAAATATAAACAAAAGAAAAAGAAAGTAAGTAAATATAGAAATAATTCTCTGATTAATTAAAAGACGAAAAACCCAATCAGCACATTATTTATCTAATAACACTCCTTTAATGTTTTAATTTTGTAATATTTTCGTTATGCGTTTTTACAGCGAAAAACTTAAAGCTTTTCTTTTAAATAGGAAGGGCTAGAAGACTTTAAGATCTTGCAACACTGCAACAATTTAATTTTTGGGGGACACGTGGTCATATTGATCTTAATTGTGTTAAATTTTACAACAAATTGATTATTGCCCAGACAAAAAATGAGGACAAAATACATTTTAAAAAGTTTTTAGTTTTAGTAGTCAGGATCGGGACACTTTAAACATTGAAAATAAGTTATTATAATAAGTAATTCGATTCGAAGAAAAAGAAAATAACGCAGAAAACTAATCCTACGTTTGCGAGAATCGTATAAGAAGCGCCCATTTTATTTACACGGCTCTACTTAGTATTCAACGAATCGAAGTGCGCTTCCATTTCCAACGCAAATAAAAATAAACGATACTTTATGCCATGAATATTTGATGGCCAAAATTGTATTTGGCAAACAATTTTTTTTAAATCCCTGTTTGCTCCCATTTTTGTCGCAGTTTTACTAACAAATAAAATTCACAAAACCAGACATATCGCCGCTACCCCGCTGCTGCTGCTCAGAAGTAGCGCACGGAATAAATAATACTCGCTTTACAAAACACACTAAATTTTATTGACTAACATTATTGCTAACCGTACTACCAAGGCTGTCTTTTGGAAATGGCAAAGGCCTAGCCGGAAGACAGGAGGCCAAGCCGAATATATAGCAAAAAAAGTTTTGCTTTTGGGATGTTTCAAATCCTATTATGGTAACTTTCTAAAATTACTGTCATACTGTCCCAAAAATGAAACTGTATGTTAATAGTATTTTTGCATTCTACAACCAAAATAAATGTATGTTTTAATAATGTTCATGATACCTAAACATTTAGCTGTTTTAAATAATTTAAATTTCATCAAAGTATAACCTAATTTTAATTTCCCAAATACATAAGAATTGTTGATGGTGTATAAGCGAAGTCTACAATAGAACGTGTAATATCAACTATAAAAAGCTGTTTCATCAAAAATTTATTCTAATCTAATAACAATTTTAAGTGCCAATAATTTGATTAAATTAAATGGGACGCCATATTTTTTACTTACCAGGGAATGTACGTTTTAATTACCTATAGAATGTCCACCATAAGCAATTATTTGCTCATAAATTAAAAGAAAATTCCCAATTACATCGCTATTAAATAATATAGCGGCCCTACTGCGATAAAAATTCGTAGAGAAGGGAATTATTTTCCGTGCATGCCTCTATGTTACCCACTGATCTGCAGTTTGTGCCATTTTTTTTGAACAGCTATTTCACATAGTTGAATCGTTTTCCGAGAATATTTAAGGAGATCTATGCATATTTTCAGAAAATCCTGTGCCCTGCAATAAAAATGCGGCATGCAAACTTATTGGCGATCTGTCAACGGTCATGTTGGTTGTTGAATGCCGCGAGGTCATTGGTTAAATACTTGGCAAAACTTATTTACATCTATATATCAAGTAGCTAGTCCCAACAAAAATGTCAGGTAATTAGTATGTCAAGTTTGTCTCATTGATCGTTATTATTATGTTGTTCTTTACTAATTCTTAAGTTTTATTAATTAGTTGCCCTAATAGTATGGATAATAAATAAGATAATAAAAAGTTTTCGGAAAATGTAGAGAAGCCTTATGTTATTGTTGAACATCACAAATTTAAATAAACCTATAATTAAGAAATTTTTAGAAAATATTCTAATTGAACATTCATTTTACAATGTTATAGAATTTAAGAAATTTAGGTTAGAGTAGGTTTGCACCTACATATTGTTTTCTTTTAAAACTTGTCTTTTTAAACTTGTCGTATGACTTTCTATACACCGCTATGTATATAAAAGGTCAATGCTATTCTATTCTATTCTATAGGACCCAACTAGCTGTTCCACCTTCTGTTTTTCAAACGTGCCACAATTTATAATTCTTTAAAATTGAATTTGAATCAAACTCAAAAATTGTGAAAATATAAAGTATGAGAGAAAGTTGATCAATTAACAAACTAGACAGCAAAACTGGACCATATAAATTATTTGCCCTTTTCAAGTATAGACTTCTCTAGACTTCTCATAGACTTCTGCAATAAATCTTTTATTTACGTAACACAAAAAAAAACTAACCAAAAACGCGAACAGTTAGCAATACGACACTGTAACAGCATTTGATAGTATAGGGAGAAAGTTAATTCCCTGGCAAGTTAACAAAAATGGTTTTTGGCATCGAAATATTATTGTACTATTTGTCTATCATTTTCGCATACACCAGCTCCTTAAATTTGCTAATAAATCCTCCAACACCGGATATAGATTGACTGATTATACGATAATACATGTTTCACTAGTAATCACCTACATACACAAGAGCCTTCTTCTTTCGGTCAGCTCATTTAAGGGCATAATTAAAGTTTATCAAACCTATCCACGAAACACAAAATTTATTGCGTGCATCCAATATATCATTGCATAAACAGATCGATAACAAATAAATCCCACCAGAAAACCAGAAAACTTTAGTACCACTGAAAACTATGTTTGGACTTGAAAACCGTCAGTGATACAATTTATCAAGACGTTGCGAAAGAAATGGATTTTAAATTGTGACAGTGTTAGTTTCTTTAAGGGAAAACCTTTTATTAAGGTATATTGGGTTCAATATCATTATGGGCTATCCGGTCAGTATTCTCGATATGTTTATATTTCGAGACATTTTTTTGTACTTTGGGAACTAACAAAGGCTATTCAAAATTATTTGCATAATGTACTCCAAAGCAAAAAGTCAAAATATCTCTAAACGGTTTTTATAGCTTTGATCATAATACAGATTTGGCTGCCTTTTAAGTTAAATATGAAATATTTTTAGGGCGTTTTTTACCACGTAGTAAATATACCATAAATTTTGGTGTCGTTCTTTAAGGAAATTTTCCGCCCGGGAATTCATCGCGGAATTTTAAAGGAAATCTAAAAGTATATTACGAAAGGAAGATTTTATAACCCAAAACCAATGAAAGTCGTGCCTCGTAACCTTTAAGGCGACCAGATGTTCCGGAAACGGGCGTTTTGACGAAATTTCCTTTTTGAGAGTAAATTATAATTTATCGATGGTTGCATAAATTTTGTATTTTCGGCCAATGAAACAAACCTTATAATATAAGTAAATCAAAACTGCTACTAGCGCCACTTTTTGTCATCTGAAGCGATTTGTAGGAAGACATATTAATAATAATAAGAAGAAACCAGCTTCCTTACTTCCCACTTATATCTAATTAAGGGCTTATCGTTACCTTTATAAACCATAAATAAGTTTCATAACAGCAAGGAATATATAGGGTTATTATTTTCGATGTATAGAACTTTAAGTTGGCATTACTGTTCAAGATGGCGACCGATTTAACAGCTGTCAAGTGATTGATTCTCAGTATGGTTTGGCAATTCATCATGAATAGACTCACGCCTGAACAAGGCTTGCAAATAGTGCAATTTTATTTCGAAAATAATGGTTCTGTGCGGAATACGTATCGCGCACTACGTCCATTTTATCGTCGACAAAAGCGTCCATCAGAGCAGTTAATTCGATTAACCATGGAACGTTTCGCATCACTCGCATCCCCAGAGACGCCGTACGGGGCGTACAGAAGAAGCTATTGCTGCTGTAGAGCGTAGCATTAAGGAAGACCCGAATGAGCATCCGCCATCGAGCACAGGAATTGGATCTGTGTCCATCCACTTTATGGAAGATTTTGCGGAAGGATCTTGGTTTACGTGCTTACAAAATCCAACTCGTGCAAGAATTGAAGCCAAACGATCATCAAGTAAGGCGTAGATTCGTCGAATGGGCCCAAAACCAGATTGCCGTTGTTTGCCGATTTACGGACACGAATGTTGGAAAAAGTCATCGAAAATTGGACGTCCTGATTGGACTACATCCGCGCCAGCCGTGGCGGTCATATGCCAGAAATCATATTTAAAATGTAATGCCACAAGATTATCCTTCGGATAAATAAAATTCATGTCAATCGAATAATTTTAAATAAACTTAAAGTTCTATACATTGAAAAAAAACACCCCTTACTTTCGTTGCCACTATAAAACCTAAATATTCTTGATAAAAGTTACTATCAATTTAAATTTAAAAAAAATATAACTTTATACAAAGCATTTGGAAAACAAATCAACCTACCACCTAAATTTTTCAGTTGTCGTTTTAGTTTTAGATAATAACAGATGTATTTGCCAATATTATATTGTCCTTATGAAAGTGTTAAATTTTGGTCTATTTCTTTTGGATTCTCTCTGTTCTTTAATGATTTAGCGCGTGATGCATATCGCAAATTATTATTGAGGGTTGTAGCAACCACAATAAAAGGTACTACGAAATTTAATCTTTGGGAAATTTTTCCTAGATTGTGATAGCTCTGAGAAACCATTAAAATAATAGCGACCTCGATTGATATAAAATTTAAAATGAGGTTTTTAACAAACGCTATAAAATTAAAAAAAAACTGAAGTAATATACAGGTTTTATTTTGTTCTTTTCATAACAAAAGTGGCGAAAAGTATTTGTTGTATGCGCCTATTAATTTTACATTAATAGTTTTGCCCTGTTTATTAGTTACTCTCGAAGATTGGGTAATGACCACCTAACCAAGTGATAGGAAATGGTCAAATTTGACGTAGATTAACCAACCAAATAGTACTAATTACTTTTAATATGGAGTGGTTTCATGTACTCACCTGTTGGTAGGAAGAGCAATAGTAATTTGATCTTATTTTTATTATATTATATATAACATGAATGAACAGAATCCAATGTTTTGTTACTCCCCACTATTTAGAAACAAACTTTAACCCAAAACAGTATGTCGTCCATTTTCGAGTTTTATATCCTTATATATTTATAATCGCACCAACGATCACACTCCATACAACTTTCACGATAAACTTCATTGAATGGAGTAAATAAGAAACAACACAAAGTTGGTAAACAAGAATTAGAAAAGTCAATAATTTGTTTCCGAACAACTTAAATGAATGAGACTTTTTCTCTACGAAAGTTTAGTTCGACTTCATTCGGAATACAGAACTCGTATTGAGAGAAAAACATATTCATCTAGAGGTCTACGTGCACTCTGATATTTGATATCCATCTCTGTTTACAACCAATAACCAATCCATTTAACTGTATACTTAACATAGCACTTCTCTGGAAAACGATAAAAAAATCGAAAAAACTGTTTACACCTACATTTCGCCACGTCTAATTTGTAAGTATCGACCTTTCCTAAAATTTTGACAAACTGAATTTTTCGTTACTTAATCTTTATCAATTTAGTTTCTAAATAACTGTCACAGGTTCCAGTGTACCCAATAATTACCATTTTAAGAAGTACCTAAGTATGTATACATATTTATTAAAGATTCGATGATCGTAAAGTAACTTTTATGGGGCCATTATTGTGTAATTAAAAACAGAGCAATGCGAAACCTGTGTTTTATAGTAGGCACCAGTACTCAACTAATTCCGGTTCATAATATATTTGTCATAGAAGTAAGATTAGAGCTGTTCAGAGAGCGTTTTTAAGATCAAGGTTTGATGATACAAATCAGCAAATTAAAGGTTATCATATAGATATGTGATGAACGGCGCATTTCAAAATGATTATCTTCATGTTAGAAGGATTCTCGTTTGTCTATACAAAATTTTGAATAGTATGTATTATTGCCCAGCTCCTTTAAATCACATGTAGTGAAACACATATCATAGAAGCCATAATAACTTAATGTTTCGCGTTTCTTTCCACCATGCTAACTACTTAGCAAATAGAGCTCCTTTAATAGAATGCTTATAGAGTATAATCAGTTTGAACGTTTGCTCATTTATTATGAAAGTTAAAGTTCCTGGATAGTTAGATTGTAATTTGTTTTATTGTTATATTTGTTTTATAACATATATTTATACTTTAGTTTTTTGTGAATCGGTTAATCCATCAAATACATATATAATACATCCACATCCATACTTTCTCGTTCTTTGGCATGTTCAATTAGTTTAGAAGTTTTTTGTAAAATGTCGATGGTATAATATAATATAAAATGTAAACATGAGACTGTAGAACGATAGTTTGTGTCCATGAGTTTGCGCTTCATTCCTTTTTTTTAACTTTGTCGGAATGTAACATGTACATATTTTGACACCCATACACATAGTTTATTAAAAAAACTACGTAAAAACTTTTTATATAAATTTATATGATTTTCTAATATCTTGTGAATACATCTATAACAACAAATGATCATCGTATATCATCAAATTACTTATCTTCTTTAAAACTAGAATAGTCAATATGAAAATGCTTTCTCTCGGAATTATCAAAAATTTATAGTTTGTTGATATTTGGTTCAGCGGTTTTTGAAATAACTAATGTCCAGAATGTGCAGGAAAATGTACGATATACAAGTACATTTTCATTGTTTGAATAAAATTGGCAAATTATTTTTTTACTTTACGAATAACCCATATTATAAAAAAAATGTGTTTAGCCGCTGTTACACTATTTGCCCAATGTAGGTGTTTGTCGAAATATAATTGAAAACCTTGTATCTAGAATCTTTTTGTTGGATGTTTCACAGAAATTCTCTATTTAAAACTTTACAGTACTACAGTACCAACAGAACTTTGATGATACTGCAATAATTCGTCGAAAGGTCGACAGAGAAACAAATTAGTTTCTTTGTTTTATTTGGCCGTTTCCAACAAATATTCGCTAACTAGAGGTGACAACTTCAACATTATCTTTACAGTTGTTTGAAATGAAATGAAAGAATATGCAATCCCTCAACTGGAGATATTAGACACCAAAAGATTATGATTGTGTTCAACATATCTCTGGTCCCTGGTTTCGGAAATAGAGGGCGTTTAGTTTAAATTTGATTGAGACAGAATATTCAGTTTTTTTCATAGAAAAGGAATTCTTGTTTAGACCATGTAACTTTGTCGGTAATTAGTCGTATTTAAATTTCAAGATATTTTTTATGATTTCTTTGTATAAATACTTAAAAATAAAAAGGTACGAGGACCAATAAAAAACCAACATATAACAATAAAAATTTTGATAATAGCGCTTAAAAAAATTCCAAATTTTTCACCGATCTAACTGCGAGAAGTGTCATTTTACTACGCCAGTTTCGTTTCCCACGGATCCGAGCCACTTCGGACATTTTTGGGATATTACCTTACGGGTTTGGGATCAATCGGATGTTTTATTAAGCATTCGTTCAGCTGCTCTCCGTTTGTGCCAAATAAATTCGTGACTCAAATGCCGCTTAACAAACTTGTTGCATAATATATTATTACAATACACTTTCGTAAATGTGTTTGAATGTTAAACAAAACTTCTCTATTATTTGTAAGAGAATTCACGACTCCTTTTATTTTCTGTGTGATCATATTGGGAAGTCCAAAGGGAAGCCCAGTAGTCAAACAAATGCACTTCCATGACCAATTCACCGAAGGAGGTAACGGCTCATGCATATATTGGCGCCCTGGCAACGCAAAATGTGGTGGCGACCTATCATGCATAAACTAGGAGTAGAAGAATGTTCAAAAGTTCACCATAAATTCATGCTGAAAATGTCTTGCTTTTACATGTGGAGTCTCAAAATCGTACTAATGAAGATTTTTTCTACTCCCGTCTGTAAAATATCTAATTACACATCGATCTAGAGTACGGGAAGCGTCACTTTACCACGTCAGTTTCGTTTCCCATGGATCCGAGCCACTTCGGGCATATCCAGGGTTTTATCGCGCTGGTTTGAATTTTGTCAGTTCTTTGCAAAAATTTACCTAAAAACTAATACACGGAAAAATGTTATGCAATATATCAGACAATTTAAATACTACATACTGTAAGCTTCAATTAAAATCTAGTGGACTAGTCGGTAAGTAAAGTTATATTTATAATATTCATACCGTTCGGATGAACTTTAGTAGGTTTCACAGTTTTTATATTAATATCTTGCCAATACCAATTGTACCATTTTCAAATATCCATGTCTTATCAGTACACACAAAACAAAAATTGAAGGTTAGTACCTGCGTTTTCTTGCTTATACGATCTGAAACATATAATCATCTTACAAGCTCTATCCTTGGTTGTTTTTTTTTCCAATCATAGTATTTTTCTTTAAAAAAACTACTTAATGATCCATTGTAAAAGTTACATAGGCAACAAAACGTTTTAAAATTGTGTTTTTTTACTCCCGTCTGTAAAATACCTAATTACACACCGATCTAACGTGCGGGAAGCGCCACTTCAGTTTCGTTTCCAATGGATCCGAGCTACTACCCACGAATTGTGATGTTTGTCAATTCTGACCGTCATGTTAGTGAATGCATTCGTGTTATTTTGCGAAAATGGACCCAAAATTTAACGTAGAAAAATTATAGTATGCAACACATTCGGTAAACTTTTTAAATCACTTGTTTATTAAACACTCGCTCCGCTGCGCTGCGCTCGGGCCTTTTTTAATGATAAAACTTACGGGAACAACCAATGATAAACAGTAAAATTGAACAAAATACTAATACCTACACCGGAACATTGGAAATCCTATGTAAATTTTTAGGTGCTCACATTCCAATACAACTTTTTTCAATTAATCGTAATAAGCCAATGTAATGGCAAAATGGCAAAAAGCTCAATACAAAAAAAACAGCCATGACGCTCTTTCCAAAACTGGACGACGTCAAGATGGAAATATCAAATAAAGGTTGGTTTACAATAAAGACATGCACAATTGGTTTCACACACTCAAAAAAAAACTAAGTATGTAGGTATACAATGATATTTTTCTTACGATCAAACTCATACTCGGTTCTTAAAACCTCCTTGTCCCTTAAAGAATTCTGGGATAGAACTTCATTTAAAGGACAGTTTAAGCAACAGGAAAGCTTCAACAACTATAAATTTGGCCCTCAAATATTTTATTAAAAATAATTAATAATTATAGTAAAAATACGGCTACAAAACATTGCTAAAAATATACATTATTTAAAATAATCAGTATTTTTTAATTAAATTTTTAAACAACCCTCCATTAATAGTTAGAAAAATATCCGAAGCGATCATAAAATTCATATCTAACATTACGTAGTTGATATTGTGAAATCCTATAACATTCTAAGGAAATAGCGTTTTGTAACTAGTTAATATTTTCAAATTTAACATTTTTATAGGTAACACTTTCCAATTGATCCCAGAGAAAAAAGTCGTTCGATGAGAGATTAGGTGACTTGGGTCGCCAAAGGATTCGGCACCTTGAGCCAATAATATTCCCGGTAAAAGTATTTCCCAAATAGTCTCTAACCATACGCCAATTATGGGTGAGACAACTATTCATCTGTATCAAATTTACCGATCTTCGCAAACAACTTCTTCTAGAGCGGCTTCAATTTGATTTTGTAATAAGTCCAAATAGATTTCTGCCGTCCAGAAAAAATGGCCCAATAATATGATGCCCTCCATAACATTTATTTTTGGAGAATATTCACTTCGAGTATGAGCACTACGGTATTCATTGTTTTGGCTACAATACCGACGGTTTTGAACATTTGGGTGATGAAACAAATATTTTTTAAAAATCATTATTTGCTTTTCCAAGAATTCTCGTACTCATTTTGTTTTGCTCCACATTCAGTAAAACGTTTTCTGCTCTATTATCGACATTTTCAGCTGAACATTTGCAGTTATTTGGACTTGACTTGGGTAATAATATGTTTAATTGTTGAATTCGAAGGTATAGTTTTAGCATGAAAATAAACTTCAAACATTTCAGACACTGCTCTAAGACTGTTTTATGCATAACACAACTTAATTATGGTTACCTTATATTCAATTGAATAACTCATATTTAGTTTTAATTAAAACCGTTTATTAACGTATAATAGTCACAAATAAAAATATTGTTACTGTCACGAATATTCGTTCATTGTTAAATAACATATTATGCAACAAGCGCGGTAAACGGCATTTGAGTGACGAGTTTATTTGCACGAGCGGAGCGCAGCGGAGAGTGTTTAATAAACGAGTGATTTAAAAAAATTACCAAACGTGTTGCATACTGTACTTTTTCTACGACCGTTTTGTGTACATTTTTGCAGAATTGCAAAACGTCAAAATTCATGCCGTAATATCTCCAAAAACATCCCATAACTAGCGAGTAGAAAAATATATTTACTAAACACTCGCTCCGCTCGTGCCAAATAAACTAGTGAGTCAAATGCCGTTTACCGCACTTGTTGCATAATATATAACGTTTTTCGGTCTCGTCGGTAAAAATAATTTTATTTACAGAAATTTGGATTTTGGTTTGCATGTCTTGTATTCGCGCATATCTTTGTTACACTCGATCTTTCTCAATTGAGATGATCGAAGTATTATACCACAACAGTAATATTAGGAAAACTATTTTGTATTGCAAAAATGAGGGGCATGTGGCCAACAATCAACAAACAAAAAAAACAAAAAAAAGTGTATTGTCTATAAATTTTGCCTATAAAATGGTTCGTCGAATATTCTATTTTTTGAAGATATAGTAGAGGAATTACTATTGCACTTATTCTTGTTTATTATCATCACATTATCCCAATTACTTCTCGATATCGCGGAAGTTTATATACTAACTTCCAGAAGTTCTCTGGTTAAACACCTATATTTACTTGTACGGCTGCATACAGATGTATTACTTCACCGGAATTTCAACTAATTACCGCTTTGACTAAATCCACGAGCAAAGTTATACAGTCATCCTAACTCTTTTATTGATTACCCTAAAACTTACGAAGTCAAATATTTGTTCATCCACTTGTCTGGGCGCAACCGGACTTCAAAAAGTTTCCATTTTCCTTGTTTAAGTTTTGATTAATGACCCAATTTATCACAGAAATTATCTTCGTCATATTCGAATCATTCTGCTGTTGCGCTGTTTTGAGTTGTTCCGCTTAGTCTATCGATCGCAATAAGTCGAGGGCTGATGTTTTACAGATGTTGTAATCTGATTATCAAGTCTTTTTTTTGAAAATGATGGATAGAAAATCTGACAGATTACATGAATGAAGAAATTTTTATCGAAACAGGTTTGAGTAAAAGTAGATATGAGAAACAAAACGTAATAATTTAGTGGTTGTTTCGAACAGCTTTCACCTGAAATTAAGAGATATTAGTACCAATTTGGTGGATGCGATGCAAAACTGTAAAATACGTTTTCTGACATAATTACTTAAAATTTTTGTTTTTGTAATAGACGGCATGGATGAACAATTAAAAGTGTAGAGAACTCAAAGTTTTGCAGCGACGGTTAGCATATAGTATATATCGCCGGATTATGCAACATTGTCTTAAAATATGATACTGAGCTTTATCATTACTAAACCCTTTCAAATACATTATATTTGTGGACATTTAAATAAGACCTAAGTTTAAAACAAACTGATAAAAATAAGCAACAGGACCTAAATAGGATAAAGAGCTGCATGATCAAGCACTTCTATCATAGATTTTATAACAAAAAATATTGCTTGTGACTTAACATTAACTTTAAACCCCACGATTTTAGATCAGTTCGTTGAAATGGTGATGTGGATTGAATGCTGCCAACTTGAGCCGGTGGGTACATTCTATTGTTTATGCTTGATTTCAAATGACTATTCAGTCCAAAATATAAAAAGCGTTTTATCGAAATTTCCACACAATCCGATTAATACCGCACGGAATATTTTCGTTGTATTACTTTTAACAAATTGCTAAAAACTAAAAAAACTTACACCTAAAGAAAAAACTATAGCTTACAAAAAAACAGCAACGTTGAATGTACTGTTGTCCACAGTTAATATAGTGATCGTAATTTCAAATATCAAAGAAAAAGAACTGTAAGCCAAATTTAAAATGTCGAGTTTTCAACATTTTTCTTAAATACTTTAGGAAGATTGGAAATGTTGGATTGGATTGGAATTTGAGTTTAGTTGGACCTGTGTATCAGCTGAGTTGGATCTGACTACAAATTTATTTTCAATTTTCTTTATATAATGTGGTTCTAACTGTTAACAGTTTAATTATCGGCAGCCAAAATTTTTTTTATAATGTCATTTTTGGCTATGGATAATTTTATAACAACTTAAACCACATTTGATATTGTGTTCCTTGTCATGTTAATTTATCTTCTAAAAGCGATCAATCTATTGATGCAGACTGGCACTCCCAAATATGTTAACATCGACTAGTCAAAAAGTACATACAAGGCATTGTCTTATGCCTTCTTCTTCATTTCTTATCGGAACTAGCGGCTAGAAAATTTTCGGTGCAATAATATTAATATTATATTTACATCTTTACTGAATCACGTTTCCAAATATCTGATAAGTTAAACACTTCAAAATGTTCGTAAAAGATTTCATAAAACAGGTTCCCAATCATTCTTTCATCAAGTGTCACCTCATCCTCAATCAAATATTAAAGCAGCCATCGAAACAATTAACGGACTTTTGCGTTTCGGTGCTCAGTCGCCCTAGAAAAATATCTCCTAATGGACGAAAGAGGTTCGCCATTAAGAAACTTGGGTATAGCCAGACTGATGAGTTGCTATTCCGCTCCCTGTTGTTTAAGTGGATGAATAATATATCGCAATGAAGAAAATTCAACAAAAAAAAACTTCCTTATGGAGATCGGTTATTAAAAATTTCGATCTAATAGCACTTTGACTTATAGTATTGCTTCAAATGTAACTTTTTTGTAATGGTTTCATATCCTTGGTATCCTAGTTATTAGTACTGATATTATTATATTATTTTTTTTATAAATAAAAGTAATAAAGCAAAGAAGACTAACAAACATTATTTTTGCAATTCAAAAATATTGAAAAAATATGCAATTATTGCTACAATTAGTTATTAGGTTTATTCCAACCTCTAATCACAAACAGGTTTGAAACATTTTACCAAAGAATTTCAATACATAGATTATTTATTGAGAATCTATTGGTGCATTTTTTTAGAACAACTGACTGATAAATTAGCATATTTCGACGTGATGATGTTAAAACTTGGAAGATGGCTATCACAGTTAGCACGAATGTTTCATACATTCTATGATCTTTATTTCCATTTTCTTCTAGCATCGCCATTTGAATTTGAAATACATTGAGATGGATGTAAGATGTGATAATTTCATTATAGTCGAGATCATTCAGATTTGCATAGATATGGATCAAACTGTCTTACTGTACAAATAAATTTGAATCAAACTAAATCTTAAATCTCGTAAATAATGAATAAGCAGAACTGTGAACAAAATTGTAGGGTTATTTACGAATAAACTAAATTTCTTTAATGATTTTATTTTTTTAGGTAAAAATTTTTGGACGCAATTTAGATTATATTCATTTATCTATCAAAGTGGCACGAAACTTAGCAGCTCTATCATGAAACAAGCAGTTATTTTGCGAATAAAATGACATTTTATCAAAATTCTTTTACATATTATTTTTTTCTACTCCCGTCTGTAAAATACCTAATTACTCATCGATCTAGCGTGCGGGAAGCGTCACTTTAAAACGTCAGTTTCCTTTCCCACGAATCCGAGCCTCTTCGGACATTTCCGGGATTTTACCGCACGGATTTGGGAGCAATCGGATGTTTTCGGAGATATTTCCCACGCTTTGAATTTTGAAATTTGTCAATTCTGACGGTCATGTCAGTGAATGTATTCGTGTTGTTTTACGAAAATGTACCCAAGAACTAACGGTCGTAGAAAAAGTATAGTATGCAACACGTTCGGTAAACTTTTTAACTCACTCGTTTATTAAACACTCGCTCCGCTCGTGTCAAATAAACTCGTGAGTCAAATGCCGTTTACCGCGCTTGTTGCATAATATACTATTACGGCTTAATTATATATTCTATGTTGATTGCTATCTTTATATTTATTTTTTGTTAATTATTATTTGATAATCGAAAAATCCTGACAACGAAATATACGAATTTTAATATTTAGATATCCTTGAACATTCTCTTTTATCAAGTACAACAGTTATGTCTATGAAAAGTTTCGTCACATCCCTCTAGAAGCCTTGGATCTTAATCCAATAGACACTTTCGGGCAAAATGAAACAATGCCTAAGAAATTATCGTCAGCATACTTTACCACAACATGCTCCGTGGAGCTCTTAATGCTATATTTTGGCGAGAAGTGATTTTAAAATATTACGATATTTTTGATTTAGTCTATATTTATGAAAAAGTAGAGCTATCGTCTAATAAAAGGAGCCACTAATACTTTTACAAAAGAAATAGTTACGAAGTAACATACAAATAGTTACCAATTAGCTAATAGTTGCTAAGCACAGTAGTGCTAACTTAGTAGGTAATTAGTACATTATGCAACAAGTGCGCTAAGCGACATTTGAATCACGAGTTTATTTGGCACGAGCGGAGCGAGTGCTTAATAGATGAATGAGATAAAGAGTTTACCAAACTTATTGCATACTATACTTTTTCTACGACCGTCACGAAAAAATCACAATTTAACAAATTAAAAATAATAACAGATTTCCGAATTACAAAATTTCGCGCTATTCAAACAACATTTGCCAGTTGCCATTAAACCTACTGGATTATCGTTCGGATCGGTTCTGCTATTGTTGTCTCTTTTTAACTGTGTACGTTAGACAGAGAGAGATGTATTATTGGATATGTCATATAAACAATGGAATAAACACATTTTTAAAACATTATGTTGTTTATTTAACTTTTACAATTGATCATTAAATAGTTTATTTAAAGAAAAAGACTGTAATTGGAAGAAAAATCATCCAAGGATTTTTTTAAGAGAATTAACTTTTTAAGATCGTATAAGCAAGAAAAAGCAAGTTCTAACCTTCAATTTCGTTTTGTTTGTACTAATAAGACATGGATATTTGAAAATGCTACAATTAGTCTTGGCAAGATGTTAATATAAAAACTAGATCTTAATTGTAGCTTATAGCACGTAGTATTTAAATTGTCTGATATATTGCATACATTTTTCTGTGTATTAGTTTTTGAGTACATTTTTGAAAAACAACACGAATACATTCACAAACGTCCAAATTCAACCGTGCGGTAAAATTTTCGAAAACATCCGATTTACCTGTACGGTAAAATGCCGGAAATGTCCGAAGTGGGTCGGATCCGTGGCAAACGAAACTGACGTGATGGAGTTACGATTCCCGCACGCTAGATCGGTATGTAATTAGGGAGTAGAAAAATAAATTTAAGAAGTGATATAATTTTTAAAGTTTTAAATTAAACACATATTTTATTTATATTTTAATAAAATTGAAGTAGAAAAAAAGATTTAAATCGTGCTACGTTTTGTGGTATTGAAAATGAAGTTCCTGCAGTAATCAGCGAAATCAATGTCGCCATGTTCCTATTCGATTGTTTTATAATTTGAGATGTTCCTATTGTTCTTCGTTCAATGTTGATTATTCATTTTAAAACATTGTTCGTGTTTTTAAATTTCTTGCAGTTAGTTACTTCAAGGCCGCGATAAACGAAGGACATTTCTTTCATTTTTAAAAGCAGAACATAACTTTATCTATGATTGATATAAAACAATTAAAACAGACTTTCAAAAAAGCTCTTTACCTAAAGTTCGACAGAAATGAAAACCAGCTCGCGGAATAAGTGTAGTGGTTTTTAAAAAAATATATCTTGGATTGATAAATAAATTTTTTGTGACAGGAAGCACCGTCCTGCTATTCCTAAATAACCAAGACAGTCTAAAAGTTTAGAAAATAGATCTTAGAGAAGCAAACGAAGAAAAATGGCTAACATTAAAGAGACCCCTGATATTGGTATAGTAAAGAAATATTTTTTTTTAAACAAAAATCTGCTGTAGGGGGCAGAAAGGAAGAAGCAAACACCACTAAAGAAATTTAATCTAAGATTTAAAACTGTCAAGATATCACTATAATAGTCTGAGAAAAAAGTGCAAACAAAAAAAAATGCTCTAATTTTTTGATGCTGTTATCAGATTTATAGCGGATTTATCCAAATACGATGGATCTTCAGAAAATAACAATTACAGACAAAATTTTGGTTATGTAACAATTACGGGAAAAAGTGTCTTTGTTGTGTCTTTGGTTCCTCTTCAGACAGTATCTACAGAAAATAACTTTGCATAGAACAATTCCCATTCTACTCCAATTTATTGCAGGCCAAAACTAAGTCCTCATTTTTATTAATTAGAAATGAAAATCGAAATGGAAATTCTTAATTGTTATATAATCGTACATGCATAAGGACACCTATATTAGTTGGTTAGTTTCGTTAGACAAAAAACATTCACAATAAAAAATTAATATAAATTCCTAGGATGCTAATCTTTATTAAGATATGCTTCTATTTAATAAAAATAATTATTTAAACAATAATTTTTTGATTTTTAAAAAATTCTTTGATGATGGATGTTATGTTTTTAATATTGTAGGGGAGTTCTTATAGCCTAATAATTTTGGTGTTTTTTCATATATAGTGGAGACATTTCGAATTGAAAGATTATTGCGTCCTCTGGTAGACATCTAGAAAATGACCTCTACATGAGATCTGAAAAGGTAGATTTAAGATGCACCTTAGTATCAGCTTTTGCTTTCTAAAATTTTTTATAGAGTTAGTATCATCAGTGCTCCTAAAGATACTTGATTTCCTATATATCTTAAAGCGTACAATGCCGCCAGTTAAGCTTACTATCAACCGATATGTCGCGTTCAGTATAATCAAAAGAGACTCCCTTAAGTTAAACGCTTATTACATATACTCACGCCCGTTTCTTTCGCATTTAGTGTGAGATTGTCATCTGAACACCATGAGGCCATCCTCTCCACACTCCTACTACATTTATTTGATAGTACGTCAACTGTTGTAGAACTTACAGTCGATGTAGTATCATATGCATATTGCGTGATTCTCTGACCGTTTAGGGACTCGAACATGCCATTAACATTGACAATGAAGAATATTGACCCCTGAGGGACTCCTTGAGAAGTGTGTATTCGTTCCGACAGAAAATATTCCAGAGTGTCCAGAGCTGACTCTGAGGCCACACTTGTTGAAATCTATTGTGCAATAATTTTCGTACTTGGAAAAGAGCAGTTGGTGGTCTCTCCTTTCTGTCCAAACTATTAGAAATGGACGATATGATATTAAGTACTGCTAACTCAGTAAGTGGGTCTGGAATAAAACCATACTGGGAAAATAAATTGCGCATCTGAAGTGTTATTTTGTGGACTTATTATTTTCTCGTGAGACAATCACGGTTTGTTTTTTCAATGTTGAATTTTACTTTGTTATTTTAAAGCCAGTTGGCATATATCTGTAGGTTATTCTTATTTGTCATGCTTACCAAAAGTTGCTCTTAAAGTGCTTACAATTCTTAATAAATCCGTACTGATATCTACCGGTTGTATCTGTCTGTGCAATGTTAACATTATTCTGGTGAAGTTGTCTTATACAGGGCGCCGCAAAAGTCTGGGATAGAAGATGTGATTTATAATTTAATTGATTTGGTTTGATTAATTTGAAATTTTTCAAATTTTCCTGGTATTGTAAGAAAACAAAATAAAAAAATCGCCGACACATCGTTTATAAAAATTGGAATTTTTTGAATTTCATATAAAACGTCAGCTTAATTGCTCAATATAAATTAGGGTGCGCATAATAGATCAAAATTTTAATTTAACAAAATTTATTTGCATTGCGTTGCCTTTTCTTTGGCATAATTCAGCCGGCAGGAATTCTATATTCAGGCAAAAACTGAGTTTCGTATATAATAACAGTTTTTTATAATCAAGTATAAACTATAACGGACGGCGCTTGCCAACACATTAAAGTGTGGCACTCTATTTTTTGCTAATCCCTCGTGCCGTACTCGAAAATCCGCACCGCCCTATAACCCATTTCAGCACTGGGAAGCCTGTTTTTATTCAAGTGCTGTGGCGAAAAGCACTACATAGCGTGTCTGCACATATGTTACCGCTTTATTATTGTTAGCGGAGATGGACATATTTTTTTAGGCGTTTCGAACGGTCCCAAAAACAAAGAAATCATCAGTAATCATGCAAAAAACGTACGTAAAATGTAACGGGGCTTATCCCAATGAATATGTATTATAATTCATATGCAGCGGCGAGCTGTTTTGACTAAGTTTTGTATATTATTCGGAAAACATTCGCTATATGCCAGTTAAGTTCAAAATGCAAAATTGAGTTTATTAGGCGTATGTACGTTAGGCAGATACAGAGTTTACATGATCAGTACTAGCAGGTAGGGTAAAGGAACCTAATTTGGACCATCTGTCAATTTTTCTTTTTTTCTTTTTAATTAGCACCATTTTACGCATCTATTATATCTATTATCGAAAAGAAAACAATATTAAAAATAAAATTGTAAATCATATATTTTCTGGAATAATAAAATTTATTTAAAACTTCATTTTAAGAATCCGATTTCGTATATGTGTGTGTGTCCTAAATTGTACTGCATATAAAAAACTTCAAAAATACAAGAGATATGGAATATCTCTTCTTCTTCTTATTTTAAGACTATGTCTTGTGTTTTCAAGGAAGCAGCCTAAGTTGTGACTCCGTGGTCCAGCTCTTATACCAGCGCTTTGGTGGCCTTCCGGGAGGTCTACTTGTATTGGGTCTCCCTTCCTTTGCGATTTTCGCCAGTCGATCGTCTTCCATTCTATTAACATGATCTCTCCATGCTCTTCTTCTAGTTTTGGCCCATCTCACTATATCCGGAACGTAACACATTCTTCTAATTTCATTGCTCCTTATTCTGTCTCTTAGCGTTTTCCCTGTGATTGATCGTAATGTCTTCATCTCGGTCGTTCTAAGCATCTGTTTAGTAGCTGCAGTCTCCGCCCTCGTTTCTATGGCGTATGTCATTACTGGTCTAACACAAGTTTTATATATCCGTGTTTTGCTTTCGATACTTAAGTATTTATTCCTCCATATCACGGTTCGAAGGAATCCCCATATCCTAGATTGTTTGCATTTTTAGTTCTTGTTTCAGGTTCCTATTGCTCATGATGTTAACCCCTAGATATTTAAGACATACCCTGCTCCCCACTTTTATTATAAATTGCCAGTTTGCATCTTCTGGGTTCTCTCGCTATTGTCAAGGATTGTGCCTTCTGTGTCGATATGATCATATTGAATTTTCCTGCAGCTGTTTCGAATCTGTGTAGTAGTTTTTGCGGATTATCCTCATCTTTCGATATCACAACCGCATCATCAGCCTAGCAAATTATCTTAAGCTCATGTTTTCCCATTCTGTATCCTCTGCCTGCAGTTTTGACTTATTTTATTATTTCGTCCATTATAATGTTGAAGAGTATTGGACTGAGGCTATCTCGTTGTCTGATCCCTGTTAATACTGGTATTTTACTGGAAAGTTCGTTGTTTACCCTTACATATGCGCTATTTCCGCTATTCATGATATGGAATATAATCACATTAAATATTTTGAACGCTAATTTTTAAAAATAGTTAACTTAAAAGCAGTTAGGACAAACATATTTTTTCACTTTCTGAGAGACTTTCGCACATTTGGCATGATGCCAAACTTTACATTTTAGGCAACGGATCATGTCTATGACAGTATTTTTTCACATATGGCACAGTACCAAGACTCTTTATCCTCTTGAACTTATAGGAGTGGATTTGTCAAACCTAAGTTTCGCTTGAATGTCGTTTTGTTTTTTGATGGATCCACTCTTGATTCTTCTAAATCGTTTTTGTAGGGAGAACTGGTTAATTCTACTGCTTTCTTGCCACTCTTTTAGAAACTATTTCTTTGCATAGTGCAAGATGGAAACATTTAAAGAAGAATTAGATTGTTTAGAATTAGTTGTTCCAGGCCGTTTATTGAGAAGAGGAATATCATCTTCACTAGATGCATCCATATTCCAGCCTTCAGCTTCAACCAATGAGTTGAGAATAGTTGAAGAAGCAAAGTTGTTTTCGTTAAACATCTGGCTATCAGGTGGCTATATTCCAGCACCCCGTTAAGATGCACCTTAGTATCTGCTTTTGCTTTCTAAAATTTTTTATAAAGTTAGTATCATCAGCGCTCCATCGTTAACATAATTTTTTACAGTTGCTGCCAATTCGTAAGCTTTTCTTAGTAATGCTTTCACCTGAAACATGCTTACAGTGCGGCCCACGTTACTTCTAAGCAAATTTTTGATACACTGACTGTATTGTTTTGAAAAGATCTGAAAAATACCACATCGAGAGATTGTAAACGATGAGTTGTGTGGCTAGGTAGTTGAAGCAGCTTTATTCCATTAGCATGTGCAATTTCTAGCGCCTCGAGGTTTTTGCTGTGGGTGCTGTGTCAATTCAGAAAAAATAAAACTGGATGCTCGCGACTAGGTTTGACACATCGAATAAAATGGTTAAGCCTAGAAACAAACAAATCTAAGTAATATACCCAGTGTCGCTTCTAATGACAAGGCTGCCTGGAGGAGCGTTAGTTGCAAGCATCGTTTCCTTTTAAAAATTATCATAGCGGAGACGAATTGGACTGCTAAGCTAACACAACACACCACGCCCCTCTAGCCACTTGCAATGATCCCAACCTGATGTTTACCTTTAAGGGCAAGCACTCTCTGACATTTCCTTTGCACCGTCGAGCACCCAGTTTCATCAACATTGAATAGTTGTTCTGCCTTAAATTAATTTTGGTCGCCCAATTTTTCTAGTAGGTCAAAAAATCTGTCTACCCTGTCCTCACTAAATACCTTAGCTGTACCCATCGAAGTGGATTCCACTAATTTATACCATTTCTTTCCAGCCGTCGTTTTTTCTTGATTAAAATTATTAGGGATGTTTTTTCTAGACGCTATTTCAAACGCTAGTTTTTGAACGTCTCTTACTGTTAAACCAAACAAGCATTCTTCCATAGCTAAAATATAATCTACAGGCTCTTGCTCCACATTTTCAGCGAAAACGGTGCATCTACCCATTTTTTTAATTATTCCATTTGCAGTTTTTAAAGTCGCTTTAGGAACGTTATGCTGCCGTTTAAACCGATGTCACCTCTCCTATGCGTCGCCAAGGCTATTTGCCATATTTACCACGTTACGACATTCTGGAAATAAAAAATATGTAAACTGTTAAAAATGAATCCTAAATTGGACCTGTTCAATTAAAAAGGTTTCCTAAATTGGACCGGTTTAATTTTAAACACCCGATACTGTCCAATTTAGGCTAACCAGCTGAAAATATATTTACAATGGCATTCGCATCCTAAGGAGAGCATGATTGTTTGAGGTTAGGATAGGAAAATGTTGAGCAATAAGTCACCTACTGAAGTATTATATAAAATCATAATGAATTCTTACCTTACAATCTGCAGCATTAATTTAACAAATTTTGTCTGTAAAATCAAGAAAACGCAATATTATCGACAAAGCAAACGTGAGCCGACTCGCGTTAGTAAACATAATGAGGTCAACGTATTTTCTGTAAGATGGCGCTGCGTTTACTTTTTGTAGCCGAGAAATTGTGGTGATTTAATTTAGGCGCCGCACAGTGTGATGTACCATGGACAAAATTACCTAAAAGGTTAATTTTCAACTTTTTATTTTTAGCATTTTTGTTACAACGTCGGGCAGATTATTTGTCACTTAATAACATACAAACATTATTTTATCTTCGTTAGCCGTGCTTTTTTTTAGCCACGCCTCGAAACTTTGACAACTGTTAACGTTAGCCGAGAATTAAATATTTAGCGCGACTTTTACTGCTATTCAAAGTTATTTTTTAAGTGTTTAGTATTATTCTTTCTGTATAATTTAAAAATGACGTCTTCTCAAGTTTGTAAGTACTTCATATTGTTATAAATTAAATTACCGTAAAGTTTTTTAAGCGAGTTTTATAAGTTTGTGAAGAACCGTCCAACAGTTTAAAAAATCAAATTATGAACTGTAGCAAGATTTTTGGGTTAAAATTTGCCACTAAATACAACAAAGTATGTCGCTCCCTCAAGCGACTTTTATTATCAAATTATTATTACCAAATTATATATTACGAAAGCAATTTACCAGAAAATCCATGTTTAAACCATGAAGCTCAGACCAGTTTAAATCGGAGAAGAAGACCCCGGGTTCTTTTTGAAGAGGCTTCAATTGAAACAAAAAAAAAGACGCACAGCCGAATTAGCGGACAGAAGTCCAGAGGAACTACATTTTGCTTCACAAATTGTAGCTTCGGGAAGTACGACTAATCAGGTTCAATCTACTGCAAGTTTTACTTCCATTTACGCTTTGGCACTTATGTTAGATTTGGATATATCTGTCAGAAAATACATAATTCTTAGATCGGCCATTAATGTTAAAACCCAAAATTTTCTTCCCAGCTATTTTCAACTAAAAGAAGCCAAAAAAGAAATTTTACCTTCCAATATAAATGTATCTGATATTTCTGCGGAAGTAGATTTGCAGGATCTTTTACACAAAACAATAGCATTTTAAATTTAACTAATTTACATGGTTCAACGTGACGGTAGTTCTGGGCATAGCCAATATAAACAAAATTTCAATAGCCCTGAAAGCACAGACGAGTTTTTATTCCTTAATGCGATGGTGCCTCTAAGATTAATTGATGAGGAAACAGGGCAAGAACGATGGCGAAATCCTAGACCCTCCTCTACTTTGTATTGCAGACCCATAAAATTTTTATTTCAAAAAGAAAATGCTAATCTAGTACGCAATGTAGAAAAAATTTAAAGGAAAAAATTCAAAATTTACACGAGTTTGCAATACAAAGTAGGGATGGTATAAAATGTAATATCCGAGCTGATTTGTGGCTAACAATGATGGATGGTAGTGTCACAAACATTTTATCAGAAACAAATTCGACAACAAAATGCGTCATTTGCGAAGCCAAGCCTAAAGAAATGAACACTTTAACTCTAATTGATCGTCCATCCAACTCAGATAACTACCGCTTTGGTTTGTCCACTTTGCATTGCTAGATTCCTTTTTTTGAGTGCCTTATTCATATCGGATATCGAAATGAATGAAATGCCAATAAAGTCGTTTCAAATTCGAGGCACCGAAAACAAGGCTAGACACAAGGAGGTAAGAAGACATAGATTGTCTCACACCAGGAAATTCTCTAGGTTAGCATCAAATAAGGATTTAATGCGCATACTTCTTCTCAGTTCAGATCCTCTCATTGCATCTAAAAGAAACATAACTAACAAAAAAAAATGGACAGTCCTATGAAGATATAAATAAAATTTAAGTTATAGCAATTCAGTTTTAGATATGGAAGAATTCTTTAATCATAATAGTTCTGATGAATTCTTTGATGAATAGGTTTAAATTTTGTTTTTAAATTTTTTATATCTCTGTTCCGCATCAAAACTTTTTTTTTTTAATTTTTAAAACCAGGTTTACCTAGAGTTTTTTTTGTCTAAGTTAATTTACTTTTAATTGGTTAATCCAAAAGTAATTTATAAATTTACATGTTTATTCCACTTCTTATCCATTTAAGTTATAATATAATATATAAAATATTACGAAAAGTTTTTGTTCTGGGGAGTAGCACCGTGGCTGCTGCGCCTTCTACCGAACACTAAATAAACTGCCAATAATTTTGTGTGTGCTGTTAGTTTATGCATTAAGTTATTAAATATCGTTTACAGAACTTAAATTAATGTTTTCATTTTTAAAATATCGAATTTTGTCTTTATACCATATTACACGTCACACTGTGCGCCGATTCAAATTATGGAATTCTCCCCTATATTAGAAGAACAACGATTTTCCACAACTTCAAAATATTGCTCAAGATTTTTGCAACTTCCTACCCTTCCCTTCATATTGGGTTCTACGCTCTAGTTTTTGTAATTGTTATTAATATTATTATATAAATGTTTTTCCCAACTCCCTGAAAGCCAATGACTGAGAAATGTTTTGGGATGTAAAAATTAAGTCCACGAACAAATTTGGGGCCTATAATTAATGTATATTTTTGTTTCAGCTTCAGTCTCGATGTTCTTCCTGAAGTTCTAAGTCCTCCACAACGAGCCAAATACTTATAAGCTGGTCACATTTCTACCTCATCCGGTCATGTAGAAACGGTCGAGGATGTCCAGCCGCGGATTCCTAGTATTAGTGCTGTTGGTGACATGTTCTGTCGCCGAGCAGGCGACCGAATTCGCCGAGGCTTCCGACGGTGGTACGGCCTCCCTTCCCTGTAGTTTAGCCCCCACTCAAATTCCGGACAAAATAGCAAATATTTTGTGGTATCGCGGTGCCGAGGAATCTCCCTTTTATAAATATGACGCGAAAAATGTCCATCCGCAACATTGGGCGGAACCTGCTCTTCAAAACCGGTACTTTCTGCGTGTGCTAGACGATCAACGAGCGATCTTGTCCATATCCCCGGCCAAACATTCGGACGAAAACGTCTTTCACTGCAGAGTAGATTTTCAACAGTCGCCGACCAAAATCACCCACGTCAACTTGACAGTTATCGGTAAGTGTCTTATCCGACATTCAGTTTAGCTTATTGGCGATTGCATCCGAAGTACACCATAGAAATAATTAACAAAATTCCGTGTATTCGCTTCGACTATTATAATATACAATATATTCAATTCAATTTCAATTCAAAATTGTTATTATATAATATGCTTCAGTAAATTGGAACCATATGGGAATGTTTTTTTATTATTAATTTTAGGAACAAAACTTCTTAATCTAGAGGTAAAGTACAGCTAAATTCCACTTTATATTTTGAGCAGTATACAGATCATCATATAACATTTTGACAAAACTAAGTTTGTATTAACGTCCCATATGGGATCTAGACGCAGGTTCCTGCAAACATTTTGAGTAATAAAAATTAATGCGCATATACGTTTAGTTTAGCTGTGTCGTCAACTGTTTTAGCCAAAGGCGTAAGAGCGGGTACCTATTTCAATTGCATTTCCATTCCCTGACCCATTTCATAACTACAAGAAAAGTATATCTGTCTCTTAAAATAAAATGCATTATTAAATCTATTTTTATTACCACAAATTTTTGCATTAATCAGCCTTTACTGTTTGCCTGAACACGAAATTATTGTAAGCAATAAGAGACATCGTTTTTGGTAAATTTTTGAAAACGTCTCGCAAAAAATTTATATTATGCTAATATTATACTGGATGGTGCATTGCCGAATGGAACATAGGATATTACATGTAGGTGCTCAAATATTGACTTTATAGCAAAGTTGCAATATAACTTTTTGAAGGGGTCGGTGTGATTAACTCATGTGCCGAGTTTTAATTTTACTAAAGCCTTTCTTCAGTTTTTGAATTAAATATGATGGCAAAATTCAAAAAGTTTATAGTTTAAGTAATAAGTCAAACATCAGTTATAGTATATTATCCAACAAGTGCGGTAAACCGCATTCAAATCACTAGTTTATTTGGCACGAGCGGAGGGAGTGTTTAGTAAATATATTTTTCTACTCGCTAGTTATGGGATTCTGAAAAAATGTAGAAAAAGTACAGTATGCAACACGTTTGGTAATTTTTTTTAAGTCACTCGTTTATTAAACACTCTCTGCTGCGCTCCGCTCGTGCAAATAACCTCGTCACTCAAATGCCGTTTACCGCGCTTGTTGCATAATATATTATTTAACAATGAACGAACATTCGTGACAGTAACAATATTTTTATTTGTAACTATTATACGTTAATAAACGGTTTTAATTAAAACTAAATATGAGTTATTCAATTGAATATAAGGTAACCATAATTAAGTGGTGTTATGCATAAAACAGTCTTAGAGCAGTGTCTGAAATGTTTGAAGTTTATTTTCATGCTAAAACTTTACCTTCGAATTCAACAATTAAACATATTATATATGGAGGGTTGTTTAAAAGTTTAATTAAAAAATACTGTTTATTTTAAATAATGTATATTTTTAGCAATGTTTTGTAGCCGTATTTTTACTATAATTATTAATTATTTTTAATAAAATACTTGAGGACCAAATTTATAGTTGTTGAAGCTTTCCTGTTGCTTAAACCGTCCTTTAAATGAAGTTCCATCCCAGAATACTTTAAGGGACAAGTAGGTTTTAAAAACCGAGTATGAGTTTGATCGTAAGAAAAACATCATTGTATACCTACATTCTTAGTTTTTTTTTTGAGTGTGTTAAACCAAATGTGCATGTCTTTATTGTAAACCAACCTTTATTTGATATTTCCAACTTGACGTTATCAAGTTTTGGAAAGAGCACCATGGCTGGTTTTTTTTGTATTGACCTTTTTGCCATTTTGCCATTACATTGGCTTATTAAGATTTATTCAAAAAAGTTGTATTAGAAAGTGAGCACTTAAAAATTTACATAGGATTTCCAATGTTCCGGTATAGGTATTAGCATTTTATTCAATTTTACTGTTTATCATTGGTTGTTCCTGTAAGTTTTATCATTAAAAAAGGTCTAAACTCAACAGACTCAATTTTTATTTATTTTAAAAGTAAAAAGATAATTTTTAACATTTAAATAAACAACTTAAAAATAAATAGGTTCAGGTAAATGCCAGAATTGTAACAAATTTAGAAGGTGGTTGTTCCTTATTAGCAGTGGCCCAAAATTTTAACATAAAAAAGTTAAGAAGAAACACTTGGGGAAGGTATTTAATATTTTGTGCAATTTCCTTCCTCATCAATTACAGCTTGAACAATTCCTCTCATGGTCATGAAGTTATGAAGTTTTTTTCAAGCCACAATTCTCCTCATACTTCCTGAATATCTTGCCATAGCTCCTCGCTGTTTTGAGGCATAAAATATTTGTGATATGTTTTCGATTTAATTGATGTCAGTGGCAAGGTTGGCAATTGGAGCCATTGTGTAACGATGTTTGCAGTGTGGACAGGACAGTTGTCTTGTTTGAAAAATATAATTAATTTAGGGGTAAAGCTGTTTCACGGTGGGCATCATAACGTTTTGCAATATTTCAGAATAAGTTTTACGAACAATTCTTTCCATTTCTCTGGATGAAATTCATCCCCATACATTTACACTGAAATGGCCTACAGCTGTGTCTGTTGACAAATCGAGGGTTGAAGTGCTGGTTGTCTGGTCTGTACACTTTAATTTTACACTTTTTGGAAGACTGGAGGATCTTTTCATCGGAAAATATGACTCTATCCCAAAACTGCTTTTATTGCGCTTGATGGTTAAGCGCTACAATAAGCCGTGCTGTTGGGGAGTGAGTTCTTTCTTTTTTGTCTCAGTCCGGCATTTGGGATGAGATGCCTTAATTTTATCGACAAACTGGGGTTTTATTGCCAGGAAATACCGACAGAATTCTTGCGTACTTCGCGCTTTGGAAAATGTGATCCTCGACTATCCGAAAAAGCGCCTGATCTTCTTGAATTGAACTATTTGTCTGCCTTTCAAACATTTCTTTTTGTCTCCACCTTTTATTAATCGAAAAAATGGTTGTCCATCTTAGATTTAAATGTTGAGCTACCGCTGATAATGAAGAACCATCTTCTAACTTGGTGACAATTCTTGCTTTTGACTCTCTGCTCGTATGTGGAAGCATTTTAGGCTTCCTTTTATTTTCTAACGTATTTGTGATAACGCTGTCATTTTTTTATGACAGTGGCAGTATTAGAAATATCAAAACAATGAAGTTTGCACAGTGCTCGAAACTTTGGAAAAAAGTGCTTTATGAGTAGTATCCGTTTTTTATGAAACCAGTCGTACCTGTAAATTAGACAATATCAACCATATGTCAAGTTATTAAAAAAGCTGGTCAGAACTAAAACCTACGTCCAAATATGCAATTACCTCCATTTACGTTGAAAAAAATATGTTTTGGTCTTGGTTAATATTGCTTCTATTTTGAATGAACATTTATCTATTGTGATTATAAAAGTCAGGATAAACTTGTCATTGCATATTGTTTTTTAACAACTTTACCATTTAATCACGCATGAGTGCATGTAATAAATTGTACAGCTAACATAAAATTAATTCTAGAAATAAATAGAAACCTAATTTTCACTAATTCTACTAATGCCTCTACTGTCTTATGCCTGTCTGGAGAAATTTCCTGCCATTTTTCTAAAATTATTCTTTCTAAATGGTCAACATCTTGAAATAGCCATTCCTGGTAAACTTTTTGTAGCCCTTTAGGAAGTAATCAAATTGGGTAAGGTTAGGGGTCTAGAATAATGTAGCATGACATGAAGAACCATCAAATACATGATCCTTCTTCTTAGGGTAGTTCCACAATGAAGTCATAAAAGTCAGTATGTAAAACTTGTAAATAATGTTATGCGTTCATAGTTTGGCGAAAAGAAAGGTCCTATTAATATGTTTTTATGCAAACCATTTGACACGTTAGTCTTGAAGGAATATTGATCATGACACTTTGTTTCAAAATTGGTATTTTCATCAGACCACATTTAAAAATTGAACTTTTTTTCTATAGCAACACACAAACTATATGTTATATCACGCATAAGTTAATTAATCCCCGCTTTTTCTCTTTATTTAAAAATAAATTTCATTATTGGGCAGATTTCCATCTCTATCAATATTTGCTACAACTTTATATTATTATATATTATTATTGCATTATATCATATACATTAGGAGAGCTGGGTAGATATTTGAGATCCTATGATAATATAAAAATTCAAACGCAAAAAATATTTCTTCAATAAATATTTTTGATGTACTTTCACATTTTTATATTATTTGATAGAAGATTATTTAGTCGGATGTGAGAATTTGCTAGGTACTTGCAAAATGATGTTTCAAATATAATAATTAAAAAAAAAAACATAAAAAAGAGCTTATATATACGAGTACGAAATTTGAAGTAGCTACTCACAGTTGTGCAATACAATAAATATTAATTATGTGTCGCGCGAAAAGTTGGTGTGTTTTTACTAGATTTTATTTGTTGTTAGTTCTTTATCTTTCCAAGAGCTTGTAAGCTCTCGTGGCTAGGGATATAATGTTTTTCTTTTAATTGAAAAACAAGGATGCTCTGTAAAATACACTTTATGCCGCCCCATTGAACTTTCACCCTCTAACGAGCCGATTGCCTGGTAAAAATTAGAAAAAACCTTAAATACATATTATTGCTTAATTTCAGCAATAGCTTCAGAAATCTAGGAAATCATAGTCCACCGATATGCGGCATCGTTAATTTTAGTCCAAACATTTTACCTAAAACAAAAATCTGCATTTGAAAAAAATGAGACAAGGGGAAGCAGGAACTGTGATTAGAATAGCCTTAGCAACGGCACTATCAAAAAATTAATTGAAAAATGAATGTGATTAACAATATTAAACATCGTAATTCCACACGAAATTGGGTTTACTAAGCACAATCTGATTGGTTAAACATGGAAGCTGTTGTTCTTTGGGATAAATTTATGTGGGTACGTTGAGCAAAAGCCGTCGGATGGAAAAGGTGTAATCTAATTGCCGAACGATGCGTATAACCTCAATATTTTAAATAACGTGAACTGTTACATGAAATTTGCATTAAAGAGTAACCGAAAATATAATGTCATTCTCAGTAACCAGTTGAACGCAACAATCCTCTAATATGTATAACAGAGTAAACCTAAAAATAGTGAGTTTTTTTTTTAATAAAAAAATTACACGGAATTTCTTTTTCGATGTAAGGTAAACCTCATACCTTTACAGCTGTTCCACAGTTAACATCTACCCATAATCCTTAATTTTTTCCATTTCAAACATACGATACTAATCGTATATTTTTCAGGAAAATCAGTGATCCAAGCGTACACCAAGAAATCTCTCAACTGTATTTTATTCGCATTCCTTCCATTAAGCCTTTGATTGTTGTGAGAGAATCATTCTGGAACAGTTTGTACCTATATGTGTATATTACGCGGTTTGCTTTTTAAATCATAGAATAGTAATTTGTCTAATATGCTGCAGCGTCACAGGAACTCGCAAAAAGAAATTGTTCTCCCCCAGGGCACTTGAAGTTATCTTCACCCAACTTGTTAACGACTTCAGTTGTAATTTTTTTTTAAACCCAAACTGGGGGGGGGGATGAGAGAAAATTGTGGAAATTACCCTATTCCTGAGGGAACTATCAAGCATATGGAGCGAGAGAACACCAATAATGAGGTCATAATAACGAATTCAACATGTTGTTTATCGCCTACCAATATTTACACTATGCCAAACAATAGTTAAGAAGGATTGGAAGTTATCCAATACAAATATTTGTAGTAGAAAAATCTTTTCTTATGCATTGAGTTAGTTTTGATTAGAGAATAGGGGTATTCAACCGTAGCCTATGGGCAGCAGGTTTTACCTTAAATAATTTGGGCAATTGATAGATTTCTGGTGGTACGGGCTAAATCCACACCCAGAACGATGTGTAAATGTAAATTTATTTTACATAATATTTTTTACAAAAGTCGGAATTTATTTTTCGAATATCGGTTAAAAAAACAACTTCGTAAACAGTGAGGTCGCTATTATTGCTGTTTTTCCTGGCTTCTATCCCGCCCTAAATCTGAGTCGAAAAACAATTACACCATATTTCCCAGAATCCAATCTAAGGAGGGTGTGGCAAAATTTCCGGGGTACAAATAAAGTGAAAATTTACAACTTCTCCCGCTTAAAAGCCGGATGCCTTTATAACGAAATATTGAGGTTATTAGAATAAAATGGGCGCTTGGTGCAAAATAAAAACTCGCAAAATTGTAACTTAAATTGATAGTCAGTAATTATTATGAAGGAACTCTTAAACTAAGAGAGGGGATTTGTTAGGATTATGTAACGGGATATATATTAAATTTACCAGATCATAGTCCGAAAAATGTTATTTTTGATCATTTTTACCCTGCTCTTGTTTAATTCGAAGTGAAGTCGAAGTATTTTTATTTTTTGGTTGTAGGAAAATTATAAACTTCACTAACTCGTCACTCGTGTATTGAACGCTAATCAAACTCGTGACAAAAATTGTCGCATTTAAATAAATAAGTAAATTAATAAATGCATTGAATTTTTCTGTGATGGTAGGTATATGTTATTGTGATATAGAAATATTATTTTTTTCTACTTCCATCTGTAAAATACCCAATTATACACCAATTGAGCTTGAGAAATATGTCATTTTACGACATCAGTTTCATTACTCACGGCTACGACATTTCCGGGCTTGAATTTTGACGTATGTCTACTCTGACAGTCAATGTATTCGTGTTGTTTTTCAAAAATGTTACCAAAAAATAATGGTTATAGAAAAAGCATGGTATCCAAACTATTTACAAAATTTCTGAATCTTTCTGCGTTGGTTGTTGATGAATCGAACTTGCTGTCGCATTCTACTCTGTACTTGCTTATATATTGTTTGAGGGTTGCGGAGCTAAAAGAGGTGCATGAACATTGTTCGTCCGACACGACGACAAATAAAAAAAACTCATTAACAGTCACCATAGACAATCACGAAATGGGATATCAAATTTTATTCGATAAAACTAAAATTATAGCATGTAACGAATTTTTCTACCAAACAAAAATCCAAGGATAAAAATCTATAAGCAACCAAGCAATCTTAACCGAGACTTGGGTCTGTCTGGAGAACCGAGCAATATGATTGTAGAAACGTCAGCAAGGTTTCCCATATATATTGTATATATTATTTAAATTTGAGTTTTAGACATAAGAGTGTTTTAAGAAAAACTGTCGGAATTTTTCTCTTTTCTCAGAATTTTGTATTTTTATTTACGTCTTTATCTCAGTTAATAAATGAAATACCGAATTTAATGTCAGAGGAATAAGCTCGCTAGAATATAAAAAGAATTTTAAAGTGGCAGACCAAATACTACAAGAGTAGTACCAAATTATTTAAATAAAACTTTCTACTGGCCTCCACACAGTCCATACCTTAACCCAATAGAACATTTATGAGTTTAAATGACCTTAGAGATCATCAGCCCCGATCTGCCTCCTAGGATGATGTAGAAAACATCATGTAAACGTGGATTAATATCGGTCAAGCCCAAATTAAGCGTCTACGATTTTATTTCATCTTTTTTGTAATAAACTTCCCATGTTTTTCAAATAAATTTAAGTTGATGTGTAATGTAGAGATTTTGAAGATGACGTCAATACTGGAAGTGACAGTTAATTGAGGCTAATTGAAATTAAAAATAACATACCACTACTATTAAATCCAGATAATATATTCTTATCATCCAAATAAACTTACACTCTGAGAAAATATCATTGTACCTGTGATAATTTGCTTGTTTGCTTAGGCAAAGCTTTGTTTTTCTAGTATCAGCACTATTTCAGTAAACAATTACTACCGGTAATATTGGCATTTTCCATTTTCACGATTTTATCCACCACCGAACGTTCCACATCCAAAGGCCCTAGTTATACGTTAATTTTCAAATCTTGATAAGCCTTTTAAATCCTATTATGATACCGAATGTAAACATCTATTCCTAATTGGAATTAGACAAGCCAATGAGTTGGATTGGAATGATTATTTGATCTCTCAAACGCGCATCCAGTCAGGCTTATAATCTAAGCTTCCGGTCAAACTATTTAATCCCATTCTGCATATAAACAAGTTTGTAACTAAGTCATCGACTGGTTTATTAAATATTCATTGTGTTCAGGTATTGTACAGAACTTGGGTGAGACGAACCCAAGACGGACCTATCGATTTTTGTTTTAAATATACAGTGCATCTCAAATAGCTGTCCCCGGTTAGACTGGGCACGATTAATGATATATATTTCTAATTTGGGCATTATGGAACTATAATGTGATTTCAAAATATATACACATTTTGTTTAATTTTGAAATGAGCAGGTAAATCACCAATACTAGTACTAAATTGTTATAATTGCAATTGTGTCAGTAAAGAAAATGAATATGGCGCATCTAAATAAAACCCAGAGAATTGAAATTTTAATTTTTATTGGATACGGAGACAAAACGAGAACTGAAGAAGAAGTTTCTCATTAGTTTAACCCAAAATATCCAGAAAAACACGTACAAGGGCCACAGTGAGTAAAATTGAGAAAAAATTGAAGAAGAAAAATTGAAAAGAAAATATTGTAATAGGTGTTGAAAATGTCCACCATGACTTGACAACATGATAATAGGTTTTAAAGCCCTTCCAAAACATTACTTAGGATATTTTCATTAATTTGCTTTATTTAGTATCTAATTTTATATTTTTAATCACTTACATTTTGTGGTTTTTCCTTATACATTTTTTATTCTAAATATCCCTAGAGGAGAAAATCCTGTTGAATAATATTTGGAGATCTTGCAGGCCATTCTATTGATCCGCTTCCACCAATCCACTTCCCGGGAAATGCCGTATTTAAATGTTAACGCACTTGTTGATCAGAATGGGTCGTAGCATCATCCCGTTGAAACCAAATCTGTCTTTCTGGCATATCAGACTAATTTAAGTTTCGAAACAAACTGCCAGAATTTTGTTGTTCAAAATCCCTGCCCAAACATTTATTTTTGTGGGGGTTGTTTATGATTTTCTTTCCTCCATCGAGGATTATTTGTACTCCAAACTCCAATATTGTTTATTTACCGTACCATTTAATAAACGCAAAATTGTTTGTTGTCTAACACTATTATTTGAAGCTACGTTCCGGATTATCCTCAACTTCTAATAAAATGTTTAACCTTGCATTCTCATTCATTTTCTCTTAATTTTATTCAACACCTAATAAAATGATTTCTTTGACGTGCACTGTTTCTTTCAAATTTTCAAATCTTCTTTTACTTTCTCTCAATTTTACTTACTGTGGTTGCAGTGGATCTTGTAGTTGTCTTTCTGGATATTTTGGGTTAAACTACTGACAAACTTCTCAGTTCTCGTTTTGTCTCCATATCCTATAAAAATTAAAATTTCAATTCTCTAGGTTTCCTTTAGATGCGCCATATTCACTTTAAAATGTAATTGTTACAATTTAAGAACTGTACTGGTACTGCTACTTAACTGATCATGTCAAAATTAAATTTCTGATGTTTATTCTTTTCCTCATAAAAAAATAAGAGATATAGGCATGGGGTATGCTACATTAATTGGGGGTGAAATTTGACACAAATTGAATTTGAAAAAATGGTGTTCCGTTTAAACTAACCAAAACTAACTCGGTATCGACATTTACTTTTTAACCCAACCTGTATGTTTTATGTTAACTGAAAAAATGCACATGTTGAAGTCACTAAACGTTGAAGTATCCAAAGTTTGATATGTGTCATTTATGTTTTAAGTGACAGTATAGATATTGTGATACAATCTGAGCTTGTCCCATTTAAAAATATAATGCTAGTCTCAAAATTAATTTTCTATTTTCTCAATTCCAATTAATTGTTGTTTGTTTTTGTGATTACGACATTGATATATTTTACTTCCTTTGCTTGTTCCTTTCAGGCACCAATTTTTAATATGAATTTTAAGAGTCGATTTTAATTAAGGAAGGTTAAGGAAGCTTTTCGGCACTTGCCCAGTGTTTCATGATCGCCAGAAAAGTTCTCTTTATTCTGTATTCGAAAGGCAATATTATGAAAAAAAAGGAAAAATGTATAAAAAATACACCGCAAAGGTAAAACTGGAAGGATTAAAAATCACTTTACGTTCACAAAGGAGATTAGGTATAAAATGTATGTCGGCGTCGTAGTAAACTTTGAAAGCCTTTAAGCAGATTCCATCACGATAATAAGGATTTAAAATATTAAATCCAGCTAGAAAATCACGGGTTAGTAATTTAATTTCATGTTGCATGGAGACACATCTCGGGAGGCTAAAAGAACTCGACTCCCGGTTCGCCGGTAGACTTAACTGGATTAATGTTTTTGCCCTCCTTAAGGGGGGCGGAATGTTCCAAGGAAAGTGAGCTTGTCAGATAATTGAATCTTGTTATAAAAATATACGGATAGAAGACTAACGCTCGCAGTTATTGAAAAATTTATCCGAGCTAATGGATTATTTTTTCGACGGCAAGTCAGACTTCAAAAAGCGACATAAACGGAATACAATATTAGTAGTTTTTATTCCAAGTCTCCGAAGCCATTTTAATTATTCAATCTCTTCCGTATAACAGACGAAACCACAGACATATTTATATAATAATAGTTTACAGATAACTCTACTAGCTCAGTTGTCCTGTACTCTCAAAACTTTATAGCCACAGTAAAACGCGCAGGTTGTTTCCGAGCATCCAACAAGTGTTTACCGAATTTATAGTACTTAGTTTGAAGTCCGATTGTGTTTTTCGCATAATAAGTTTAAATTGAGTTAAGAAGTTTTTCATAGCATCTCTTTTGACCAACGAACTCGATCTAAACAGGAATGGTTTCGATAAACACTTTAATACTAGTGCTTACATGCTTGGTTTTCTTATGGTAAATCCTTTGCCAGAGGGTACTTTGTGATCCTATTTGAGTCGCATTTGATGACATTTGATGACATCAAATGTGACAAATATTATAACGAAACTACCTACCGCGAGACCTCCGGGAGATTCGTAGTTTCACTTCCTTTTAAGCATTCCGTGCCCACGCTTGGAAATTCGTATAATCAAGCTCTTAAAAGGTTCAACCTCCTCGAAAAGCGTTTATCAAAGAATCCTAACCTCCGAGAGGCTTATGTTGATTTTATGACAGATTATTTGAAATCTGGCCACGTGTCTTTGGTATCTGACTCCGCCCAATATCGCTCTCCTCTAGGTTACTATATACCTCATTTTTGTATCTCCAAAGATACAAAAATTCGTGTCGTTTTTGACGCATCATGCGCCACATCAAACGGTGTTTCATTAAACGACACCCAGCTTACAGGCCCAAAATTGCAGCAGGATATCTCCTCGATACTCCTACAATTCAGATTCCATCGTTACGTGTTCGTTTGCGATATACGTCAGATGTATCGGTAAATCTTGATAAACGTTGCACACCGAAATTTCCAGAAAATTCTCTGGCGCTTCTCCGATCAGGAACCTTTGCAGGAATACGTTTTAAACACCGTCACTTACGGTGTGTCCAGCTCTCCTTACCTGGCCCTCAGAACAATCAAAGAGTTGGCCATACGGGAAGGTAAAAAATTTCCCAGCAAGCAGCAAGAACTTATTCAGCTTCTTCAAACAGGGAAGTTCGAGCTTCGGAAATGGGCAAGCAACCACGAAGCTGTCCTATCTGCTGTCAATGCCTCACATCTTCAAATGCCCTGTTCGTTTGACAAGGATGAGCCCATATGTATTAAAGTCCTAGGTTTGCAATGGAACCCTTCGTGCGACACGTTTTCCTATTCCTGCTCGCCCAGAGATCTACCTTGTACCAAACGCAATATTCTCAGTCAAATCTTTCGCGTCTACGATCCTCTAGGCTTTCTGTCACCCGTGGTGCTATTCGCTAAACTTTTAATGCAAAAGCTTTGGTTGTCTCACTCGGACTGGGACGAAATCCCCAGCGACGATGTTTGTCGACAGTGGAATAATTTTAAGTCGGAACTTCCCGAACTAACAGCCAATAAAATTCCGAGACGTATATTTGTAGACGAACCACAATTGGTGGAACTGCATGGTTTCTGCGACGCCTCGCAGACTGGCTACGGGGCAGCGGTGTACCTCAAATGCAGAGATTTTACATTGGTAAGTCTCGAGTAGCCCCTTTGAAAACCGCCATCTCGATTCTCCGCATGGAACTAATCGCTGCCGCACTTCTCAGCGACCTTGTCGACTACGTCAAGCAGGTCTATGCAAGGCACGTCACTCTCGACGCAGTCTTTGCATGGTCTGACTCACAAGTTACTTTGGCATGGTTGGCGTCCCCAGCGCATCGCTGGAAACCCTTCGTGGCCAATCGAGTGGCACATATACACGGTCTCATTCCCTTCACTAGTTGGCGCTACGTTCCCACTGCGGAGAACCCCGCTGATTACGTCTCCCGAGGTGTAACACCCGCTCAGCTCGTAAACCATGGCTTATGGTTTCAAGGCCCCGCTTGGCTTGCACAGGAACCCAATAATTGGCCTCATTGGCCTCAACAGCCGGACATTACTGAGATTCGTCCCCAAGAGGTCTTCTGCGAAGAGCGAACTTTAGTCTTGCACAGTTTCGAGGAGCACTTTTTAACTCTGTTGGTGAATAAATTTTCCTCTTTGCCCAAAATACAACACACAATAGCCTACGTCCTTAGATTCATTTCGAACACCAGATCCGATAAACTTGCAAAACAATTCGGCCCTCTCTCCCCATTGGAGATTCAAAATGCGCTTCTGGTGATCGTAAAACACGTTCAAATGTTTTGCTTTACAGACATCGTTGAACAACTAAACAAAAATATTCTGCCTCCCAAACCCTTTCGCAAGTTAGCCGTCTTCCTAGATGGGCGAGGCTGCCTCAGGGTGGGTGGTCGGATTAGGCGTTACAATTTACCATATGACGAGAAGCATCCTTTATTATTGCCCAAATCTCACCGATTGACAGAGCTTATTATAGAATGGGCACACAAACAAAACCTACACGTAGGCTTTAAGACTCTTCAATACATTTTGCTACAGCAATTTTGGATCCTTTCCCCACGCACTGCTATACACCGAGTCTTGTCCCAGTGTATTCGATGCTTCCGGGCGAAGCCCAAATCTTACTCTCCCTTTATGGCCGACCTCCCAGCCGTAAGAGTTTCACAACTAAAAGTTTTTTCGGTGGTATGTCTAGATTACGCCGGCCCCCTCGATCACCATGAGCAAGATTCGAGGTGCCAAGTCACTAAAGGCCTATATCTGCGTATTTGTATGCTGCGCCGTAAAAGCCATCCATCTGGAGTTGGTCTCTGATTTAACTTCAGAAGCATTCATTGCCGCCTTTCGGCGGTTCGTAGCTCGCCGAGGCCGATGCTCACAAATAATCAGCGATCAAGGAACCTCCTTTATCGGTGCCTATAAACAAATCCTCGAATATTTCAAACTCGCCGCCCAGACTGCGGCTATTCAGTGGAGGTTTAATAGCCCCCGCGCTCCACATTTCAACGGCTTGGCCGAAGCCGGTGTCAAATCAGTAAAAACTCACCTCTACAGAGTGCTTGGCGATCAACTCCTCACCTACGAGGAGATGTATACCTTGCTCGTGCAAATAGAGGCTATTCTCAACTCGCGCCCGTTGTGCGCTGTCTCTAACGACCCCAACGATCTCCAGCCGCTGACTCCGTCCCATTTCTTAAAGCAGGAGCCCCTGCACTCCAGCATTCCGGATCCAGATCTTTCCAATATGCGCATCAATCGCCTTAGCAGATGGCAATTAATTCAGCGGATGCACACCGACTTCTGGCGAAGGTGGCAACATGAATACCTTCACACTCTTCAGCAGCGGGCAAAGTGGTGCGAGAAAGTCGATAATATTCAGGTGGGGAGGCTGGTACTCATAAAGAACGAGCAAAGACCACCAATGGCTTTTAGCCCGAGTAACCAAAGTTCACCCGGGCACCGATGGTTTCGTCCGGGTGGTGACTCTAAAAACCCCCACCGGACTTATGCAACGGCCCGTGGTCAAACTCTGTCCTTTACCCAATCACTGACGCGTGGGTAATCACGTAGCCATACAATATTTAGGTTAATTACCAGTTTTAGTATTTAAGTTAGCAAGAAGTTTCTTTTGTTCTTTCGTTTATAGAAAACCCTTTTTTTTCGTATCCATTCATTTACCTTATGGGTGCCTTTCGGTTATTTGAAAACCGTGGGTTTTGGTGGGTGGAATGTTAAATCCGTAAAGCGAACACCCGGGCAAGAACCGCGGAAGTTTAAAAATTTAGTGGCCCGTAAGGTGTCGCCGCCATGCGGAAAATGTAGAGCTAAAAGAGAGGGAGAGCGCACGTGCGACTAAGAACGTGCTTAACTGTCGCGTTCGAACTTGGCATCGATAGCACGCCGATAGTGTTGAACCCCCAAAAGAAAAAACTATTGTCTCCCTCCGCGTTGCGTGTGCGTGTGAACCACCTCCACCGTACCGAGACCGTGATCCTCAAGATCGAAGAGGAGCTGCTATTGGGGCCCCAGTCCAGCGAGACAGCAGCGACAAGAGGTTAGTGCCGTCTCTACCCTCAAGACCACGTCTTACGGGCTCTGCTTAAAATAAAAAATTACAGTCCGCTTTAAATTAACCTCAGGGTCGCGACGACCCACCTTACACTAACTGAATTTATATGGCAACACTATATAATATGTGATTGACAAATGTTTAAAAGAAAATATTTCAAAAAGTAAAAATATTAATTATTATTAATTTTTAATGCTAAATATGACGAGATGACGTACGTACAAGCCGTTATTCGAGCCCATTGTCTGCAACAAAACTTGCTCAACTGAAACAATAAATGCTTCCGAATGAAGAAATTGGCAGATATTTTACGTCTTGCAAACGTCATTTTTCGCATATAAAATTAAAAATGTCAAAAACGGTGAGACTTAGGTGTTAACACACAGCAGTTTGAAAACTCAGGTACGCAAGCTATCTGAAATTTAATTACTCTCTGTGTACAACATTATGACCAAAAAAATAATTCCATAGATGATTGCGTAACACACAACGATAACGATAACCGAAACAAGGTAATTACCGGTAGCTGATAGTATTTTGCTTCTGGGGCCCCAGGTCTCCAACACTGAAGGAGTTAACCACTAACTTCACTTCTCGAACTGTATAAGATTTAATGTTCTTCGCAAGGTGTCTGTATATACCACCACCCTGTACATGAATTCCTTGCCAAATTAGGTAACCTTGTAGATAGGAAAAATTTTGTTTACACAAGAAAAATAAAAACACCGCTGTCTTCCAATAACAAACGGCCTACAGCTGGAAATGTTTCAACAAGTCGGTGTAGTATCCATGGTTTTGCCAACAGTAATTCCTAAGTAGGATATAGCTGCGGGGATATTACAACCGCTTTGTATTCGGAGGGGCGCTTACGAGCGGTTGGGGTATTTTTCGCTACTTTAATTAACTTTGTTAAGTACGTTTTGGTTAATATTTATTTGGGTCCGTTAGTGCGACCACTTTCTCGAGATTTCGTGGCAGGCGGAAATCAACAACAGTTAAGGCTAGTTAATAGTTATTCTTTCATTAGCCGCGCAAATATTTACACCGCATTTGGCAGTAAGCCAAAACAAAGTAAAATCACGTTTTTTTGGAGTTTGCTATTTTGCATCAACTATGACAGATAAAATTACAATATATTTATTTTATAGTTGGTTTTTTGATTAACAAAACAGAACAACATAAACTAATTACTGTTTCAGTTTTAAAATGGCTTAGAAAGCGTTTAAATTCGCTATTCAATTCCAAAGAGTTGTTTCAAATATAGTTCTAAATCATTAAATTTTTAGCCCACATCCTACATATTTTTGCAGTACTTTGTTAGGTCCTATAAAATATTAACCCAAATCTTCCGAAGTGGCGGCCAGTTGCTATCTATAGAACCTGGTTGTCCACATTTGAAGACTCTTATGACTTGAACGACAAAGACTTGCATCAAATGATTGATTCTCTTTTCAACTTCTATGCTGCTGGGCCCAAATCTTAATAAAGTTGGTTTATACCGTTAGGTTTTACTACATGAAAATTGAATAGTGTATTTTCAATTGAACTTTCCGAGTATGTGCATATATATTATATTCAGTTCTGATTAAAATATGTATTACGATTTTGTTGAATTTGCTGTAATATCAGCATGGAAACTAAAGGCTATTCGTCACCATATACAATGGTTAAAAGATAAGTTTGTGAATTTAAAAAAGGTCTCAATAGTGATGAGCCACGCTTTCGACGTCTTGTTAAAGTGACAATACCTGTATTACAATACCTAGCGGAGATTGTAATATGAAAACAGCGCATAGGCCAATCTTTTAAATAATAATTTGCCATTGAGGAAGCTCTGCGCGAGCTTGATAACGTCTGAGCAAGAGTTTGATAAGAAAAACCGCAGATTAAAATTGTCTGAGGCGGGGAAGCACTGCGCAAGCTTACTAATTTAATGAGAAAGAGTTGAAAAGGAAAATTGTTTCAAGTGATAATTTAGCACTCTATAAACGAAATTCTAAAAAAATTTGACAATGCTATATAACAATGGATGAGGCGTAAATCCACTACTACATTCCTGAAAATAAAAAAAAAACTGTCGAAATAGTGTACAGCAACCGGTGAACCATCTCCAAAGGAGACAAAGGCAATTTTGTCAGCAAGATTTTAGCTAGCATTTTTTGGGCTGCAAATGGAATTATGTTAGATTACATTTATTGCTATTATGATAAATAATGAAAACCGACATTTGGCGAAGAAAAAAAATTCATCATGACAATGTACTAGCACATTTCCCCCACATAGCTTCCAGCTACTACGCTCTGTTCCCTGACCTCAAAAATTATGTTGATAGACAAATATTTGTTGGATAGTTGAAGTTATTACTGTTGTGGATATTTTGAAGATCTCGACGTTTCCGTTTATAAGGACCATATAACTAAATTTGATCGATATGAAAAATAAAACAGACTTTCTGAGGACTGGTTGCATGGTAAAGCAAAACAATTAAAAATGAAAAAAACATCGTTTTAATTCTTTGGTCTTGCACATCACAGCCAGACTTTCCTCTATAAGAATTATTAATTATTGTCAATTTGTTATATCAACCAGCCATCAGTAAAATTACGATTCTTAGTCGAACGCTACTGAATGTTAATTGCTTAATCATGTTGAGGGTTCATGTGTGTTGTTCTTATGTCTTAATTTTGTTTTGTGGTGCGAATGTAACCCTGATTAATTATATAAATACTTTCCAAACGTTTGCTACATAAGTTTGTTTAAGTTTCTTCGCGAAATTCTATTAGTCGGTACAGTCAGTAGTCACGTGCGATAACAGAATCCCTAACTTAATGAAACCAACACAGGCGGTGCGACGTCCACTGACAAAATATCTATCTGCGGTGGTTGCTAATGGTTTAAACTGTTGGGATTCGTGTTCAGTTAAGCTACGAATAAGAGAATGAAGCAAGAGGTCGGTTTCGAAAATTTAATTTACAAACTCCCGATTCTTAATTTGAAGCTTCCCGGTTTTAAATGTCGCTTTAAGACGGAGCTTTTTAGGAGTTTTAATAAATAACCGTTGGATCTTTAAGACAATAGCGGTCTTGGGCAACCAACCCCCTGTTGTTTAAACTTAATTAATACTTCGGAGTTGAAGTCAGTTTAGACTTTCGACGGTTTTAACGGCGTGAAATTTATGGAGAAATTACACATATTATCTGGCTCGATAGAAATACGGTGCACTTTTATCACATTTAAGTCTGTCTGTCTGTCTATGAACCTGATGCAACTCCTTCGAGAATTCCGTTGTTAGAACCGCCATGTGACACTGTTGTTTTAAATTTCATATCCGAGGACCAAATCAGGATCCAGCTAAGTAAGCTTGATATAAATAAAGGTCCTGATAACCTACCCCCGATATTATTCAAATCATGTGCTGAATCTTTAGTGCAGCCACTTTTTATTATTTACAATAAAAGTTTATCTGAAGGGCAGTTTCCAACTATTTGAAAGTGTGCCAAAATAATACCTGTGCACAAGAGTGGCAGCAAGGTTGACGTCACAAACTACCGACCTATATCTATTCTTTCCGTTTCAGGGAAAATGCTGGAAGCTATAATTACCAATGATTTATTTTTCAAATTAAAACATGCTCTTGGAGATACACAACATGGTTTTTTTAGGGGTAGGTCGGTTGCTACCAATCTCTCACTGTATGTCCACGATGTTTCTGAGGTGTTAGATAATAGGGTGCAGATAGATGCCGTGTACACCGACTTCTCAAAAGCTTTTGATAAGGTTCACCACCCAACAATGTTGATCAAATTAAAAAATTTCGGTGTACACGGTTGTCTTTATAAAATTCTTCAATCCTACATCAGTCCTCGGACTCAGTTTGTAGAATTAAATTCTGCAAAATCCCAAACGACCCGCATCACATCTGGAATTCCTCAAGGGTCCCATTTGGGACCATTGTTATTTTCACTGTTTATCGCAGATGTCAGTAAATGTTTTCTTTTTGCTAAATCAGCATCATACGCAGATGATCAGAAATCATACGCGCCCGTGAAAAGCCTTAACGACTGTCATAAGTTTTAAGAAGATCTTGATCGTTTTTATGAATACTGTGTAAAAAATCGTCTATTTTTAAATATTGATAAATGTTACTGTCTTAAGTTCAGCAGGCGGATAAATGATATAAACTTTGATGGTGTAAAAATAAAAAAAGTAGAGCAGATTAGGGATCTTGGAATAACTATAGATGTAAAATTAATTTTTGATATCCACATTGAGAATATAGTAAAAAAAGCTTATAAAAATTTAAGTTTTATATTAAGAGTTAGCAAGGAATTTCAGGATCACAAATCGCTTATTATTCTATACAATTCCTACGTTCGATCTCACCTTGACTATGGCGGTGTGATATGGAGTCCTCAGTATCATAAATATATAGACAGAATCGAGAGAATACAAAAAAAGTTTGTTTTCCATTTAAATTTTAGATTTAACCGTAACTTACTAACTCATTCGTATGAAGCTAGTCTTAATTTCTACCATATACTGAAGTTATCTGTTAGAAGAATTATCTCCAGTGCTATATTTTTGCATAATATTATTAATAGTAGGATTGACTGTCCTTTACTGTTGGAAAAACTATCCTTCAATGCCAGAGTCGTTATAACAAGAACTCCTTCATTATTTTACGAGCCTAGATTGAATACAAACTTAGGTAACAATTCCCCAATATCTCTTTTACATAGACATTACAATAATTATTTTTCGCACATTGACATCTTTGCGTTATCACTTAATTCGTTTCGAAATCAAGCAATTAGGGTTTTTCTATAAATTTATTTTAATTTTTGATTTGTTTTCCTTATTTTTTCACATTTGTTTTTTGTAATTCACGCACTTAATATACAGTGTTAGTTTTGGTTTAGTTTGGTAAGTTTGATTGTTATTATTTTTTTTTATAATCTGATTATCGTAAATATAGGTAGGTACTTACTTATAAGTTTTACTTTGTTAATTAAATAATGGTATAATTGTTAGTGTGTTCTTGTAAATTGTGAAGTTAGTTCTTCATGTTAGGGCACCTTTGTAATAAATAAATAAATAAATTAAAAATAAATAAAGTCTGGGCATGAACTTCTAGGTTTTCTTCATAGCATACGCTAGGGTATAACTGAATCTCCTCTGAAATTGTTTGGTTTTATTGTCGGACACTCTAAACTCTTCTAGTGTTGCTGGTCTATATACGGGCTTTAAATAAGCTAGTTAGATAAGTATCAAACACAGTGCTTCTAACTCTCTTTCCGTCTCTTGAGAATGAATGATTGTATATACGTGCAGGCATTAAAATTGGTTGTTGACTCGCTTAAATTTTTTGTCCAAACAATTTTTTTAGCCGCTAAAATACCCAAGTGCTTGCGGATCAAGCTTCATCCCTTCGTTCAAGATACTCACATTTAAGTCAAAAAACCATTAGTAATAAAAAAATTCTTAACTTTTAATTAAAATTCTTAATATTTAATTATAATAATATACATCATCTCGAAATGTGACACCATTGCTGTTGTTTTGAAATTATGAGGCTTTACTAAATTCTCTCTCTCTCTCTCTCTCTCTCTCTCTCTCTCTCTCTAGGTCTTTTCCTAATTGTAACTTTCATATTTTCTTTACTGTACCTCGTATAATAAACTCTCTAAGCAAAATGAAAATATATACCTATCAATGAATTTTTTCAGATCGCGTATTTTTGTACAAATGTTGGTTACCATTGTAACTTGGCAATGCAAATAAATAATTATTAGTGTTACAGAAAACCCACATGTAAGTGTAAGACAAATGTCCAAGACTCAATAATTTCTAAGAGTTCTGTGAATAATATTTTGCGAAAAAATAAGATGCATCCTTGGCATGTTCAAGTTCATCAAGAACTCAATGAAAATGATTATCAAATTAGGTCAACATTTTGCGAATGGGAAGAAAGAATTTTTACGCAGGCTGACTTTTCGAATATGTGTTTTCACTATTATGCTAACAAAATACCCGATTTTATGATGACACACAAACAGTCTTTAAATTTTTGGGGTGGTACAATAGGAAATAACGTTATCGTGACTCAGTTTTTTTGAAAATACAGCAAGTTTACTTACACTTTTTAGAGCAGAGGTTGCAAAATATATTAAGGACTTTTCCAAACGAATTGAGGTGGAGAATGTGGTTCCCTCGCGATGAAGCTCCTGCACATCATGCTCATCAAGTTACGAGCTACTTAAATAATTTATTTCCTCAACGGTGGATAGGAAGAGGTCCGATTAGATGGCCACTCCTGATCTAACAAAGATGGACTATTTTGTGTGGGGATATTTTAAATACAAGGTGTATAAAACTGCCCCCATAATCAATGAGGACATGAAACAAAGTGTTAATCATGAAATGCTAGTCAATACTGCCCAATCGATTAAAGACCGTGTTAAAGCGTGTAACGAAGTCGGCGAGACATTTCGAGCAATAAATAAAGTAAAACTTAATTAAACAGTTCTTTTTCGTTTTGCAGTTTTGTCCTTAGTTTATAAATGTTTTTTTTTTGAACTATTAGCAATATTAATATTGCATTTTTAATATTATTCCTAGTGTAAAATACTGTTTTTCTACTCCCGTCTGTAAAATACCTAATTACCAACCGATCTAGCGTGCGGGAAGCGTCACTTTACCACGTCACTTTCGTTTCACATGAATCCGAGTCACTTCGGACATTTCCGGGATTTTACCGCACGGATTTGGGAGCAAACGAATGTTTTCGGAGATATTTCCCATGCTTTGAATTTTGACATTTGTCAATTCTGACGGTCATGTCAGTGAATTTATTCGTGCTGTTTTGCGGAAATATACCCAAAAACTAACGGTCGTAGAAAAAGTATAGTATGCAACACTTTCGGTAAACATTTTAACTCACTCGTCTATTAAAAACTCGCTCCGCTCCTGCCAAATAAACTCGTGAGTCAAATGCCGTTTACCGCACTTGTTGCATAATATACTATTATCTACTCCTTTCTGTAAAATACCTAATTATACACCGATCTCGCGCGTTGAAAGTGTCATTTTACCACGTCAGATTTGTTTTTCACGGATTCGTGCCACTTCGCACTGATTGTCTTCGCAGATATAATCCCACGGTTGAATTTTGACGTTTGTCAATTCAGACTGTCATGTCAGTAAATGTACTCGTGTAGTATTGCAAAAATTTACCCAAAAGCTAACGGTCGTAAAAAAAGTATATTATACAACACGTTTGCAAAATTTTTTAAGTCATTTTTTTATTAAGTACCCGCTCCGCTCGTGCCAAATAAATTCAAGACTTAATTGTCATTTACCACACTTGTTGCTTGTATACTATTAAATTGTTTTTCCAAAGTTGCGCAGTTAATAATTTTATATTTTATTAATTTATTATTTCTGCGTTACGTTTTGTCTGTAACGAATGCTATTTTCTGAATGAATTATACTTAATTCGTCTCCGTAGACTTTTCATATTCAAGTAATATTTATTTTGTTCGTAGTCTCTTGTGATAATTTAGCTCGGTTTGAAAATTTGCAATATTTTGTTAGTAAAAATCTGTATACCTCAAAGATACTGAGTTTAGGTTTAGGAATTGCTTAATAAAATTGAAACAGCATTAATAAGAGTAATTAATGAAGGAATAATGTGCAGGATGTTCCATTCGATTTTTTTCACGAAAATTAATATTTTTAATTTTGACTTACTCTGTACAAACGATTAGAACTAACAAGACAAGTATAGGATAACAGAGGGTACTTTTGACGAAAAAATTGCCATAGACCATGACAACCCTACATTGGGTGATTGAGTATAAAAGGAACTATATATTATTGCCATAACATACAATTTAAAAATATATTTTGTTTGGTTGTCCACAAATCTATGAATATTTGAAAATAAATTTAAATTATTTCATTTTCATTTCATATAACTTATGTATTAAACATTTTTCTCTAAAACAAATAATAAAGGAGATATATTACTTTAATACACTATTTGGACACCCTGTATAAGTAATTGCGGCCATCTTCTTGGCTAACCCAGAACAACATTGACATTTTTTAAGCTTGTAGGTCATAGCAGCTAAACTATCTTTTCTTCTTCTTTTTATAACAGGATTTGTTTTTATTTTTCTCGTTTTCGTAGGTTGTGTCTTCAAGTTGCATTTTGGTACTCACAGAACGTCTTGTTCTGGAAATATTTTCCTCAAAGAATAAAATGAATTGAATTGAATACTGCAACAAAACATGAATTTATTTTTTTGTTTATTCCCATCATCAGAACTTGGGTCTCTCAAATACTTGCGATTTAGGTGTAGTTCAAGCAACGATAGCGATCGCTGAATTCACCTTGCATTAGAATATACTATTTCGTTTTGCAGCGTGTCGTATTAGCGTGCGTTCCTGTACTTCCTCGCGTCCTATTGAATTTTGCTTTTCATATATTTGTTTACATTTAAATGTATTCGCAGATCCCACTCGCGTTTCCATTTCCATACATTAGCCGTGTATGTTACTTTTGTTGACATTTTGCTCAATGACTTTGGTATATGTATAAGTTTTACGCCAAACAAAAACGGAGTATTTCATAATTGAATGTTTCGAATTTCAATAGTGCCGAAATTTTAGCATACGGATTTAGAGTCCCCAAATAACATTTTTTATTGTTTAAAGTTTTAAAATAAGGTAACGGATATTTAAAAGAAACCTTAGCTTTTATAAGAATTTTTATAGTTTTCTAAGAAAATTATTGGCATTACAAGTTTTTGTAAGATGTCCCAACTTTTATAAAAAAATTTCCAAAACGTTAGCGTTTCTTTATTAATAAAACTTTTGATGTTAGTTACTTTTGTTTTATGTAAAACTTTTACTCTTGGAGTTTTACGTAATAAATATTGTACAGCTAATATGAAACCCGGTCTCCCATTCTTGGAACGACAGTGAAAGAGAGTAATGTTTTCAAACTTTTTTCGTTTGCACAATATTAGCAACAAATAAATCAACAAGTGAAAAGTGAGGTTATGTTTGCATAATTGACATTTGACATTTGCAAACTTCTTCTGTGCCGTCTTCTATTGAAGGTTCTGGCTATCTTTATTTTAGAGAAGGCTGCGCGAAATAAGGATCTGATACTTTTTCCATACCATTCTCTTAAGTTCTTAAGCCACTATATCCGTCTTCGATTTTTTTCTATTAGTTCCAGGCAGCGGTACTTTTCGCGCGTCATAACATGTCCAAAGTATTCCAGTTTTTGTCGCTTTAATGTGTTTAAGATCAAGGCAAGACATCAGGATTGCGTACTCTATCAGCCCAGGAAATCCTAAGTCTGCGACGATAAACCCACATTTCAAAAACTTCGATCTTTTTGTGTTGTGGATTTAACAATTTCCATCCCTCTAATCCATTTGGCCAGACGAGTCTTACACTTAGATTCAATTATCTACACGTAAGAAGCTGTTCTATTTTGATTAATGCACTTCTGGCTCTTTCAATGCGAATCCGTATTTCCTGTCCAATGTTTCATTCACTGTTCAGGCAACATCCGAGGTATTCATTTAAGACAACCAAAAATACCTTAATAAAATTGACGAAGCAATAGTCTGTAGTTTTCGTTACATTGATGATTCGTCAGACAAAGCGTTCTTTCGTTTCGGTCAGAGCCAACTAATTAATTTAATAAATTAGATCAAAAATTGCACTGTAAAACTAAAATTAGGAACAAATGGTATACTCGGAAAGCAGTTAGTTTTGGTTAGTTTTCCTGCATTCGACAATGTTCCTTTTAAAAATACACAACTTTACGTCATAATTCAAAAAAAAAAAACTGAAAAAACTAGCACCACTATTTTGGATTGTACGTAAAAAAATCTTTATAGACTTATTTTTATTGTTTCCATAGCGTAGATAGCTATAGAAATTTTCTAAATGACCCTGAAGCTCATAAACGCAATGGGATAAAAAAAATATGCGGACTGCATCTTTCGTTTCACAAAAAGTAGCACCATGGCCCCCAAACCGCCATAACCATAACCATATTTCAAATAAAAGTCATGGTATTAAATTTATATAGTTTTTGAGTTTTTATAATATCTATTGCCGTCAAGGTTAGAATAAAAGCAACGACAAGGTCAGGAAATAAAATATATTACAAACAAATTATACAAAAAGCGGAGCGTGTTTTGTTTGATGTTAATAAACAATGTGGGTAGGTTTTATTCAGGCAACGAAAATATATTCCTTGGCGTTATGGTTAATAAAGCTCTTAGTTCAAAATAAATGGGGAATGGAAATTTGATACGGGACTAAAATTTGGTCATCAATACCTTTATAACATTTAAGTGTACAGTGGTTTTATAAGAGTAACGACAACGTTTCGCGTACAATCGCGTAGGTTTTATGAAATACGTAATCGAAACGCTATCGCAAAATGCTTGTTAGTTTGTTTATGGAGCAAATTGTTTGTGTAGCCAAAAAATTTCAGAACAAATATGCAATCGCATTTCATAAAAGGTGTCTGAAATGCCTATGCCTAATATTTCTTTTTTAGAACTATGCCGTTTTGAGAACTGCATACTGCTTTCTTTTTTGCTGGAAGAAAAGTTATGGTCTGTTATTGTAAAGCATTTCAATTTAATGAGAACTAATGTGGCACAAAAATGAAAAACGAATTTTTGTAACTCCACTTTTTCTTGGTCATAACAATAAACTTCTACTGTTAATTTTATGCAGGAAGCTATTTTACTGATAATTTAATTAGTGAATCTAGACCCCACCCTAACGCTGAATTGGTATTTTGTTCGGTTCAAATTCGATAAAAAATTCTATTTTGATTGCCTTTTGAATTGACGATTATTCTAAGGTCGTTGGATGAGCCCACGTGTTGAATTCACAGATTATCTGTTATCAACTGTCTAGCCCGGTGTTTGGTTTTGTTCATCAGAATCCACTTAGTTTTGTTGAGGTTTAAGTTAAGTCCACTTGACTAGCGCTTCTTGTTTACTACTTTCGGTTAGTGTTTTCTTCATAACTTGATCTGAATATATGTTGAAGGATAGTGGTGATAAGAAGTCTTTATAGTACTGTATTTACAATGAAATGGTGCAAAGGAGGACTTACATTTCATTTTAACAATTAATGTTACTTTCAATATCTTTATTGTATTAGAAGCATCCAAAATTCTCCTCTCTCACAAAGCGGGACAAGCACGTGGATAATGTCCTCTAAAATATTAACTGCCCTTTCGTAATAGTCTGAGATGCAAAAGTATCCAATAAAGCGTAAAGCCCCCAAAATACACCTGTTGCACTTCCGAAACGAAATAGCAAGATTTAGGTCATTAAATAAAGTAAACAATGTACATATCTAATTCAATTTTACGGCAGCATATTACATCTTCTTTAGAGTTTTATCTACCATAAACTGTTGCTGTTTTTAATGTTACTGGATTTGCTTTTATGATTAGCTTTAAAACGTTGTTTGCTTTAAATTCGATTAAATATATCCCGCTGTATTATGAGTGTATAAATGTTGTTGTTTTATCCAATGGACCTTATTTTATAGAGTCGTATAACTAGGAACACAATTAATGAAAATGCGCCTCTTAAATTTAAAAGTAAACAAACAAAAATAAGGCTTCAGGGTAATACGCAGAAATTTAACAACCTCTCTTTCAATGTTAAGGAATTGATGGTTTTTGGACTTGGTTAATATAAAATTAATTTCTTATATGGTCGATGTTTCAAGGTAATATCTCGTTTAACTATGCTAACTATCTTAGATGGTGGTTCTAATTGTGAATTTATATTATGGTTGTTATTATTTCATTATGCCTGCAAAGATATGACACAATATTTTGTTCTTGCATTTAGCTTTTTGAAGCCTTCATTTGAATGAACCTAAAACATTAGGTGATATAGGTTTCCAATAACTTAATCGAAAAGGGCACATTTACCGCGTTGTAGATAGAAAAAAGCAGCGGAACGTTGTATGTATGAACGGAATGTAATGTGTTTGTATAAAATTATGAAATATTGTAGAAAAAGTAGATCATCCATGTCGATAAACTTTTTCAGTCATTCTTTTATTAAAAACTCGCTCCTCTCGTATTAAATCAAACCCATTACCAAGGTGGGGTTTATTCAACTTATTGCAATAGAACGTTGTTCCCCTTTTTTATTCTGCTCACATACAGGATCTTTGGATACTTTCTTGATAGAGAACTTCCTTAACCTTCAATAATGTAAAATTTTTGTCACCAAAATTGCTGTATGGTCCAATTAATTACAATCTAGGGCAAAAGATCATGGTGTGCTAGTTGTAGAGAACGCAACAACGCAGCTACGTTAATACGTGTTTCCGTAATCCACAATTTCAATTAAAAAAAAAAAACGTCAAATAGTAGGCAACTGATTCGGATTCACCAAGAGAAAAATAAAAAAGGAGAAGGCAGTTTTGCATCCGCCAGCGAATTAAATAAATTTCCTAAAGGAGTAAATTCGTATTAGAGAAGTTGCCTAGCGAGACGAATAGAGCGTTGCAAGACATAATTGAGTCGAGCAATTTTTAAATTGGTTTCTACTCTCCAGACGTGTTCCGGAATTGAATCGAACGCCGGCAAAATTATTGTTTGCCTAAATCGTCTGAAACCGGATACTTTTCCCGATCTTGCACGCTAACTTTTTGCTGAAATTAATTAAAAATTTTCTGTATTAGTTTTGCGGATCACCGAATTTATTAAGTTAATGCATATATATATATATATATATATATATATATATATATATATATATATATATATATATATATATATATATATATATATATATATATATATATATATATATATATATATATATATATATATATATATATAAGCTTACCAAACTAAATATAATTTTAACTAGTATTTAATTAATATTTAATTAAGGAGGTCAATTAACGATTCTGAAACAGTGTTGGAAACAAAATTATTTTATTTTCAAGTGATGTAAATAAAAGGATTGTGAGATTTCCAAGTGTGTTCGAGATTATAAAGAAATTTAAAAAAAAAATAAAAAATGTACACAAATAATAAGTTGCAGAACTACCGTAATATTAATTCTAGAAATAAATGGAATCAAGAAAATAAATTTCACTTTCACTCATTCAACTAATGCCTCCACATTTACACCATTCTCATTGAATGCATGCATTCGTTCTATTGGCAAATTCAAGTGGTACATTCCCGATCATTTGTGGAGAAATTTTCATGTATTTTTCTAAAATTATTCCTTCTAAATGGTCATCTGTGGATTTTATAATTTTCTTCCAGTTTCAAGACTGTTTCTATTTGCATTAACTCATTTGAAGTATACTATGAAACATTTGTTGCTATCAAACATTTCTAGATTTACACGTACAGTAAAATAGTACCTGGAAAAATTTGTCGATACTATCAAATTTAAAGTTACATTCCTGTTGATTAAAAGTAACATTTTTTGACAAACCTGGTATACTACTGGAAAATGTTGATATCGAATGACTATATTTTGAATATTAATAAATAAAAAGTTTGCCACGTGGTTCCAACTTACTGAGACCATCTTATGCATTACGAATAAAACCGTATCCTCTTAAAAATATTACGTCGCCTCCAATTTAGTTTCAGTTGACAAAACTATGTAACAGGTCTCCTTTCTTCTCCCTAACAATCACTTAGCTCCACTTTGCCGAGACGTTGCCATCTACCTTTAACTGCTCGGCATTTCTGTATATCTTTCGTCTTGTCTTTTATCTTCCTCAGTTATTCTCTTCTTTGTAGCCCCTTTGTTTCCGAAACAAAGACAAAAGGCACCGCTCATCGCTAAATTACTTAGATCTTACGGCATAAACACCTTGTGCTATTATACCTTGCCGTTCTACTTTCGGGATTATCAAGAGAGCCTCCAGTATTTAATTATTACCGTTTTTCGCCAGACTGGCACAGGTTTTGGTGTTTCGAAGGCGCCGCGAGGACCACTTTTCATTTCTAATTTCGGTTTAACGTTTTCCAAATGGTTATGAGCCTCGCTCGTACAGCAACTTCGCGCTTACCTTTTGTAAATAATACAATTTTGAATTTGAGCCTGGAATTAAAGCCCAAATATTAAATTGCTAATAAGGAAGGCAAGCTCTTTTTCGAACGACTATTAAGAGTTAATTTACTCCTTGAGAGATAGAATTCCTTACCGTTGATATCATTTTTTATTCTCAAATTTACTTGAAGAAATGTTTAGGGCTCACTAAATAAATATTTTGCTGAAATTTCTATATTCCAATAAAATAGTCCGATTTTAAGTTCATTAATTCATTTTATACTTATAACTCCTCAAAATTCTTCGTAATTTCAGAGGAATTCTTCGGAATTCCTTTAAAATATTTTGTGTTTTTGAAAAAGCATTAATTATTATATTATACGTGATACGTAAATTATATTTCATTAAACAATATATGAAAATTGGATATTGAAATGGAAAAATTCGGAATGGATTATTATAAATAGAAGAGTGTATAAACAGTAAAATTCGCATAATACTATACAGCATGTCTGCGGGAGTTGTTACCAAGTGGGAAAATTTTTAATTATGACTTTTATGAAAAAAGGTGCCTCATAAAAAGTCCTGCTTAGCGATAAAATAAATTTGCACAAGAATATTTGTATGTTGGACATAAAGGGTGACTTCACAAAGTACCGGGTTTAAAATTGATAAAAGACGTTGGCTATATTTTCAAAACTAACAGTCGTAAAAATGTGCGCAATGTGCTATAACAAGAGCGATTAGCAATAACTACATAAAAACACTACTAAAGAGAATTACTTTTATTATTTAAGTGCTCTAATTTCTATGATGTGGCCAACTTCTAATTTAAAAATAACAAGTGCAACTTAATGACTCAAAAATTTAGATCTCCACTTCTTTGCATGCAAATGATTATCTAATTTTGGCACAGCGTCTATGTTCCAATGAGCAGTAATTTTCTTGGTACATTGCCTTGTAATTTTTTCCAGGTGATCAATATCACGAAATAGTCTGTGCTTGTACTTCTGAACAGCGTCCTATTGATTTTTGTGGAAAAGTTCTGTTCAAATATTCGTTGATCCTAGCTGCGTTGTTACAAGAAGATGCATCTGGTTCTTAAAATATTTAAGAAAATCTCACTAATATTAGTACTAGTACTATTTGATTCTTTAACTACTCTTGGTCACGGCATTCGATTACAAACTTGGGGTTCACATCGTTCCACTAACGACAATTTTGGGAACATACATACATAATTAAAAGTAAATATTCCCTCGTTTTTTTTTTAATCCGAAAAGCCATTTTTAAGTTATTTACAAAATTGTCTGTTCACCCCCACCACTTTCCATAAAGGGAACAAAAAGTATTTTCTCTTGCTTACTTTTATAATAATTTTTTTCCGAACGCCTTAACGACTGTTGGTTTTGGAGGTATAGCCAACGGTTTTTATTAATTTTACACCCGGTACATTTTGGAGCCTCCCAATATGACCAGCACACAAATATTATTGAGCAAATTTATTTTCTAGACAAACAGGACTTTTAAGTAAAGCTAATAATTAAAAATTTTCGCACTTTGTAAGAACTTCCAGAGACACAGTATTTTTTTAAGTTTACTTAGAGACGAAATAACTGGTTTATAGAAACTAATTGGCTCACTTCAAAAATCACATATAAATAAATATACCTTAAATAACAAATATTTCTTTGGAGCAACAAAGCATAACTATTTTGAATTATGCCGCTCATGCCATTAATCTGTAAAGAATCTGAAAATGCTTGGGAGACCATTATTGTTTTTGTATTTGGATATACTCTGAAAATCGTTCGAAGAATCAATCTCAATCGAATCCATTTTCATTTCCTTAACGTATCCCAATTACTATAAAATGAGAACACATATAAAGGAATTGCAATAAATTATGACATCTCCCGCATCTATAATAAAAAATATTTACGTTGAATAATAATTACCTACACAATCATTATGGAATTCTACGCATTAGATTTTAAATAGAATTTAGTCAAGATATACAGTTGTTTTTTATTGTGTTTGGACGTTTTACAGAACAGATTATTTCTCGTAAATTTGCTGGAACCACTTTTGAGGCGGAGTGTTGATGTTTTGGCCTCTTTTTGTTCTATAAATCTGTTAAAGCGGGTTTGAAAACGCTACTACAAATGCGACGAAATCATTTCTTAGTATCAGTCTCAAAATATTTAATATTGTATTAAAATAATATTTTTCATTAATAATTCTCGAAACTTAATATCCGTTTCGAAAATAACAATAACTAGAGTCGTCATTTAAAATGAGGAAAGATCCTATCTGCACCCCTCCTAAAATATTCTTCTTATTATATTCAGCGCATAAAGAAATGTGAACCTCCGGCAAAATGCAACCATTAATATTAAAGCTTTTTTAGCGAGATAACAACGAGGAGATTAAAATGTCCTCCAGAATATTGTACACTACCCTTTAAAATACAGGATAATAGGTTCTTTCATTTCCAACCGGGAAAAGTGTCACACACAGAGGCATTAAAGTCCTCCGAGAGAAAAGAACGTCATGTCGTGAATCGCGATCTTGTCTTGACCCGTTTTCTCTCGACCTCCGTCGTTCAGATGTAAATCTGTCGCAATTAATTTGAATTCCGAAATTTTCTTCGGAAAGTAACTGGATATTTTTACCACCTAGTAAAATACAAATTTTATATTTTTACCAATTGAGGGTCGCAAAATTTTGAGCATGGCCTGAAAAGTTAAACTTGCTTTAGCTTTCGTTGGTTCAAATCGTATTCAGTTTTCTTCCAAAATTCAATTAATAATAGTTTGTAAATATTTTATTATTTTTTAATATTATTCATCATTCAAAGAAACTTCCATAGGCTCCTGTAATACTTTTTATAAAACTTCTAGATTCCTCCTGCGCCGGTTTTTGTTGAGTAGCATATGCGGCAAAGAATACATTGGAGAGACCGGACCGTAAATACCAACTAAGCTCAAAGAACATGAAAGAGCCTTAAGACTAAGACAAATAAACTCATCAGCTGTTGCCAAACACACTCACGAAACCGAACATAAAATTTTGTTCGATAAAACTAAAATTCTTGCATGTAATCAATTCTTCTATAACGAAAAATCCGAGAGTCTATAGAAATCTATATGCAACCTAATAATCTTAACCGCGACTCAGGTCTTTTTCTTTCACCAATATGGGAATCAGTCATCCGAGGCGGTGTTTATGCCCCTCACTTAGCTCCGCCCCCCTCAAACAATATATAAGCAGGTACAGAGTAAAATGCGAGCTAGTTTCAGTCAAGCTCTGAAGAAGCCAACAGAATGATCGGCGAAACGTTAGCTAGTTCGACTGAAGAAAAACCGACTCTAATGACATTTAACTTTAAGTTACTGTCTGCTAAATTTTGATTCGTCAATTCAGACAAGATTTTTACACACATAAACTAGCTAGATTCGACTCGTGTTGCTGGGTTGTAATTCTTGTACAGTTATTTCAGAAAAATGACGCATTTTATGTTTTAGTGCAATATCCATGTCCATTTGTGCTCCCGAATTCGGGTACGCAATATGCTTACCTCTTTTTCTTCGTCATCAACTATGGATTTCGTTGAAGTCTCTTAATAAACAATCTGGTATAATAACATAACCGTTGAAAATAGGTACAGGAAAAGTTAAATCAAATCGATGTAAAATTGTAAAATCAATAAATTCTTCATATAAATTTGAAAAGTATTGCGCTAGTGGTTTAGTTTATTGCAGTTTATTGAAGAAATAGAGAAATAGATGTAAATCTAAGTTTGTGGAATGGACCGAAATAATTTTAAAAATACAAGAAAATTCAAATTTATTAGTGCGTTAAGTCGCCATCGCGTCGTTCTGAGAAATAACTGGAGTGAATATTTTTATTGAGATTCCCCCAATCGTTAAGTATCGTATTCGGCTGTTCCTTCAAGAGGGTTATAGATGAATTGAACATCACAAGCGCATAATAATTTATTATAAAATACATATTATTATTACAAAATAATGAATAATACTCTACAATTGCATCACAACAATGCACACTACAATGCAAGATGTTATTTAAAACATTTAACTAGTCAATTCGGAAGTGGTCAATTGACCAGCCCCCGTATAAGGATAACATTGCGATCATCTATATTATCGTTTTATACCGTTATTGCAACTAACTAAAATCTAACCAAGCCTGTATGTTATTGATCAATTCCAGCAATACGCCAGTACATTTAAATATATTATTTCTTAATTTTTGCAACAGAAAATCCGACATAATAGCGAAAGCAGTTATTTCTATTTTCCATCACCACAACTTTAGAGCTGAAACTAAGTTTTTCTATTTCTACTATTTCCGTTATTGAAAGTGTGAACTCTGGATCAAAAAAAAAATTAAATCCATTGACGTCTCTTGCCCTAAATTGAACAACTTTTTGCAGTCAACACGCAAATTTTTCATCTACTACACTTAACTACTAGCGGAATTCCAGTTGTCTCTATATCTAATTTTAAAAACAACTGCATGTTTGCTTCTTTCCAATGCGATACCATGCGCAAGGAAGAATGTTAGAGCGTCCACACAGCAGCAGTGGGATATAGATATATAGATATTGCAGAATACACAAAGTGAGGGTTGCAAATTGGAAGAAAGGCAAAATACATGCTTGTAGGTGGACAAGGCCGAGACGTCGAGATGGAAAGGGAATAAAAAATACCCATAAATGTAAAGTCATCAGTGAAAAAACAGCAGTAAAAACACTACACTCGATTATTTCAGTTGTCGTTTATAGTGCAAAAGAACAGAAAGAACAAGAAGAAGTTGAAGGCAACAAAAATGGTGAAATAGAAACAATAGAGGTGAAGCTATTGAAAAATTTCGGACATTCAAACCCCATACCCGAATAACATATTTTAATAATAAATGGATATGACTTCTTGCATAATATATTATTTAAATTAAATTTCAATGGTATAAAAATTCAAACATGATTTGTTACTGGTTATAATTTTTTTTATAAATGCTAATTTATTTAAATTTTGTTCTATGCTGATCAGTATCTTAAGTCTAAACACTAATTTTGTATAAGTTTTCATAAACTAAAGTGATACTCAACTAAATAAATAAAATTTATTGTTTTAGTTTGTAGTAGTTATTTTCGATAAATTATTGGGTATTAATTATTTCTTAACAATTATAACAAATCATTTGAAGTGAACTGAGGTGACTTTTACTTGATGAAAATCCATTTAACACAATTAAATTAGAACAAAAAAATGTTCACATTTTCGCAGTTATTAATACCTATAATAAATAAAAACTGTGAAAATCGCAAGAAATTTTTGTTCTAATTTAATTATAACATGATTTATTTAGGTCGTGGTTAAAATGACAACGCGATTTTACACAAGAACTTATTGCATGTGAATGAATAATAAATCTCTTTCCTTTCATGCAGATAAAACTTCATGCACTTTGGATCAACTTAAAGAAAGTTAGGAAACGTTTTTTAATTTGACCTATATTTCAGATGTTTTAATGGTGGTTCAATTGATTAGGGATTATGGAAATGTAGGAACCACTCTAACAAAAATTCATCCTCCATAGGAAGGAAAGTTGTTGGGAGACGCGGGATTTAACTTATGCTAAAACACACATCCAACACATCGTTACAGATGTTTTTGTAGTTATCAACTCTGCTTATACTGAGGCTATCGTTTTTTTTTTTGTTGGCAGACATGTTTTAATTTTCGCCATGTCAATGCAAGATTAATTGCAAGGGGATCATAATTAAAATTTTATTTGGCCTGCACTATGCGTGTACTGCAATAAGCGATAAGCTTTGGTAAATCATACTAAAAATTGTCTATGAAAAATACGCTACGCCATTTTATCGTTCTAAATATCATCGCCCGTTTTGGTCTAATAGATCAACAAAACAGATTAGCGTCGGTGGAATATAATCATGCAAGTTGTTCATCACCGCGACCCTCTGAAGTGTGAAATTTAATTATGGAATTAAATACCATCAAACAAATGCACTGAAACACAATCGTGAGATAATTATTCTGCGCTGTAAGCAGCGGTAATTTATTGATGCGAGTAAAATACATTGTGCATGGAATTTTTTTTTCAGTTTTATTTGCGCAAATCGTTTAATGTAAAACAATGTCGCTCTACATTTCGATGGATAATAATTGATTATTGATGCTCTGTTATTTGGCAATTATTTTATTACTCATTATTTTATAGATGCATGTTGCAGAACATCGATTTTGTTATATTTTCTTTATTGCGAATTCATATTAAAATTCCCGAGATTTGACGGCTACATGTTAACATCACCTTAAAAACTTCGGATATGACAGTTAATTCGTGGTATTATATGTTCAAAATATCACCGATCAAATATCAAATATTCTGAAAAAACAACATTATGATTAAGTTCTCCACTTGTCCTAAAATCTTCTAACTTCTACCCAACAGGTGTTTATAGTATATCGTGCAGTTGTGGCGAAAAATACATCTAAGAAATAGGTCGAAAAAGAGCAATCAGATTAAAAGCACTTTCTGAACATCATTACACAGGACACCAGATTTTTTGGATAAAACCGAAAGATTTGCATCTAACACTTTTTTCTATGCAACAAAAATTCAAATTCTCATATTTCTCGTCTAGTTCCACAGACTTCCACACAAAATTAGGTATTTAGGTTTATTAAAAAATTGTCGTTTGTAGAACAACGTCAAATGTGGAAATTCTAGAAATTTTTTTAGGTGACACAAAAATTACAGACAAAAATTACACGGAAATCTGAGCAAAAACTCAAAAATTTCAAAGAGAAGTTTCCACGAGTTTCCCTATTAGAAAACTACTTGAATTATATCTATATTATGTTTCGGTTGGTGTGTATCTCCAACTTTTTTCAAGGTAACAATGATAATCACCACCAAAAACTAAGCAGGGAAAATAATATAGAGCACTTTTTTGTTACATCCACAAATCCAGTCATACAAATCCATTAATTCTCTGAGTAACTTTCTTTACTAAATTTCTGTATATATCTCTAGTTACATCAGCTTTTTCAGTGCAAACAGAAGCAAACCAAAACATGCCTTGCGATTAACCGTCTTCGACGTTGCGCTGGGCTAATTGCAATTTTTATCGTTATTTTATTGAATTTGATTACTATTAAAAGAAAATAAACATATTTTAGATTATTTCATATCTTTTTTGTAAGTTCTTAATTTTTTAGGAACACTCCTCCTCAACTCAGCTCAGCTTTCCACACTGTTGATCAGTGGATAATTGGGTATTTGAGAATGGGAGGTTGAAAAACCAATTTTTTTCAGTTTAATTTTTTATTGAAAAAAAATATAAATTAGTTCTTAAGTTGATAAAAGTTTTCAACATAACAATTTTCAATATTCAATTTTCAACATAACTGTATTTTGATTAGTTCCTCCAACGAAATAATACCTACAATCTAATGTAATGTAATCTGAAAACGACATTCTTTATTAAATTTTATTTATTTCTTTTAGTTTCTTGAAAGTATAATCACCGAAAGGCGAAGAAAAATTATTGTAATAGAGGTTTAGTAAAAGTATAATAATAGTAAGTTATAGAATATTAACGAGTGTGTGACGAAGTTTATAACGAATGCATACTATACTTTTTTTGCTATAATTAATACGTAATTAAAGTACAAGAAATGAAATGAAGCTGACGTAGTAACACTTTGCGCATGCCATCAGTGTAAAATTAGAATAGGCAATAGAAAAACTATTTCGAGGACATTAAAATTGCAATAAAATATATAATTCGCAGACATTAGGCCACAAGCGCTGGAAAACTTTGGCCATATGACAACAATAGATTTTTATCTCTCATTAATTTCGCAAAAGTCAAACTCAGATATCGCCTATAAAAAAGTACCATCATTGACTTGACATACTGTCTCACTACTGGCTTATGTTGTATCACTTAAAAACTTTTAATTCTAAAAACTTCGAAAAAGTAGTACATAAAATTTATATAACATTTCAATACAGAATAGCAATGCGAATAAATTTGCGTTATTGCGCTTTCCGCGGCCACTAAAAACATTGCATTCGATTTTTTAGTAAAAATAAAACGTATGAGTGAATAATTATTGCGGCTGGTTGTTATTGTAAATTATTTTTACTCTCCGACAATTATATGGGCCGCAATACTATGAAATTGTTTGTTCGCTTATTAATTACGTTTTTTAAATTAACATATTAGTATGCGTAGTGCGTATATTTGAGGGTATTTCAAAATTGCACAGTTTTAAATGGAAATTTCCATCAACTTCAAATAAATGATGAATGATTTTAAAAGTGTTGATTTTATAAAACCAAATTTTTTTCGATTGACGGTTTTCTTTCAGTCATTTTATTCGGTGTCCCTAATGCTCCCAAATGAAAGAATTAGTGTTCTGTCTTAAGATGCCAGAAATTTGTTGTCAACATTGTTTTGCTTAATATTGTCCACATTTTGAACTAATCTTTTTACGTAATCTTTTACGTAATGTTTCTTCTTCTTACCGTTAGAAAAAATGAATGTCGATAGTTATGTAAAAAATTTCTTCCCGTGACTATCACCTTCAATAATTTCACCGTCCTCGTAGCTGCAATAATACAAGTTACAAATAACACCTCCTTGAATTTGCTCAGCGAATAAGTATTATTTATATTAAGTAAATCTCTCTTAATCGGCTGCCCCCTAGTGGTGCGCAGTTGAGAGTGAGACTTTTGCTTCTGAGACGTAGTTGGTAGCGCATTCTCAAGCAAGTCTCCCAGTGCAGAGCAAACTGGCTCCCGAATCATTTATTCTGCTCTCTCTCTATATCACGCTGTTTGCTATTCCAACGGAACGCTCCGGTCTGTCTACCATTCAATGAAATATATTGGAATCGATCCCCAATGCCACAGATAGGAGAGCTGGCATACCAGGTCCTGTTCCAGTGTCTGTATTCGTCTTGTCCGTGTACCAGATTAGTACATAAGCCACAAGAATATGTTCTCCCGCCCAGATCAATTCGTCCTTTGATACAGATAGCAGTTTTCGGTGACCCTCTATATCTGGCGCCCATTTTCCCAGAACCCGCAATCTAAAGACCGCTCTCCGGGCCGGACTCTAGTCCTAAGAGGGGCTCCGTCGACGCAAGGGGCGTCATTTCCAATGAGGCGGTCACAATTATGCAATCCAACTTTTTGCATTTTGTATTACTCAAAACTTTACATGCTTATTTCAAATTCCTCAAATCGACTTTACCATCTCTTATTAATAGCCACTGAGTAAATATTTCGTGATTTTAATGATACCGAGAATAATAGTAATTGTCTTACTGATGTGCACTGGAGTTTGACTGTTTTGTGCATTATTTCTAGCCGAACAAATAATTCTCCTTTAAAGTAACCTAATGAACTTTAACAAGGCATAAAATGCTTTGTGTCTACAGTCATACAACAAACTGCTCTCCAGCAATATAATTAAAGCTATACGGTTCCATGCGGTTATGTTGAGGTCGAATATGCGAGTTTACTCTGTTCACTAACTCAGTTAATTTGTTACGACATAGAATAAAATTTGTACTTGGTTTTAAGTTAACGTCTTTAGAATTCGAGTACCTGAGCAAATGATTGTTCGCTGTGAATGAAGCTCGTAAATTTGTTTAGACTATGAATAAGTTTACTATTTCTTTTACGCTTTTACTTTTAAAACAAAAAAAACTTTAAAATACTTTGTTAAATCAACTTCGCTAGAATTTTAAATTGTACAGAATATTTCATAGAAAGATACTTTCTTTAAGGGTGTATTTCTTGAATGATTTTAAGAAAAATAGTTTATACCAATGTAGACCTGCAATTGTTTTATTTTTAATATACAAGGTATTAAAAATTTAAACAACAGTTTTTCCTAATTTTCATTGAATATATTGATGATTTATGGATGAATTGATTGATATAGATACTCTGTTGATAATTTGTTAAGGTCCGCAATGCATAGAAACAACGTTGTTCAACGTTATTTTCATATTCATATGTAAATTACGATTATTCAACTTTTAATTTAATTTTAACGATTGAAAAATATTTTTAATACTCTTTAATTATGTCGCTGAGTTTTTTCGGTCGAAACAAAGTCAAGTAATCATTTTTATTAAGCAAGAATAAAAAGTTTCCAAAAAACTTTTTGTTTTGGAAAAAAGCAGTGGTGTACCATATTTCGACAAAAATATTCAGTATCATGTTTATCACAACGTTACTGGTAAACCTGGAAAAAAACCTGACCCTACATTGACATAAACTCTTTTCTGGAAATCAGCATCTTATTATGAAAGGCCGCCGTATAATAATATTATGTACCAATTTCAGAAAAGTTAAGTTTTTCTTTACGAGCTTGGCAATTTCAATATCATACGAGTACAAAGTACAATAATTACAATATGTTTTGTCTCCCCTCAAAAAGAAATTAATATTTTCCAAACGTAATATCTGTAGAAATGTAGAAAGGTTTGGACCAGCGGCATTTAAAATTCCGGCTCATTTAAAAAAGGCCTGCTCAAACACAACTCTAGAAAATTTGTAATTCAAATTTGAAAGTGGAAACGGAATTGTTTATATTAAAATAATTCCACTTGTTTGTGTAATCGCAAATTTTTCGAGTGCTTGATTTGACGAGATTTAGAGCTGTTGAATTATTAGGTCATTATTTGTGTTTTCCTTACATAGTTTTTTCTCTTTTTTTAATTCCGTGATGTATATTGAAAGGGTATGAGAAAGTTTTTTTTTTAAAGAAATTTCCAGAAGCTACTGTAATACTATTTACAAAACTTCTGGATTTCTTCTGCGTCGGTTGTTGTTGAATCGAACATGCTGACTAATCATCCTGTTGGCTTCTTCAGAGCTTAACTGAAACTGCGGTTAAGCTCTGAGTGTCCGAAATGATTGATATGAATAATTCTATATGAAACAATTATAAAATTTGTCCATAACATTACATGCAAAATGCGTAGTTTTAAAAATTTGAAAAAATGGGCTTTAATAAATATTTTAAATATCCCTTCATCGGTTTTGTTCAAATTTGATAGTCTTATTTAGCATTAATTAAATTATATTTATGAAGTGCAATGGCATCCCGGGAGGCACTATATCGAATATTTTGGACAAAAAGAAGTGCGCCACTGATTTTTTTACATAGTTTAATTTTATTTCGAATTAAGCAACTAGAAAAGAATATCAATTGATTGCATAAACCTAATTGGAAACAAATTCTAATCGGTATTTTATTAATATTTTTCAATGGAGCTTTTTTCCACAAAAAAATATACCTTGTATCTTGAGAACTATGTATTTCCGGACCGTTGTTCATCTGAAAAAAGTATCCAATTTTTCCTTGTGGAATTTTATCGAACGTTATTTCCAGACAGCCTGATAGACATACGAGAGAGCTAAGCCATGTTGTTGAATTTGTTGTTTTTTTTTGCTTTTGTCATTTACAAAGACCATATTTAAATCATATCGACAACTATATATTTCTTAAGACCCGAAGTGAAAATTAAATTGGTAAAAAAAAATTGGTTGAGAAATAAATTGTTCGCCATTGAGCTATAAATCCTGTGCTTCTAGTAACAAACGATTCGGTGGGATAAAACGTTGATTTTATTATTATTCTTAATTATATAACGCTACTTTGCGCTTCTGTATGTCAAGCCATGAAGTGTCAACAATTTTAAGCCACGCCGCATGTACAGTAACCCTAAATATTTTGGCGAGAATATAAACAACGCTGTGGAGCTAGAGATGTTAAATAAATAAGCTGCAGGCACGTAAGCACCAAAGCTTCTTACTGCTCGAACAGAATACGCTTTTAACAATGCAGAATTTCAAATGTAAATTATTTATTAAATTCCCCTTTCTGCAACACCGCAAATTTTCAAGTCGCTAAAAGTTCGTCCCAATATCAAAGTTTACAAATTATTCCGTAGTCTTTGCTAATACTAATACAATTTTCGTTACAACAGATGGCCGGCTGCAACTTGCAGTGCATAAATTGCGATAGGGAACGAAAAACGGCTCGTTTTTATTAAAAAAGTTTGAATCGTGTAAAGCGTTGCAGCGTGTTGTGGATTGCTTGTGGCAAAAATATTGTTTGCTTGACTTGAGATTTCTTATTGGTTTTCTCAACTAGGCTTAACGGCAACACCCTGTAATTGATGAATAAGATTTTCAAAATAAATAAGAACTTAAAGTTCAGATTTTCACGAAATTATATATTATGACATGACAATTGTTTCGACAACACATTTGATAAAGACACGGTGTTGTCGAAACAATTGTCATGTCAAAATATATAATTTCGTGAAAATCTGAACTTTTAGTTAATAAGATTTTGGGTAACCGTTAAAACAATAACAAGATGTTTGGTGCATACAATAGTGAAAACCAGAAGGGATGACAAATGCAAAGAACAAAGTGAATCTGTCATCGTCTCTCCCCCGTAGACATCTGGTCTACGAAATATAGAAAACAACACTGTGAGGACCTGCCCATACATCCGGTGTACTATTACTACATTATATTAAATGTATTAGTGGAACTATTACTACTATATTTACCTGGTATATACTTAAATATAAATAGAGTTAATAATAATCATAGCAACGCCAGTTATTTAAATAATTTTGGATGGTTTGAGACAAATTAACTACAAGTTTTAGTACAATTTACTTCTAAGATATCACTTTGGTATTTTTAGCGTTTGTTAAGAAGGAAGAGGACAAGTCAGCAGTTAGCCCAGTGTTTTAAGAATGTTGTTGATTTTTGTTATGAATTATTGACCACTCAGCCCTGATACTTCTTTTGCTAACATTTGTCTATACCTATCTCTTCGGAAAAATTGAGTATACCAAGTATACTATACCAAGGAATAATGGACTTTGACGCAGCGTTTTTCCCAAAGGAAGATGCCGTTGAAGCTGTTGAAACTTATAACAAAGAAATAATACATATTACAACATTTCATGTTCGCCTTAAATACAATAATTGAAGTTTACTTTATGTAGAGAATGGTATTGAAGAATGATATGATAGTATACAAATAAAAAGAAAGGAAAGAAGAAAGAAAATAGACAGGACCACAAAAAAAGAGAACAAAATATATTCCTTTATTTAAGCAAAATGCTTCTTTAATTAGTGAACCATAGTTAAAATGCCGTGTTAATTATCGACGTGCCAAAAATTTGCATTTCATGGGTCTTTTGAATGAGCTAATAAATTAAATTTATTTTATATTTTGATTTTTTTTATGAAAAGGTATACTTAACAAATGTCTACGAATATTTTTGTTGTGAACATAGGGAGGACATTTTGACTTAATTATTTTGTAATACACACATACCGAATGCAAAGCACGTCGCTGAACCATGGAAAGCCATCCCAACTCTTTCAGCTTATAGGAAACTTTTTGCCCCCGCCGATTTCCAAATATTAGTGTTGAGTTCAAAATTATGTAAATTTCTTTTTAATTTTGTGTATCTTAAACATGCCGGACATTTCAGTCAATGTGACAACAGGGCGTTGTACGCCAAACCGGCAAGGTCTACGTTTCTGCTAGTCTAGTAACAATTTTGTAGCGTTACGGTGTAAACGTGCACGGCATGGGTCGCGACGTCGCCGCAATGTGAGATACAGTCCATTTATAGAAAAGAAAAATTCAATAAATATTAAGTGATTGAGGAAACGCTTGTATTATTGAAGAAACAATTAGCCTTTTACTGGACTTTTTGTATCTTTTTAATATCGACAGAATCATATATTGTATCAGCGAAATTAAAATGTGATAGTATTAGAGTTTCACAAAGAAGTGACTTAGTTTTTTGAGATAAAGGATATCGGTGCGAATATAATAACTTTAACATTGCAAATTAACATCAATAACAAGACTTAAGTTTTTGCATGAATTTTAAATGAAATTGTACTATTCCCCAATCTGAGATTTATACGTTCCGTTAATTCTTCTCGAATGTTATCATTATAGAATAACAGGGCTACATATTTGGATGGGTTCATTTAAAGACGGTTATGATATGAACCCACGGACAGCCGCTTCTTAAATTTGAAAATTTTTCGTATACTTTCCTTGGGTGGCTCGCTAATGTTTCAAGTCATCATTATAATATACTTACCATACTTAGCTTCTAACTTACCAGTATTAGGTTACCCCTGTAAAATTTTGAAGTCGCTAGCTCAAGCTTCAATAAACGGGAGGGGGGTTTAAATCACTAAATAAGATGATATTGATAGTAAAAGGCTCCTTTTCATCACGTGCCTTACGCCTCAAGTTTTGTGTCCGAACTACCGCATTAAGCGTGCATTTTAACCCTCTCGCGAAATTCAGAATTTTCAATTATCGGTATCGTTATTTTTCCGTGACAAAATTTCGGGTAACAAATATCCGTAACCGCTGTTGCAGGCGAATAGATAAAAAGTGTTTTATTATTAAACACGGAAATGTCCCGCATCGATCCGTTAAATTAAACTGCACCACTTCAGAGGGATGCGAAATATGTTGACGAGAACTTAAAATTTATACGTACTGAAATATATTCGCTATCATATCTAGCATTTATTTATCCCGCCCGTGTTTTTATAATATATTCCGAATTTAATTCGGTGCGCCCAACAACCCCGGCTGGTTTTATTTTGAATATTTAAAACTCAAGTTGTTAGTATGGTTTTTAGGATTATTTATCGCCAAAAAAACGTTAAAATGTGTTCTAATTGTACGGCCAGTTCGCCAAGTATTAAGTTTGTCAAAAAAGCAGCTGGAATTCATAACAAAATTAAATTATATAGGGATCTCTTTCAAAGTTATGTCTTAGTTAAATTTCATGGCATTTACCAGTTAACAGAAGTAAAAAAAATAAACAAAACCTAATTAAAAAAAAAGTTATTAATAAAATCAAAAATTAGGAATCTTATGTTCAAAAAGCTGTCCTGCAACGCCAATAGAAAAACCTGCGGTATATTCAAAGTCAATAGTTAAATAAATAGTGCAGGCATCAAAAAACTGTCTTAGAAGCTGCAAAGACAAGCAACATCTAAGCAAAATATCCTTTACTTAACTATGTTAATTGTTAGTAAGAAGGGTTACAATTTATTTTAAGTATTACAATTAAAATTCTATTAAGAAAAACAATGCTGTCATATGTCATATTGAAATTCAAATTTTCACCCCATTTTTTGCATGATAAACCTGTACTTCTCTAAATTTATGGGAGTTTCTATAACATCGTATGTTGAGATCCCGTCACTCGAGAGATAAACAGATGGCTTATTAGTAAAAGGTTGCGACCCAAAGTTAAACTCTGAAGAAGTCAACAGGATGATAGGCGAAACGTCAGCAAGTTCGCAACTAACCAAAGCAGGAGCAGTACAAAATATTTGTAAATAAATTATATTGTTAACAGTGAAGTATTGAGTGAAAGAAAAAAAAAGTAGTAATTTTCAATCTCACCGTCTGGACAATGGGAAACGAGATATGACAAGAAGTAAAATATATTCCCCTTCTTACGTCGCTTATATATTCAAGTGCTAATTGAATCGCACAAATTGCGCATCAGGAGATCCAAATACCTTCAGAAAAATAAAAAGTATAGATTCAATACACACCGTAACGTATCCAAATAATGGGTTAATTCCAGACACCTTCAAATATTTCAGAACTTTTGAAAACTGGATGCAAAATTATCTTTTGAAAATAATCCGGCTAACAGTGTCATTGCAATGTTTTACGTCTTCCTGAGAGAGCTGAAAAAATGCAGTACCGCCCATTTCAAAAACCAGCCAAAACTAACAAAAACCAAAATTTCAGCTTTTACTATTTTTTAGGGAGGCTTTTGATAGGAAGACAGAGTGTTACAATACGTTAAGTTTACCTAGGGCTGTCAAGTTTGGTGTGCCCCACGGTATAGTGCTAAGCCCAATTCTATTCTCTGTTTAAAATAAACAGGATTAGTGTGGTGTGCTTTGCGGATGATACTGACATAATAGTTACAGCAGCATGGGTTAAGGAAATAACGAAAATAAAAGCTTGTTTCTTTATAAACTCTAAATGCTCGATTTTATTTTATTTTTTATCTATTATTATTATTTTATTATGTGCGTTTTGCACTTTTTTACTTCATTTTTTACGTGTTTAATCCAAATTAACATTATCCAATGACATTTATTTGTGCCGACAAAACATACATTTTTTTAATTAATAACCGTGATTCACGTTATGGATCGAATTGAAAGTTCTAGAGAAACAACAAAAATAATTTTTGTATAAAATTTAAAATATGTATATTTTTTTGAGCTCTGCCACGTCAATATGTAAAAAGCGTGCAACAAAAAATGACAACAAAAGGATTAAGTGTAACAGTAACGGGCTTTTAGCATTTTAATTCTTGTTGAGCCACACACTAAGATCCCAAAAAAACACTTTATCAGTGTTGTTAGTTTCTTATATAATAATCAATAATCAACTTTTCCAAATTTGTTAATAAATATTATAGACAAATTAATGACCTGCCAGTGGGGAGTGCGGTCTCCCCTGTGATAGCAGAGATTACTATGAACAGTTTACATTACCAAAGTGCAATTTAATTTTCCAATCCTAAACCAATATGTAGATGACTTATTTGTACTATTAGCAGAAGATAAAATCCATAGAACTTTGGACATATTTAATATTTTATATTTAATTGACTTCTTCTCACTCTAAACGACAAAAAATATAATTAATAGAATATCTCATCCAACTTTAGTTCCTAAGAATGAGAATGTTCTACAAGAAGTGCTGAGTAGCTGAAAGCTTCCTTCGTCCTAATAATACATTAAAATAATAAAAATTTGAAGATGTAATAGATATCACAGTATAAATCATAGAATTTATCTAAAGGAGATTTGCGGTTAAGAATTTTTGGGATGTACTGCAGTTGATCTTACAGCTACTCCAACGTCAGCGAACTTTGTTAACTTTATGGACTTGCTCATTATTTAAATAGAATCAGTGTTTCCTTGAAATGCTTCAAAGGAAATAATTTTAGTTTTGGATATTTTGATAGTACGCGAATTCTTAACGATATGCGGAAAGTAAATAGCACGTAATCGGCGTATATATGCGGAGGAAGGTGATTGTGATTGTCCAGACTTAATTTATCGATTCGGTACCAGGCAATAACAAAATTACTCCCTATATATTCTGACTAATCTAATGCTTTTGCAGTAAAACTTCTATGTATAAATATAATTATCATAGCCATATTGCATCCAGTTTATAATTTTTGTGTAACATTTATCGAACATAACTTTTTTGTTTTTATTATATATTTGAAAATTTATTTGCCTCCAAATGCAGACAATAATCATAATACAATTCAATGGGTTTGTAATGATGATCGTACCAAACTATTTAAAATTTATCAATAACATTTAAAAAAATACACGCTGAAATGGATTATTAAATGATTCCATATTGCACGCTCGAACGGGATATTTTGATGTACACCTTTGTTTCCATCATTTCAAAAATAAAATTTTATATTTAATTATAAATTCAATTTCGCAAAATACAAATAGACTTATAAAGTCTTTTGCCGGCCCATTCGCAAATTACACAGTAAATCGAGGATTAGCGTCAACAAAATTTAATATTTTTGCTCAAAATAATAATAAATGGTATGCTGTCAATTAAAACAAAGTCGCTGTCAGTTGATAGCGCTAACTCATTTTGTTGTTATTCTTCGCCAAATCATAAATTTAGTTCGATTAAAAATTCGCGATGTGTTGCGAAATTAAATAGGAGGGGATTTTATTTTTTTGTCAAACATTTTCAGCGAATGAAATGTTTCAGATAATTTGTTTCATTTGCCTACCATTAATATTTACGGTTATTTACTCCGGCTCTAATTTCACAAATAAAATATTTTAATGGCGAAATCGCAATTTCGATATTTATTTTAACTATTCGATAACATTTTCTGTATTCGTTAGACAACACCCACAAAGCCTTTAAGAGAGCATCGGATAAGTGTGATTAGTTGGTGGTAGGAACTTGGGAAGAGTCGCTTTCAGAAAATCGACCTAAGGATATATTTTTAAAGTTCCTGTATTTACCGTCAGAGGAAGGATGGAGATTTAGCTACCGATGGACATCAGTAGCTTGCAAATAGTGCAAATTTATTTCGAAAATAATGGTTCTATGGAGAATACCTATCGCGCACTACGTCCATTTTATTGTCGATAAAATCGTCCATCAGAGCAGTTAACCGTGGAACGTTTTCGCACCACGTTTGCTCTTATTGAGAACTCGCATCCCCAGAGACGCAGTACGGTGCGTACAGAAGAAGCTATTGCTGCTGTAGAGCATAGCATTGAGGAAGACCCGAATGAGTCCATCCGCCATCGAGCACAGGAATTGGATCTGTGCCCATCCACTTTATGGAAGATATTTAACTCGTGCAAGAATTGAGGCCAAACGATCATCAAGTAAGGCGTAGATTCGTCGAATTGAATTGAATTGAATAACCATGATGTCCAGGAGATGTGGTTTCAACAAGACGGCGCAACATGTCGCACAGCTCGTGCCACAATCGATTTATTGAAAGACACGTTTGGTGACCGCCTAATTCCATGTTTCGGACCTGTGAATTGGCCTCCAAGATCTTGTGATTTAACACCGCTAGACTACTTTCTGTGGGGCTATGTAAAGTCATTGGTCTATGCGGATAAGCCACAAACGCTTGACCATTTGGAAGACAACATTCGCCATGTTATTGTCGATATACGGCCACAAATGTTGGCAAAAGTCATGGAAAATTGGACGTCCAGATTGAATTACATCCGCGCCAGCCGTGGCGGTCATGCCACAAGATTATCTTTCGGATAAATAAAATTCATGTCAATCGAATAATCCATCGTTGTTTTATTGCAACTTAAAGTTCTATACAACGAAAAAAAAACACCCCTTACATTTGAGTGTTGGTCAGCAATTTTTCAAATTTTGTTTATATAAATAAGTATAACATAATGTAATATTGCTTTTGTGTATTTTTATTTATTTCTCCGCTTTTAGAATATTAATAATAATACTAATGATAATAATGGTCTTTATTGAGAATTTAACAACTAACACAAAGTACCAGCAAGCAGGAAATATAAATTAAATTCTCAAAGTGTAAAGTCTAGCAGTCAGATATTCTACATTAACCCGATGTATGATGATATACTATAACAAACAAAACAAGGGAAAAAAAGAAGAAAAAGCACTTTAAATTAAAGGAGAAACCGAATCGATGTAGATATAAAAAATAATCAAATCTTTATACTTCTACGAAATTTGTCGTATACGATTATTGAACAGTTTTTTATTCAGTATTCAAATGCATTTTTTGTTTTTTCGTCGATAGTATTTTTCTAGAGAAATTCTACGATTTCCATTTGGATACTTGATATATTATTTTATTGTCCAGCTGTATAATATGATTTTTTTTAAGGGGGATTGTGCGAAACCATTGCACCACCCTACATACAGTTAGACTCGGTATAATCAATGATATCATATATTCAAAACTGGAGGACGAATTCCAATTTGCATATACAAACCGAAAGTTTAGGGTATAGTATTTCGGGCATTTAACAAGTTTCTGCCGCGCGACCAAAGAGGTGACAAATTGTGTTCACTTTAGGTCAGTGGCGCAGTGTAAATCGAAGACATCTTGCTTAATTTGTTTTTTTATGTAGCGAGCATTTCTCGAGTCATAGTTGGATATTTTGATAAACATCGAAAATTCAATATTTATTTGGAAATATCAGTTTTTAATTTGTTCTTTTTTTTACTTGAAATATATGGAATTTTAATTTAAAAAAGTTACAATTAATTACAAATCAAAGTTAGCAAAAACTAAAAAAATAAAATACCTGTATATGCTTTTTATATATTTTAAAGCCCTATAAACTCTTACATGTCTGCAGCATAAATTCTCGATTGCACCTTACCTTCCTTTAAAATGTGAAACTTTGATTCAGCGCCACTAATTTCTATAATTAAATTTTAGCGATTTCCTATTTTATAAATTCAGCGTGAAAGGTAATAAAATAATTTAAATTTAACATCGTAAAAACAAAGGAAAATATTTTGCTTTTATTTCCTTCGGCCTCATTACCGAACGAGGTACAAATCCGGCGCTCATGGAATAGCGTAATAAATTCGTGTTTCCCGTCTTTAAAAATCTAGCGATCATTAATTTGTTTAATTACAGAATGTTTGTGGTTTTGACATTGTTAATTTACACTAGCAATAATGGTGGCGCGTACACGTTTCTGCATTCTTTTAATCAGTGTTCCGACATTTGCAAATGCCGCGAGTAGTTCAGCCAAACAGTCTGCAGTTTTAATTAAAATTATTTAGCCACCTTTTGCATCACTAAAATTTGGGTCAATTTAGATATGTATTTTTCAATTGTAGCTTAAATCTTTAAAAACGATGTTACAAAAAATGATTTCATTTACACTAATTAAATGAAATACGGAATTTAATATCAAACGCAGCAATTAGAGTTTAATACAGAAAATTTGAAATAAAGTCATAACCAACACTAACCAATTATCCAATTAATAAGTCAATACCTTTATTATCCCACATATTTAGAATACAATCACAGTGCATGCAAGGTAATGAATTGCATTAAAATTTTAGTCAATAACAGACACAGAACACAACAATACAGTGATAACAGACATTAATAGGTAAAATATTTATTCAAAGTAAAAAACAGTTTCCTAGAAGGAAAAAATTTAGTTTAAATTTAAAAATGTTTATATTGTTACACTGTTTTTTAGCTCAGCGAAGAGTTTATTAAGGACTCTAACACCGGTGTCCGTAAAATAATATATATTATATATATTATAATATTATAAATATTTAAATTGTAGTCAAATCAGTATTTTATTTTTTTGTTAGGAAACAATAATTACGCAGCTTTGAAGAAAGTAATTTGCATTGGATTTCTGAAAATAGAGTTCCGTCGAGTTCTAGTCCTAAAAGTTTAGCGTCCTAAATGCCCACAAATTAAAAAAAAAACTTTCTATGTCTGTTTGATCGGGCGGGGACACCGTTGAAATAAAAAAAAAAAAACAGTTTCAGTTAAGCTCAGGACAGGATTTTTGGCGAATATAGAAGATTTGTTGATAGTACCAATGAACTCTTTTTAATGTTTAAAAATGCTATTTCAGTGCAGCAAGTTATGTTCATCAAAAACCGATGCAGGAGGAATGCGTAAGATTTGAAAATAGAATTACAGTAGCTTGTGGAAGTGTCTTTGAAAAAAAAATGCATTGGAGTTAAACTATCTATTTAGTTGTACCCGTGCTGAATTAAGAGTTGCATAACAGTGTGAGGATATTAAGTGTGAATAGCAAAATTGGATGTACCCAGACTAATTAGATGAACAGAAAGTTCCTTAGAAAAAGGAAAAATATAACATGCCTAAACACTGTACCTTGCGGCACGAGTTTATCAACAGATTGGACTTAATTTTTCAAAGAAACTTTCACAGGCTACTGTAATACTTTTTACAAAACTTCTAGATTCCTCCTGCGTCGGTTTTTGCTTAGTCAAAATTGCTGACGTTTCGCCAATCATCCTGTTGGCTTCTTCAGAGCTTGACTGCATCTGGCTCGTATTTTGTTTGAGGGGGCGCTAATGAGGGGTATAAACACTGTCTCGGATGACTGATTTCCAAAGTCACGCTTAAGATTGTTACGTTCTTTATAGATTTCTATAGACTCTCGGACAAGAACTGATTACATGCAAGAATTTTAGTTTTATCAAATAAAATTTTATGCCCGGTTTCGTGAGTGTCGGCAAAACAGCTGATGTGTTTATTTGCCTTAGTCGTAAGGCTCTTTCCTGTTCTTTGGGCCTAGTTGATATTTTTCATCCGGTCTCTCCAATGTATTCTTTGCCGCATACGCATGGGATGCTGTAAACTCCTGGCATGTCAAATGGAATTTTGTCTTTGACGGACCGCAGATGTTGAGAGATTTTTGGACAAGTGGTAAATTTGGTTTTGACGTTATACTTCTTTAGAACTTTTGATATGTGGTTAGTGATGTTTTGAATGTAAGGAAGGACCACAATGGCAAGTGTAGGATTGCTTTCGGTCTCATTGCTATTGGAAGGTTGTGGTGAAGTGTATTTTTTGATGGAACGTTTAATATCTTTAATGTGGAAATTATTAGAGAGAAGAGCAGATGTAAGGTGCTTTAATTCTGTTTTCAGTGACTGGGGCTGAGATAGTTTTACGACTCTGTAAACAAGAGAGTTGTTAACCGATGATTTTTGGACCGGATGGTGATGTGACCATGCATTAAGGTATCGGTCTGTGTGCGTAGGTTTCCTGTAAACACAATGACCCAATGTTAGGTTTGATTTTCTATTGATAAGAATATCTAAGAATGGCAGGTTATTATTAGCTTCCAACTCAATGGTAAAACGTATGTTAGGGTGTATCGAGTTTAAATGTCTAAGATAATCTACTAGAGTTTTCGTAGCGTTTCCATATTTTTGGTTTTAGATGAAAGGTGTCGAGAGGTTTTTTCTCCAAGGCTTCCATATATATATTCGCGATGACTGGTGATAGTGGAGAACCCATAGCTGTTCCCGACGATTGTTCAAAAATTTGACCGTTATAAGAAAAATATGTTCCCGATAAGCATTTTTCAATTAAGGTGAGAAGGTTTGGTTCCAGATTCTCGGATTTTAATATATCTGAAATGATGTCGAGAGTTTCAGGAATAGGAACTTTGGTAAAGAGGGATTCTACGTCGAAACTAACTATTATTAAAATTCTTGTATGTAATCAATTCTTCTACGAACGAAAAATCCGAGAGTCTATAGAAATCTATAAACAACCTAACAATCTTAACCGCGACTCAGGTCTCTACCTGTCACCAATTTGGGAATCAGTCATCCCTCTCAGCGCCCCCCTCATTACCCCCCCAATATGTAAGCAGCTACAGAGTAAAATACGAGCCAGTTTCAGTCAAGCTCTGAAGAAGCCAACAGGATGATTGGAGAAACGTCAGCAATTTCGACTAAGCAAAAACCGACGCAGGAGGAATCCAGAAGTTTTGTAAAAAGCAGATTAAACTTAGGATAATCTGGCACCACACTGCTTACGATTTGTTTCTTCTCCTGCTCCTTATATGGGGGTGGATTATCTCTAAGCCACTTATCGTCTTGATCCCATAAATGTTCTATTGGGTTAAGATCAGGGCTCCACGGAGGCCAGTCCAAGGTGTCAATATTCAACTTATTTAAAAAAAATGTACTACTCCTCTAATAATCTGGAAAACTTATTGGTTTGACGTTAAATGTCATATTTCATTTAATAACCGAGAAAAAAAAAACAGGGAGCAGATGGGGCCATACATTAAATTAGACAGGTACCTAATAATGTTCACAGAAATTCACACAGGGCATGATTAACATTATGTATGTCAGCAGTTCGCGAGAAAATTATCTTTGAAATTGACCTAAATATTAGTAGTCTGCTAAAAAGTCATTCATGGCGAGGTTGTGGCCTTTCATGCGGGCATGCATTAAACAAAAGAATGAGAGAGCACTATTTAAAACTTTTAAAAAATTTCTTCTAGTGTAATTATATTCAATATAAATTCTTTCTGTCATAAAAGTTGCTTAATTTTGGTCTGATAGCGTATCTTTCGCTGTTGTTCGTTCACACGGTTCAGCAAATTAGATATAAAAGAAGATAACAGACAAAAACCGCGCTAAAAGCATCACTCGTCGTGTGCCATTACTGACGCAAAACTCGACTGAAAGGCGACATGTTATATAAATAACTAAGACCGCAGGAAAAATTTATTGTATTAAATTACGGAGGAAAGAAGTTTCTAGTAATTAAGTAAAGGGATCGCTGAATTCAATATTCCTTCATACAACCCAGCCCTCTCCCCGTTCCTTTGGGAAATCGAATATAAACGAACATCTGCTTGGGAGTTTTGGTACAGAGAAAGAAAGGCAATTTTACAAGTGCTCTCCGTTCGCTTCACAACGCAATGGGTTTCAGCGAAACTGCTGTCATTGTTTCATTATTCAGTAATCCTTATACGATTTATGTGCTTGAGCGGGAGATCAAAAGTAACGAGGTTGTGTACAGGATGCGAGCTGATGGTGAGGGCTGCGTTTGAGGCTCTTAATCGTTAATCGATTTCTCTTCGCTTTTAAAGATATGCTTTAGAGTTACCCATAATGTCGGTCAAATATTAAGAAAAAATGTATTCAGTTGCAGCTAAGACGACTCCCAAGTTAGGCAAAATTCTTGACTTATTTGCACATAAGTTTTAATAAGCAATTACGAAAAGATGTTTTTAATAGATTTTACCCACTGATGGTATTTTGATACTTTCGCGTTCCGAGGGCCACGTCACTGAATTGCATAAATAATAGTAGAACATGTATAGCGTGCGTTCATAATCTTCTTCAGTCACTCGTTTATTAAACACATGGACCGTTCGTGCTAAATCAAATTTTATCAATAACATACTATTACAAGTTTTTTAAATATTGCCCTTTAGTAAATGCATAACGTAATTTATCTTACTCTGGAGAAATGCTCTACCAAAGGTGGCTTGTAGTATATTATGCAACAAGTAAAAGGCATTTGAGTCATGAGTTTATTTGGCACGAGCGGAACGAGTGCTTAATAAAAGAGTGATGAAAAAAGTTTACCAAATATGTTGCGTACTATACTTTTAGTTTTGGAGTACACTTTTGTAAAAAAACACGAATACATTGAATGACGTGATTCTCACAATTGACAAGCGTCAAAATTCGAGCGATGGATAATATCTCCGAAAACATCTGATTGCTCCCAAACCCGTGTGATTAATAATCCGGGAATGTCCGTGCGAACCAGCCGTAGGAAACGAAACTGACCTCGTAAAATGACACTTTCTGCACTCTAGATCGGTGTATAACTGGATATTTTGGAGAAGCGAGTAAAAAAGAGTTTTTATTTACCAATTTCAGCAATAATAATTGTTATTGTCAAATGTTTACTCCAATTCCATTCTAAATACTTCATAAAAAATGTAGAAAAATATGTAGGTTATCATGCCAACATTTTGAAATGCCTTTTACATTAAATTTGACTCGTGCATAATATACTATTGTTTTCCGTATATTCCCTAACAAGTGCCATACATCGCAGTATGCTATATACTACTAGTATATTGCATATAATGTTCAAAATATTAAGTCAGTTGCTATTTTCTGTCAAAACTAGGTCAATATAAGAACTTTTAAATCCCACTTTTTATATTGCGTGGATCAATCTATTCGATAAGAAATCAATCTGAAAAATACGTAAAATTTCATATAATTTCTTTATTAATTGAAATAAAGTTGTCGAAGTCTGATAATTATTGCGTTATTTTGCTTTAATATAATGTCATTGGTCTGAAAGAACTATAAAGCCTTTGACGTCATTTTTAATTTATATTTACGGGAAATAAAAGCAAAGTCTTTCGGGCAATTGCACAGCGAGGGGAGAAAATGGCCAAATTTATAGACATATACGGCAGTTTTCGTGCCAAATGTTAACGATAAATGTAACAGCCAATAAATTAGATTCCGCTTTTTCCGTTTATATTTTACCACCGCATCCTAAAATTGTCGATGCTGCAATTGACGTTCAGATTATTTCTTTTCACTTAAAGAAAATTGTTTTACTGCTCCGCAAGATACAATACAAAAATGTAATTTTAATGTTATACAGTATCAATATCTTTTCATTTACGTGTATTTTTTTGCGATTTCGTTAAATATTGGTAGTATTTTTTTAAAGTTGTCTTTACTATTAGGTATCATCTGCGTAAAATAAAATAGTGATATTTATCTTGTAAAAACGAAATCCAAATGAATAAATCACTTCTAATTCCGGATATTATAAAAAGGCTTTACACCTCTGGCCCCCAAACTTCTGCCGTTTTTTTTGTCATCACGGTATTACCCGCATTGGCGCCGCCATATTGTTTCATTATAATAATAATCCAACCCCGATTTATATGACATGGACAGAAAAGTTTATTTAGGTCCGATGGAGAAGAGGGTTACACTTAAGGGCTTTAGTTGGTAACCGCATTCCCTCGAGGGTATTTAAAACCCTTGTCCCAATATGCCATCAATATTCGTCGTTAAAAATTATCATGGAATGCTTTTTGGAAATTTTAATTAAAAAGCGGATCGATATGTTATTACATTTGTAAGTTTTTTATGCCCGCATTGTTTTATGCGCTTGATAATCCTTCTAAGTAGTTTTTTAAAATCGTAAATCTCGCGTTAAAATAGATAATTGTGTGTGTTAATAATGTTGCAATATTCAAGTTCCCCTCGAGTTTTGAATAAAACTGCCATCTTAAAGAGCACAGTAGTAATTTCCCTCGAGACTATAAATTATAAATGGCAATTGCCTGATAAATGTGGTACGGCATTAAATGGGAGGAGGACCCCTCCGCCGACTAAAGCTTCTTGATCCAGACTATTATTGTACTTTCACACTAGAGTCAACATTCCAATCAAAATTGAATGAACCCCAGGTCATTTCTCGAACCACCCTATTGCCGTCCTTCGTATAGCGACATTATTTAACGCGAATGATTCACCCCATTTACATACAACCGATTTATATGTAGAATCTTATAGCTGCCGTTTACGGCGATGGTTTTGCTGTTTGCCATCGTTTTCGACATTTCCGTGTGATAAATTCGTCTCCAACCAAGACCTATGCCTGTGACTAGTTCTATCCCGAACCATACAAAACCAAATTATTTTGGAATTTGCTATGCAAATAAGTGATATTTCATTGTTTGTGTAAATTAATTTTAATGTTTGTAATAACGTTTGATAAAAGAAAATATTTGTAATTTTGAATAGTCGGGTCCTTTTTACGAACTGAAAATTTGCGCGCTTGTGGCACAGTTAGGAGATATATTATAAAGTAACTTTCAGTTATTTCTGTAAGCATTTCCTTTGTGAAGAATCTAATATGTATTGTTTTCAAGGATAACGTTTCACTCATTGAGTGGCATGAATAAAAACGACATTTCTGCTACTACTAGTTGTAGCATTTTACTTCCGTCACACGCCGTGTATTAGTTGCAGTCTTAAAAGGTTTTTGGCCAAACGGCAGTGTTTTGTTTGGTAAAAAACATTTTTTATATCAACAGTCCTTTAAGAGGTTTTCGAATTAAGAAAATGTGATTAAAGAGTCGCGGAATGAAGACCAATAGGATTAACATTTGACGAAAGAATTATACTTCCGATAAACTCAGTAAAAGATGTAGCCATAGGAAAATTGGTAGTGCTCTTTAATAAAAATATAATAAATAATTAAAATATAAGAGAGAAATAAAAGTAAATTGAAAGGTATTGATCATCATCACAGTGGCTTCAAACATTAAAGTCTTAATTCTACGTGTTTGAGCAATTATTCATTTAATAACACTCACGGTAAAGCTGCTAAGATATTAACTTCTTTTATAACTGAGTCAATACCACAATTCCTATTTCAATTGAAGTATCGGCTGGTAAAAAAGAATATATTTCAAATCATGGCACATGAAAGTATTATACTTTTTAGGAGAATGCTATTCGTTTTAGAAATCCAAAAAAAAAGACTAAAAAGACAAACTGGACTATCTACTTATTTGTAAAACAAATACTGTGTAGTAGTAGCAGGTGCTTTATTTTTATTCATATCACCCATTATATTTCTAAAAAGCAAATGTTATAAGCAAATCTTATAAATCTTATAAAGTTTATAGGGTTAACATCCATGCTCTACGCTTCCACTTATTTATACTTATTTATTTATTTTCAAGCGATCAACAGGCTTGCGCCCCACAACAAATAACAATCATAAAAATATTTTAAACTATAAATCCGTGCATAAACCATACAGCCTTGAATTTGTTCACTTAATCTTCGCGCTAATTTACCGAGATGCAAGAAAAGAGAGAAACTATTTTCTTCGAAAATATCGAAAATTCATTTGAAATATTAACAAGGTCTGTTAATTCCATATTCATTAAACACATTCAATATACTAAGCTGTTTTAATTAAATTCAAATCGTCTTGTAGGAGCTCAAAATTAAAAATATTTAGTGTAAAATAAGTAGGTATATTACATTTTAAATGGCTGGGAAGATCAATCAATCTTGATAATCTATTTTCTGCCACATTAATTTATACAAAAACATGACCTCGGCTACTTTGCGTCTTTTGATTAAAATGTGATATATCGAAAATATATGCCATGTTTTTTGTATTTTCTTAAAATTTTTAAAATTCTCGGAAAGATGTAAACAAAGCTAAAATGAAGATAGAATGCCAGGAAGTATAGGTCGGAGGTTCGATCATTACTTTACATCTAATTGCGTATTATTGTCTCAAATTATCATAATAGGTTGAACAAGTGAAATTTGTGATCTAATGTGCGTGAGTAAAAAGGTGCCTTACGTTGGTACTCGGTTGGCGAAGAAATTATTTATTGAATTGTTGAGCTGAGACCTAGAAGCGAACAAATCTGAGAATGATACAGCTACGTTCTCGATCCTGAGTAAAAGTGACATGGTTCAAAATGAAGCGACTACGTAAGCAATACCATAGCGCAAGAAGCAAATGAAGATGTCTTACGTTTGTCCAACATCTAGAATTTAGTTTTAGTGAATATTACCTATTCAATAGATTTCGTGGGCCCTATCCGTGGCTACTGTTGTGTGCTGCAGTGGGTCTGTCGATCGGTCCAATAGTTCATTTTTACGGATCCACTATAAGCAGACTTTCCGATGAGGTTTCGGATAAAAATCATGAAATTTAAAAATGAAAAATATCAATTTTTTATGAGAACTCACTCAGTCAAAGCTTTCCGTGACCCAGTTTTATAAAAACATACAAATTACCAAAAAAATTCTTTATCGTTCTCAAATTTCTGCGCACTGAATTATTGAAAAAAGCAAATTCTATAGCAAACATCGCGGCGACTAAATCGGATTTTTCTCATTAAAATTTATCAGTCAACGTAAATTTTTAATTATCTGTTCGCTTCAATGTCAACCTTGTGTTTTGTCACATAAATTGGAAATTTTATTTTAATCAATTTAATGATGATTGTAAATTTCAGAGCATTGGGGTTCTAGATATAACCGACCGGTTTAATTACACAGCTAAAATGGTAGATAATGGGGTGAGTATATAATACTGGACGAGTCATTATGAATGCGGTTATAGATTTTGAGTGCACGCTAGTCAAACTTTAATAATAATACTGTTTAAGCGCCTTTTCAACCTGTAAAAAAATGTTCTGTGTTTATTTTAAGAAAATTGTATGAGTTTGAATAATTATTTTGAACTGAGGTGGCTTTTACTTGATGAAAATCCGTTTATCAAAATAAATAAGGACTAAAAGTTCATATTTTCACGAAATTATATATTATGACATGACAATTGTTTCGACAGCACCGTGTTTTTATCAAATGTTTTTTGATAAAGACACGGTGTTGTCGAAACAATTGTCATATCATAATATATAATTTCGTGAAAATCTGAACGTTTAGTTCTTATTTATTTTAATAATTATTTTACATTTTTCTTATTTTAATAGCAAATTTATACATATTTTTCTAAAAGAACGAAAATGATTTAATACTGAAGGTTGGTATACTAAAAATATTCTCAAAGATGCGGAATTATTTAAAATTTTTGTTTCCTTTCCTAATATTATAGGTTATGAAAGAGATATTGAAATGCGATTTTCACATTATTTCAAAAATATTGTGAAGCATCTTCTCTAGACGGTTTTATTCAATAGTTTTTTCACCCCAAGTGTTTACGAAAATAACTTTTCGAGATCAAGCCCAGTGCTTTCCTCAATTGTCCAACCAGTACGTTATTATTAGCTATGCTTAGGATATTAAACTCCACAAATAGCTATGAAAGCAATGAAACAGCGACGTCTTTTTACCAAACCTATGTTGGACGAGGAAATAATAAAAGAGTAATTCATCGTTGACGTCTTACCAAAAGTGACCACCCTATAGTTATTAATTTAATTTAATTTATTTAAGATTTTCAAGGGAATTTCTCACTCATTTTACAATTATGAAGAATATTCATGACTAGAAGATACAACGAAAAAGTGAAGTTGAAGAGTCTGTTTTTACTAGATTATAAAATAATGTCTCATAATGCACTGGAAATGTTATTAAATATCCATATCAGTACAGAGTTTTATTTTATATCAATAAAATTGAAAATATTTTTGCCAACAAACAAATCCAATTATCTTGGACGGAAATTGGTGGCCCACGTGTTTACCGAAATTTCTTTAATTCATGCGATGCTAACGGTTCTTTTACGATACCTTCGAGCCAACTCGAGTTCGATTGCCAACTTCGCCACGAAATCATGAATTATTAACCGCGATAATCTCAGCGTGTCAATAATACGACTTACAGAACTACCGGTGAGCATTAATTCATTGGCCTTTGAAACTCGCGAGCCTCAATTAAGATGATGACTTTGACTTCGATTTCTGCATCATGAATACCTAGCCGGGCCATGATTAAAACCCTGTTTCCATTTATCATTCTCCGGATTATTTAGTTTCCGTTTGCGCTCTCATGTTCGGAATTTATTTAATCATTCCGGGCGCGCGGACGTTGGTGGTGCATTTAGCGATTTATATCTGCAATAACGAGATCATTTTTTAAGTGGTTTAAATTGGGAGCTTACAGTCGTTAAGTCGCATATTACCGGGGATATTTCGCATTTCCTAGAATCCTTTATTTATTGAAACACTCAACCCAAGCTAAAATGCCTAAACTTTCAAAATAATACCAAAAATTGTAATAAATACACTAGTGGTTTGAAGAGAAATTGGTAACCCGTTTATTGTGAACACTCGATTATAACCAGCACTTTTTGAAATACACTCAAAAAGTCTCGTAATGTAAATTTTTACTGTTTATGGTGAACTACGATGCTATACAAACAATTAGAAGTGGTATGAAACAAAGTGATATTTGTCGTGAAATAAATTTGCCTAAGGCAACTGTCTCCATTACCTGGAAAAAAAGATAGGATAGGAAGTGAATGCAAATTGTAAAAGGCTCAGAAAATCAGCTCATGAAGGCGTCAATAAGGGACTTTTACAGTGGTTTACCTACAACAGAAAAGAAAATGTTCCCATAAATGGTCCAGTTCTTCAGCAAAAAGCAAGTGAAAATGAAGAGAACAGAAGGAAGAGATTTTGGGTGTTCCAGAATTTGAATTGAACGTTTTAAGGAGAGAAATTGTATCTTTGCAGAAAAAATTATTGGTGAATCTGCATCAGTTGATATTGATGTTCTTAATAACTGGCTCACAACGGTTTGGCCTTATCTTTTTCAAAGATTATGACCGTGACAATATTTTTAACGCCGATGAGACCGACCTTTTCTACAAACTAACCCCTGATAAGACATTGAAATTTAAAGGAGAAAGGTGTGCAGGGGGAAAATTGTCCAAGATTCGAACAATAGTTCTGGTTACTGCAAACATCTCTGGGACAGAAAAGAGAAAGCCGTTTGTTATCGGCAGATCAGTAAACCCAAGATGTGTTAATAACAAGACCCTACCAGTCAAGTACAGGTCAAACAGCAAAGCGTGGATGACATCTGACTTATTTACCGAAGAGCTGCTCCAATGGGATACAGAATTAATGAAGAAGAACAAATAAATTATTCTTCTAGTAGATAATTGTCCAGCATATCCCAATGTTCCGTTGAACCAAATCAAAATGGTTTTTATGCCACCCACCCAGTTCAAAATTGCAGCCCAGGGATCAAGGCATAATCCATGCCCTGCATTGTCAGTATAGGAAGATTTTGCTGATAAAGATGATAGAAGCAATTGATGATGGACATGAGTTTTCAGTGAGCTTATTGGATGCTATAAATTATATTCACCGTGCTTGGCAGGACGTTAGCAAAAAGACAATTGCAAACTGCAGGTTTCTTTGGAACAGAAAATGAATTACCTCTAACTGAATGGCTAAAAAAAGACTCAGGAGATCCCGAAAATACCGAGGAAAATACCGACACCCAGAGCCATTGAAGCAGAGATTAGGAATAGGATTGAACATTTCGACTTTGAAAGTTACGTTTAAATAGACGATCAAGTTATTCCAGCCAAATCTTCGACAGAAGACGAAATTATCCAGTTAGCATCAACAGGTATCTATAAGATGATCTGAACGAGGAGGCTATTAAGGAAGTGTCATGATCATTGCTCTTTCAGTAAAAGACATGACAGAAAACATAATAGAGATTCTCACGTTTTTGGAGTCACGCGACGGTCCTGGGAAAGTTTGGAATTCTTTTTGTGACCTTGAAAGCTATATAATTAATTTTAACTTTTTTAACAGACTCGTACAAACTATAATATCCGACTTGTTTATCCAAGAGTAGGTGGATACATGTATTTTTTTAGTTTATTTTTTTAGATATTGTTTATTTGTTCTGGTTCACTTGTATACGTAGAAAAATGCTAGTGTATCATGGCCTTTTTTACAAAACAAACGTAAATAATATTATATATTATGTAATAACCTCCATTCATCGGGTGAACAAAAGTTCATTTATTGCTTATAGTAAACCTCGGATGCCGCTAACCAATTTTGATGCAAATTTCGAGTTCTCTATATCCCGACTTCACTGTATATAAAAGGAAGTAAAAATACTTATGTAATCTTATGTCGGAAAGCATTGTTTGATAGGTTTTGGAAAAAAAAAGGTCTTTCAATCGAAATAAAACATTGATTAAATTTTGCTTTCAAACAGGAATTATTATGACCATGTGGAATGATTATCGCTATTCAAATTCCAATTAAGCGGTTATTACCCACCGAAAACTAAACAAAACAAACGAAATCCATTTTGGAAGTTGAAAAATTGCAAGTAGGTCAAAAAATGTAAATTTTCGAGAATCACATTTTTTACCGGCTTTATTTGAAAACGATGTTTTTCTATAACCCATAAAAACGTCTTCCGATTTCTAAATTAGTTTTGTGTGTGTTTAGTTTAGAATCATTAGATTTGCTACTGAAACAATATGAAGTGATGCACAAAATTATAAATAATTTTTCTACGGGCCTTCGAAAAAATAATCCGAAATCACTACTGGAATTTCATTCTTTTTTCTGCCATACATGATTTTAATGGTGACATAGTATACATTGCGTTCCGAATGAGACAGTTGAATGAAATATAAAAACTCAATACATGTGCCTTGTACCTTAAAATATTTGTTAAAATGTGCTTATTGAGGATTTTTTTTTAAATGCAGTAAAATTCTAAATTCGCTTGTATTTAAAGAACGTAGTATTTACAGTTAAATAAATGTAGGGCACGGTTTCTTTCTTTTTTAAAACATCATTTAAAAGGCAAAATTTAAGTTTTGGTTTAAATTTTTAAAATAAAGAACAAAATGTTTGTTTCTGTGTTGGTTTTTAGGTTGATATGATTACGGGTAAAATTTTAACTAATTTCAATTCAAACTTAAACAAAAAATCCGAAATAATGAAAGCATGAAGGCATATTATCATATTACTCCGGGCAAAATGCGTCTAAACGAACTATACAATTTGATTAATCAGAGTTTAGAGTTTATTTACATTGTGCGGAGTTGTTGTTAACTAACAAAAACGTTATGGATCCGTTACAGAAATGCATATTATACAATAGATACTTACTTGCTGGTAACTAAAATTTTACTCCTAGTTAATGGTTAAATTCACCTGGCCGAAAGACCATTTTGGTAACTTCAGCAAGTGAACTTTAATAACTGGAATTTGAAATATAATCACGAGATTGATTCTATCACGGGTGGAGTTAAAATTGATTAAGTTGATTTGGGTTTCGATTATTTTTTAGCTACAGCCTTCTTTATAAGGATAAGTTTGGTTTAGAGTAAAGAAATGGTGTGTCAATAATTGTATATTTAGTTCAAACCATATTGCAATAATCGTTTCTATCAAAGATTTTGATATCACAATAGCAAGACAGAGAACGTGAGTTTTAGTTGTTGATGGTAGTTCAACTTGCGTTTTCATTTATTGACCTTCAGAGGCAACATACACGAATATATTGAGCCTTCTGACATCAATCACGAATGGTACAATTGACTTGTGGTTAGTGGCTCTTAGTTACTGAGTTCAAGATATCCATCCTTTATTTAGTTACATCTCAACGGCTTAAACTCTGATTGCATTTTTCCCATTGTTGCTGTGCTGTCATTAATTCCATTTTCTTTGTTGATTGCAATAGTAAGCATAATGACAACTCCATAATTTTGGGTCTTTTTTCATTTGCATTTGCTGCTCTTTTCGTCCAAGAAACTCTACGTATGAAAGCCTGGAGACTTTTCAAATAATCTCTGTTTGTTGTTTATGACTGTATCCCTTAGAGATAGACTGGGAAAACTTACATCTGGCTAATCTGTTCTTAAGTCTGATGTTTATATCTCTAGAGCAGAATACTTTCCTCCAGTCTCATTCAATCCTCTCATTTTCTCGACTTTCTTATTCACTCTCTTAAAACTTAGGCACAGCATTCTCTGGATACTTCCTGTGCTGACAATCAGAAGTTTTTTGATATTATATTGACGATTGTTTATCATTCTTTGTGGTCCTCACTACTCTGGTCTAATGCTAAGGTATCGTCGCCAAAACGGATATTAATAATGAGTTCACCGTTGGTCACCGTTCCAGTTGTTCCTCGAGATATTGCCTTTTGCAGTGAGTAAGTGAGTAAAGATTATAATGTAATACAATTTTGACATCGTCTTCGCCCTCTCTAAAGCAGCTCTCGATTAGTTATTAGTTAATATCATGCCATTTCATATCATACGGTTGTAAAGCAAGTGTTATTTATCGAGGCTTCTCCTCCAAATATACGCATCGTATGATTGGCACCAGGCTATGATAATATAATGGTCTCAATGTTGACCAAAATATAATTAACACAGTCAAAAATGATAGAGTCCACATTCTGGCCATATTCTGCATCCTCAATAGGCCATAATTTTCATCGTGTTATTATCAGTACATAAAAGCGATTCACACATTGCAAATTTTGTTTGCCTAATCGGTCCAAATTTCCGTGCTGCCTAATAATTCATTTTAATCATCAAATAATGGTGCAATCTAACTCTATTTATGGCGTTATTCGTGCCGCCATTTTTATTTATCAAGAAATGCCGAAATACCCCAAATAGATCGTTGCGAATATGTGGGGCTTTTATCAACGACCGCAACCAGGGACCTATAATTTGCGCATTCGAAGATAAAATCCATGTTGTTGCTCTCAGGGTTTTGATATTTGGTTCATTGGGATGATTGATGCACCTACATAGTTATGGGTAAAATATACAGGGCTTTGTCACTTGGGAAATATAGTCACGATTTCACAAGAAGGCTTTCCAAATTGGCTCTACGGCATTGTTTATGTGATTCAGCACAGTGTAGCGGATGTTCGCTTATAATTTGTTATTTTTTACATAAAGGCACAAGTAAAATTTACTTTTTGTAGTTTTATCCGAATTATTAGGATCACACGCTAACAAAAAGAAATAATACACACGAATTTATTTTTCCTGGTGAGTATTTTTTTAATGGGACACTTTGTTTAATATATAAGAGGACAGGGCGTTTTTCCTACTTTAAAAATGTTACTTAAATTGCTAAAAATGTCCCCGAATAATCCCTGATGTTAGAGAAACATTTTTTATGTTAATTCTTTATTATTATTGCTGTTGCTATTGCTATTGTTATATATAATAATTCTATATATTATAACATACTGAAGCAAGAAGGAAATAGAAAGAATTATGCTGAACTTATAACTTCTGGATTAATCTGTAGCTAGCGACTACGATACTATGTTATTATAAATTATTATAAATTAAAAATAAAAAAAATGGCTATGGATAAATTAAATTGTTTAAAAAATAGGAAACAGACGTTAGCGATTACCACCAACACTCAGTTCACTTAACTGTTTTCTTTATGTATAATGTTCATAGATCCTAGGTATATTACAATATTATTATTTAATTAATTTTCAACTGGTAAAATTAAAAAATTACCTATACCAAGCAAATGTCTAGTTAGTGCTTGCCTGGAAAAATGTTTATGCATTAGTAGAGTAAAATTTCTTCTTTTAGAACATAATTTTAACTATAGAATTTATTATGTACACTTTATATAATAAATATATACCGACAGTTTGTATTTTTTATTAATTTATACTTTTAAACGTAATCCGCAAATTGATCAGTGCGTGAACTTGAAAGTTGCCCGTAAATTTATTCGATAAAATAACGCGCGTCCTGGTATATCTCGCACCAACTCGTCAACTGCAAGTATTCGTGGAGATTTACGACGGTTTGCAAAAAGTTGGCTTTTAGGGGGACATCAAAAGAGAGGACCTTTCAGACTATTCGTTAACTGTGATTTCATCGTCTCCTGCGAGTGTCCAAGGTCTGGTTAGTGCGACCAATATCGTAAAGTAAAGTAAGTAAGTAAAGGTACATGGAAAAATATTTGTAGAATCATAAAATTCCGAATGGTTTGAAAAAAAAATTGACGGTCTACAGGTTTTATTTGATCGTGTAATGCAAGGGGTTTTGTTGAAAGAGTGGTAAACCTTATAAGATAAATCTGACAAGAGATGAGACAATTCTTACGTTTATTACTCCTTCACTATGTCTCAGAGTTCTATCGGTTTTTTGTTACGAAAAAATTACTTTCAAGTCGGATTTTACGAAGATATTGAAAATTAATTATTTACACTTTTCAACACAAAATCGCAAGGTTAGAAAAAAATTTGAAGTTAAATTTTGACATTGTTGTATAATAATTAACAGTCATAGAAAAAATTCTTGAAAGTCCTTTTTCAAGTTTATTTAAAATTATTAGTTAAGAGGATACTTAGTGTTATCAAGAATGTTGAAATAGAGGCATTGGGCACAAGAATTGCCAAGATTCCTCCGCAGAAAAACACCATGGTTGGTAATGTCTATAAAACCGTAAGAAATGAAGGCAATCAGTAGATAAGATATGTCTATGGTCAACAAGAGAGAATTCGGGAAATGATCCCAAATAAATAGAGAAAAAAAACTCTCTAATACTTCTGCATTAACAACAACCTAGATAAAAATAAGTGGATTGTCTATTTTACACTTCGCCACTCTGGTGTAGTGGAAGAACCAAGGAATCTTGACCACTCCATAGATTTAATTGGGAGATGCAGAAATAATAGAAACAATCTAAAAATTAAACAATTGTAAATCCTCTCGTGAATATGATATAGCAAAAAGAGTTAAATTTGATGTATCTAAACTATGAAAAGAAATCATATTGAGAAAATACCTCTTGTAAGATACCAAGGAATCCAGCAGAGTGTTATTCTAAATTATTAGCATTGAAAAAGCTTTCCTAGAAACCTATAACGTACCAACGCGCCTAATTAGACTAATCCAGGAGATACATACTAGGAATTTGCAAGGATCAGGGGAAAACTTGCGCGAATAATCCCATTTAACCCGGGAATAAGACAAGGTGACTCATTAAGTTCATTCTTATTCAATAATTATCTTGATTAAGCAAGCCAGAGATGGACTGAAGTAAGAATGAAGATGTGAGAGATCAGTGAAAGATTCAGAAAATAGGCTCGCGGGTTCAAACCAGCAAGGCGGGAATGAACCCGTATTAAGAATGAATGTATACTGGTTGATTAGTTAGTTAGTTAGTTATATAGTTAAAATGAATTTAGACCGGTTGGTAACAAGCATTAATAACAAGGCCCTTTTTAAAAAGAGAAGTCATAGTCGATCAAGAAAGAGCTGGAAAGATGCGTTTAATTAAACAAGTCTTAGATCTATTAATAATAAAAAGAAAAAGTGGAAGATATCTCAACAAAACAGATAATTTAGATGTAATCTGTTTTAATTTTCTCAAATGATCGATAATTTTTCAATACTTTCCTTCTGGCGACACACCAAATATCAAATAAATACCAAAAAAATAGATGTCCAGATTGCTTCCGCTATAAAATAGCTATTGAACCACCCTGTATATTGCCTATCTGCTATAACAACAAAAGATAGTTCAGAACGTAAAGAATTATTGTGGTAAATTTGCGTATAACTGACAACCGGCTCGTAATTTTAAAACCGCACTCTGTAGATGTCATAAACTGGAATCCGGATTTTTAATGCAGCTCGAATTGTTGTAGAAACACTCATACTGGAAGTGCTATTTCATGTTAAACCACGATTCTAGAGAGCCGCCCGTTAATAATCTGATTTAGTCCGAACTTTATACGGCCACAGTGAAACTTCATATCGAGACCAGCAACTTTACTTGGTTAGCGGACCGCCATTATGATAATTACGGGCTAGGGCAAACCACCGCGTTTATCGAATGTTAAGCTGTGTTTTAAGCTATATTTTCTTAAATATGTTAGTGTGAAATATTGGAAAAATTCAATAATTCTATAAGAATTATAAGATTTTAAAGGCCGTTTCAAAAAGAGAGAAAGCAACACACCATACGACCAGTCTGGAATAATGGATATCGCTCAATATATTTAGATACTGAAAGAGACCAATCATGTGAACATTCGTGGTTTCTTGCCTTTATTGTCAATGGGTTGACCTATTCGTATATGCAATGATTTAGGTTCAACATTTATACATCACCGTGAGTACTGAAACTTCGGGTTGACGCTTGACTGTTTTAATTGGGAAGAAACTCGAACTATTTCCCATTTTTAATCATTTTAAAAAATAAAGTGCTGTTAATAACACCATTTCAGTCACGAACGGAGCGAGTACTAGATAAACCATTAACTGAGAAAGTTGCATGCTATAAAATTTTAACAAAAAATTTGAAAATTACTGGTCAAATCCCTTATTTGTTGAAATCAATAGATTGCAAGAAACAGTATCTCATGTATTATCAAAATTTCCTGTAAATTGATATTACTTTTTATATCAAAACTCTTATTTACTATGCCTAATGTCGATCTGCAAATTCAATTTTAAAATTTCCTGTAAATTGATATTACTTTTTGTATTAATTACTGTAATGTCAATTTGCAAATTCAATTTTCATTAATTTTTCTCAAGCACCCATTAGGCCAAAGATTAATTCAACTGAAGCAAAATATTTTACATAACCTTACATTTTCACGTTGAGCCCACAAACTTTTCTAAACAAAGATATTTTCAGTAACTTGCTAATACCGAGTATACAATTTGGCCAGCAATAAACAGGCTGTAGCTTCAGCGGAAGTGGTCCAAATTTACTGTACCTATTTAATGTAATTTAATATGCAAGTAAAATGTTCTAAGTCGTCCTTACTCATTTTTGGGTATTTTATGTTTTTTTGTATTGAATGTAATAAAAATTGCACTGGGAAACTGTGTATTATAAATGTCAATTTAGTTACCGAATTTATTTTTTCTATGTATGTATGATTTTTTGGGTTCATGTTATTTGAAAACAGCACGAATACATTTACTGAATGACCGTCATCCCATCGCTTCCAAGTCCGATTAAGGAAGCATATGTCTTAAAGTAACACTTTCCGCACGCTCGGTGGGTGTATGATTGGGTATTTTAGAGAAATGAGTTGAAAAACATAATTTTCGCCATATGAAATTATCCGTCCCTGTCTTATCTTTTTAAGTAGGATATATAAGGATATAATGGTCCATTTTTTATCAAGTATATAATAAACTGAAACAAAACGTATTTTTTCACAGTTCGCTGCTTCTAGTTTTTCATTTCAAACATCCATAATGACGGTATTATTTATTTTAAGATGAATTAACTTGAACGATATAAGCCAACCAATATTATCGATAAACACAGAGATACACCTTTTTGCACCAGTTACTTGCAGAAACTTGGTCTAACCGAGAGAACATAAATTTCATCCTCGATTAAACATCTCCATTTCTACGTAATCCAAATGGCAAAACGTAAATGCAGGATTATTGTAAAAACACAAACTAAAATTAATCTCGAACGCAAAACACACTGCGGACAGTTTCAACTTCAAATCTTGAGGTAACATTAAATTCATTACTGCGCTACCATTATTTACTGCGGCAATAAAGCTTCTGGACTCGGAAAAGATTTATGGAGAGCAACAACGTAGAAAATATGTCGCAGATGAACGCCTACCTTCGCTTCAGAAGTTTGCAAGGCGGCGAAAATACTGCGGTTATGTAGTATTTGCGGTTGTAAGGAAAATTTCACTGGGATTCTTTAGCTAAGCTTTTTCCACATTCCTTTGAATATTAAAATTTAACTGAAAATAGTGAGCAAAGTACCATCGTATACTCCGGGCGCATGAAATTCGTTTTTTCATTCGATTTAATAAAAAAATAGTTAAATGTGTTGTACAGTTTAATCCACATCTAGGCAAATAGGAGAGTAGAACCTACTGGCACATCACCGTCTCCTTTCTAATGTGCCTGTCTTGCTGTGGTACCACCTCTGTTATCGGTTTCCGAAATGAGGGACCCACTGTTTGCTTGCTCGTGCTGACAGAGCGATTTATGAAACGGTGCTCGTCGAATTGCCGGTTTGACAATAATATCATACATATTACAAGTCAACATGATGGTTCGTATTGATATTGTATTGTTTTGTATTGTTTTGTACGTCAAAATGCATCACATCAGATGCGCCATACATTTCTGTGATATGATATGCTTGTTATGCGACATTTTGATGTTAAACTGTTTTTGTAATATAGTATAGTACTCTTTGTAATAAATTAGCCAAAGCCAACTATTTTGGAATCAAAAGAGAAAGTCACGTTTCATCATTGATGTAAATTCCTTGCATTCATCAATTCCTATTGATTCTATCTTTAGAAGCCACACATTATCATGGTAAATTTATAAGGGGTGTTTTTTTTTCGATGGATTATTCGATTGACATGAATTTTATTTATCCGAAAGATAATCTTGTGGCATTAAATTTTAAATATGATTTCTGGCATATGACCGCCACGGCTGGCGCGGATGTAGTTCAATCTGGACGTCCAATTTTCGATGACTTTTTCCAACAGTTGTGGCCGTATATCGGTAATAACACGGCGAATGTTGTCTTCCAAATGTCAAGCGTTTGTGGCTTATCCGCATAGACCAATGACTTTACATAGCCCCACAGAAAGTAGTCTAGCGGTGTTAAATCATAAGATCTTGGAGGCCAATTCACAGGTCCAAAACGTGAAATTAGGTCGTCACCAAACGAGTCTTTCAATAAATCGATTGTGGCACAAGCTGTTGCGCCGTCTTGTTCAAACCACATCTCCTCGACATCATGGTTATTCAATTCAGGAATGAAAAAGTTAGTAATCATAGCTCTATACCGATCACCATTGACTGTAACGTTCTGGCCATCATCGTTTTTGAAGAAGTACGGACCAATGATTCCACCAGCCCATAAAGCGCACCAAACAGTCAGTTTTTCTGAATGTAACGGTGTTTCGACATACACTTGAGGATTAGCTTCGCTCCAAATGCGGCAGTTTTGTTTGTTGACGTAGCCATTCAACCAGAAGTGCGCTTCATCGCTAAACAAAATTCGCTTATACAAATCGGGAACAACGGCAATCTCGTTTTGGACTCATTCGATGAATCTACGCCTTACTTGATGAATTCATGATGAATTGCCAAACCAAACTGAGAATAAATCACTCGACAGCTGTTAAATCGGTCGCCATCTTGAACAGTAATGCCAACTTAAAGTTCTATACGTCGAAAAAAAAACACCCATTACAAGAACAGTTCTATGATAGAAAACGTTCGGTGCTGTACAATTCTTTTTCAATAAATAAATTCCTCTTGTATATTTTAATGTGCACAGTAAAATTCATATTGACGCACGATATGTGTTAAAAATATGACCGCCTCTTCTTTATAGTAAATATCTACCCAACATATGCAAAACTAAGATAGAGTAGTTTGAGAATGCATTTGCGAGTAGTTTCCTTCTATATGCTGAGATCGATACATATTTCTAACCGGCATCAGTGCGTAAAGTGTCAATTTAAGATGTCAGCGACGCTAGAGAGTTACTTTTTTGCCAGATGTATTCCAAAACTCATTGCACACAAGACTAAAGACTAAAGTGACATTTACCAAACTTGCATATTTACTACTGGGATTTTGTGTATTTAATAGTGTGGTTTATATAAAATATATTATAATGCTAATGTTTAAACTGTGAATCCTCCCAGGGCTTGCATTTTTTAATTAAAACAGCCTGAAACATTGTCCTCTAAGATTTTTACAGGCGCTAATTCGATAGATGTTACGCCATCTTTTGTTTAAGACAGTAACGTAAATATTTTTCCGGGTCGATGAAACAGAATATTTGGCATACATTATGCTTCATGTTGTCAGACGGGTCGTAAAATGTCGGAGTAATCGATTCTGCTTGTCACTCACTTTTTACCTGTTGATGAACATTTGTCAGCCCCTTGGAGAACGTAGAGCAGAATAGAGTAGACATTTATTCATTAATACCAATAATAATAAATAAAAATATTATATCTATAAAACAAGGAAATAAAAAATACGTGAAAATACCAACATAGAGTCAAAGTGTATCACCGAAAACAAGGTTTTTTATTTGTCATTGTTATGATTTTCTTATTCAGACAGGTTTCAAGAGACATTCGTTTTCAGTAAAGATTATAAATATTTTTTTAGAAATTTATTTTGCTTTACGTCTCTCAGAAAGCGTTTTATCGTATGTTTGTCCGGAATATAACGGTGATTTTTTTACAACAATAGTTATCATTTTTTTTTACTGAAACCTATTTTTGTTTCTTCTTGGGTAGGAATTAGTGTCAGATCTTGTTAAAAACATCCCTGCTGGACTCTAGTGGTTTTAAATAATTTAGGTATGTAGTCTACTGCTCTCTTCCAAACTTATGATATCATAAGACATTATTGTACGACCAAAATTATAGTGCATTTATTGCTTTGACGTTTTAAGTATTTCACAGTACCTTAACCGCAAACCATGGCAGGACCGTGTTAAAACCCAGATATTTATAAACTTGAAATTTTTATTTGAAATGTAAATGGACCGTTTTAAATTTGATTAAGCATTGATACTGCGGGGTATTTTCGAATACGTAGAAGCGTTTATTTTAACATCAGCAACATATTGCAATTTAATCTTAATTGCAATATGGTCATATATATCGGGGGTATTTGAATGTGATCCCTCCAGTAAGTACGTATTTATGTACCTCATTCTTGAGGCTGTTTTAACTGGATAGTTCAAAGGGTAAGGGTAAGTATGTGTCGATTAACAACATTCTTCTTTTTGTACTTTTGTGTCTTCTGCATAGTTCTTCGATTTGTAAACAACAACAGTCTTTTTTAAGGCTATAGATTATATTCGAGGTAGATAAAGGTAGGTCATAAGAATACAGATAAATATTTATTAGAATCTTACAATTAAACATTTTTTGAAGGTTCCAGTTTTTTAACAACTGTTAGAAGAAGACGTGGAAAACAACGCAGTCGAACCTAATGACAATTTAGAAGACGAACTAACTCAGCGAATAAAAAACGGATCCATTTGTATTCGGAAGCTAAACAAATTGTTTGGAATGTTTAAAATTTTATAAGAAATTCAGAAGGGGAAGTAACAACGTCAATAAAAACCAGTGACATAGAACGTAATAAATTGTTACTTTGTACTAGTTTTTTTTGTACATGTTTCAAGAATTGCTCGGCGAAAAAGAAGGTTTTGGAGTAATAAACAGTAGGCAAAGTTAATCACAATCAACGTTATAATTCTGGTCCACCTATACCGAATATACTGATGAAGGAGAAAGTATATTTAAGGAACATTTCAATGTGAATATAACAAAATATGAACTATTAAGTTTTTTTTGAATTCGTAATTTTTCGTGAAGAAAAGCGTAGGTTATCATTTAGTAACATTTACCTTGGAAATACGTTTTAGTTTACCGTACTGTAGGTATGTAGATTTAGTGCAACCGTTATTAGCAAGACGAATTCAATAGATTTCTGACTTCAAAAATAATGGCACAGATCGAGATAAAAGTTGAACGCTCTAGGATCGATCCAGCGATCACTATGAGCAAAGAATCACTACATACATCATTAACAAACCCTGGAAAGACTTATTTAATGCTCACCTTATTCGAAACCGAAACACAAGGCCACAACAAGGTGTGAAGATTCCTTTATCGCAACTAATTATATCTACAAATTGGGTTCTCGGTAATGATAATGTTGCGCATCGTTAATTAGTCCTTCTTCAACAAAAACTGAGCGATCGATAAGAGCCCCTTAAGCATACCGCTTTCGTCATTTCGACGTTAATAAATTATATGAAAATATCGAACCCGTTTTGATTAGGGGACCCCTCTTGTAGCCATCGTGCACCCCTTCTATTCCCAAGCCCGGTTTGTTTGGCTTTCATTGTCCTTAAATTAATTATCTGTTATTCGGATAGGTAATTTACGTTAATAACGGCACAAACGAAAATGGATGGTTCCGAGGGAAATTATTTTTTCTCCATGTGTTAAATAAAAAATACCTGTGGGAGTGTAATTAAATGAAAAACGCAAAACAAATTGTTTTGCAGTTTGAACCCGTTTTTCGCGTCAACGCATTCAGGCTTTTTCGGGGCATTTTAACCAACCGTTGTGTTTATTTGCAGGGTAACGGAAAAACGTTTTATCGAATTTTCTGCACGTATTCCGATGGTTGACGTTATTTCCTATTTTATTGATTTAATTCAAAACAATTGAAAAAGGTGTTAGTTTGCCCCCCCTCAACATTTATATCTAGAAAAATCATTACTTCGTTGAGGCGATGTATTAAAAACAGTTTATATGGAATTTCAAATTCTAAGATCTTGTAGTTTTCCGATATCTGGTTATAATGGTATATGAAAACAATGTCGCATAAAAACAGTCGGACTTAAAGTACGTACCGTTCGTTCAATTTATCTTTTAACCTTTTTGTTTTTAGCTAAACTAACCAAAACAAAACACTATCAATTTTCTGCCCTATAAGCCTTCATCATATATGTGTTTAATAGAATATCTTCTTCGGATTACAATGATGTAACACACTTTATATTTTAGTCTACTCATTTTTGACAAATCGGAAAAAATAGGAAATTTTTCATAATTTCAAAGAGTGCCCTGACTAACAAATAAAAATATGTTCATATTTAATATATTAGTAAACAACGTTGATGGTTGAATTATTATCAATTATTGTGAAAATGGTTTTTAGCGAATCCGTGAAGTGATATGCTTCAAGTAAACTTCATGAATAATCAGATTTAGATTGATTTAAAATAGTTAAAGAATTTTTTACTTTAATGTGTCTTGTCATTTTTAGTGTTTTTGTTCTACTTTAATTTGAAAATAATTATTGTTGTTTGCAGCCATTTAGGGCACTCTTTGAAAATATATAAAAATTTCACATATTAACACATATATAATACACAGGTTGTTCCATTCAAAAAAATATGATGTAGGCTTATATAAACTGATAGTATTTTGTTTTATACGTCACTTGAAAAAAAAAACTTGGCTACTATTTTTTTTTGTTTACCTTCATATCTCTAAAAGCAAAAAAGTTACAGCCAATTAAAATGTTATCAAGATAAATTGAACGCACGGTACAGGGAGACCAAATTCGATGTTCTTAGAGATTTTAGGTACTTTGAGCAGAGATGGCTAAAACTAAATTCGTTCGAGCTCGGTGAAATTAAACAATTGACTCCGGGTACAACTTAACTGAACTGAAAATTTATGTAATCAAAAATAATATTTACATAATTTACGCACTATTGTTCACTATACACAAGTACTAATAATTTTTATAACGTCTGTTTAATTATTTATTATATTTCTGCAGTGTGCGATTTACCTTTTTGACTGACTGGTCAGAGGCCGGCGTTTCGTCTTTATAGTCGTTTTCTTGAGATGCGGCATTTAGAATCACGCTCCAACTTAAGCGTACGAATATTCGGCTAACTCGGAACAATTTAAAGTATGAAACTAGAAGTGAAATGAGGTACTAGGTGGTCCATGAATAAATGATTGAACGATTGAGTGATACCTCAATAACTGGATGTTTTAGAAAAAAAACAGTCTTAAAAAAGTCTTTAAAAGAATATCCATCAAAAATCTTTATACAAGAAAACAAATACAAAGTAAGGGAAACCTTTTGAAAATTGGCCTAAACTACAACAAAAGGTTAAAAAATGCACCTATCGATGTAACAATTCCTATTGTTTTGTTATAGGAAATTATTTTTATTAATTTGAACACATGTTATTTTTGATATTTTTAAATGTTGCTATTATTACGAAAGAAAGCAATCGATTCTATAGTGCAAAAAACGTTACAAGTATACGGTCGCTTAGTTTCCCATCCAAATCACTGCCTTCGATTCAAAACTGCGTCCGTTCAAAAATTTCGTTTCAGCTACTACCGAGTTGAGTTCAGTTATTTTGTCTATAAATATATGCGCGTTAATCTATTGTCAGGATAAATGACGACCTGGAATTTGGCGTTGCCTGTATTTTTGCCGAAAAGTTAAATTGAACTAGTTTGATATATTGCCAATAGTACGACCTAATTTCAAGTCTGGGTCTATGTTAAAATTTTGCGTATTGCGTGATATTTTATTTTTCGCTTTACCTTTAGACTTAATGAGTGTCCTTAAGTTGACAAATTGAATTTAAAAGTTTGCGTTTTTTAGTCGTCTTTTTATGACCGCACATTTTAGTTTTTCTACATTTTTATTGGTAATTTTCCCTTATTCTAAATTCTCGTAGTTCGATTTTTTATTTTTCGCTTTACCTTGATCGCTGTTCTCAATTTCACATGTTTTGGTTTTTGGAGTGTCCGTAAATTGATAAATTGAATTTTAGAGTTTGCGGAGCATTCGTTACCCTGTAATGACCATATACAACTTCTTTTTTTCTGAATTTTCATTGCAAAATTTACTTATTTTAAAAATGTTAAAAATAGTTTCAGTTGTGAAATGCATGTTTTTCACATTAGCATATTTTTTTTTGTTTTTGAGTAAATTTTGTTTGAAATACAGCTAAATAAAGCAATAATAATATAACAATTTTGAATGGTTTTACCGCGTGTATAAATTATTGATAAATGTAGCGTGTTGCGACTTTCGTGAACCAAGGCTCCTTTACAGAGTTTTTTTGAAAATGTTCTTTAGACACTCTTCGTAGTTCGGTTATGCGATAACTGAAAGTATGGTTGGTTCAGTGACATAATCAGTTCTCCTCTGAAACTCACAAATTTTAATATATGAAGTAAACTTTTTTTTTCAATGTAACAGCATCTTTATATAATATTATTAGTCTTGTTAAGAACTGTTCTATAATATGTATAGCATATAGCATATATTTTTAATTTTATTTTTTTTTATGATTTGGCAATTCAAAAAAGGTTTCATCATTTGAGTCAGCTTCTGCTCGGGAAGAGTAACATCTACAAAACAAACAAAAAATATTTTGCCCGCTCTCTATAGCATTCGTTCGTTTATTTGTTTGATTCTTAACCGCGTAGGTCGGCCTATAGAGAAAGCAACATTTACTTATTAAAACAAGTGGCACCGGAGTGGCATAAACGTATTTACTTAAAAGCTATCCTGCGGCACGGTTTCCATCTCAACTTTGAGCTTTTACCTCCTTCACTTCGTATGAGAAATATCCTTTTGAAAAATTACTCCCTAATGCTTCGTATTTCGCACCGTTTCTGTTACACCAAAACTTATTACATTCATTTCTTAGAAAATTACCGCTTATGTTGCTACAAGCTGCTCGAAAATGGCGACGCAGTGTAATATTATTTACGTGACAGCAAGAAATTTATGCTGGTTTTTACTATTCCCGTGGAGTCTAATTACCCCCAGCACGTAGTATTAATTATTTACCAAAATATATTACAAACTATACATTATTACAGTACAATAGTTTTATTATATATTACAGTCCTTAATATATGCAGGTAATCCATTACATTGCTTAAAAAATGTAATTTTGACTAAAACTGCTACTTACCTTGTCTAAAAGTTATTTTTGGAGAGTGTAGTACATAAATTAAAAATCTCTAACTAACCTACAATTGCTTACAACATGTTGAGGAACTAACTGGTTCAGCATTTTGAATATAAACGACATACTAGTAAGGGTTCTAGTCTTTTTAATATTCAAAACATTAGTCTCACGGAACATTGCAACCCTATTATTATACTGATTAGAGCCCAGTATGATTTTTAAAGCTTTATCTTGTAATTCCTGTTCATTCTGAACAGCAAAATCGAACAGAAATACAGTTGCAAAAATTATTCAGTGAGCTTGGCCGACGAACTCAAGTGTTATGATGAACGACCTAAAACATTAATTTTTGTTGGTCACCAATCATACGACCAGGATATTTAAAGCGATTTACAACTTCCAAACTTTCATTATTTATTTGCGTCTGCAAATTTAAATTCATATGTATCCTGCTACTTCTATACCTAATAAACATTACTTTCGCTTAAGGACTTATATGGACTGTATGATAAAAACCGAAAAGAGATGGAACAGTTTGAAAAAGAATTTACTCACTCACCTCAAGCCTTTCTCGAATCGGTAAAGAGGGCCCTCTTTTCTTCAGTTGCGGAAAATCATGGACGTTTGCGATCACTATTTTCAAATTACACCCCACGGTTATATAGACACGACGGGACTAGTTTGGCGATAGGGTATGACACTTACTTAAATAATCTCTGCAAACACAAAAATAATCAACATCTAGTATGCCAGAATGTAACTAACCACACACTGAAACGCAATAAACTATTTCCAACAATTATTTGAAGTAAAATTCCACCAATTCGTATTAAAAATACGGAGCAGACAAACAAATTACTTAATGCAAAATTACAAGTTCACTTGTTAATATGAATTAGTGAAAATATGTGTACGTTTAGCATTTAACATTATGCCGTAAATTCATATTATTGATATTATATTTCTATTGTTTGGTATAGTTAAATCCACCAATCGGCGTTGTTTCGCATTGCAGTGTAAGTGCATTAGAATACACTGTATTTAATGCTATTAATCCCTGACTGACTTATTAGTACTTTTATAGTTTTATTTGCTGTTTACTTTAAACATATTGCAGCGTAATATATTTTTACGATTGTAACATCAGGTTCATCAGGATAATCCTTGTTATACGATATCCGTTCAAGCTGTACATACTAGCCTAATGGTATAGGAAAAAAATTAATCAAAATCAATATTTTTATAAAATTTAATTTTTATTAACTAGATATTAATATCAAACTAACGAAAAATACTTAGTCTATGTTTGGGTAAAATGAGAAAGTCTCGGCGATCAGGCAACATTACAAAAAATAGTCCTTTTCAATTCAAATTCTATCATGATCTTTCGATTATGAAAATACATTCACCCATAAGGTTCCATCATGGTAATTATTATTAACGTGAACCAGGGGAGTGAGAATTTAAAGATCCGATAGTTAGTAGTATATTATAAAACAGGTTTATAAACGCTATTTTAATCACAAGTTTGCTTAGGTATAATACACACCCGGAGTGACGTATGACGTTGCTAAAATCTCCCGAAAACATCCGAACATGGGCGACAAAGCTGACGTCAGGAAATAATACTTTCCTTAGGCTTGATCATCATAATTAGGTAATTTTTACAATAGGGAGTATTTTATTTTATATATTACTCCGATCGTATTTAATGAGCAGATGGATGGATGATAATATGCATCGAGCTAAATAAAATATCCTTTGACTAATTCCGACTGATTAAATGAGTGCAATAGCATCAACTGCTAAATCAAATCCAGCGGCGAATTTTTCCGGTTCCGGATATGATGTGGAATCAGCCGTTACGCGGCTTTTAGGAAAACGAATTTCGAATACAAATCACTGAAATCGAAAACCCGTTGGTCCCACATCGTCCCCCAAAAATTTATAGGTCTGGACGACGTCACATTCTACAAATCGCAACATGCCCAATAAATCAGAGTTTCATTGATAGCAAAAGAGTTTTGTGGATCATCTAACGGGCAATATTTCAACGTGTAACACTTTCGCTTGCATTAAATCAAATTATTCGATATCTTTGTCCCGGCCGTAATAATATATCTAATATTTGACAAATATTAAACCGCATCCCTCGTACACCATGTGCTCGAAACGATGAAAAATAAAATATCCTGTTAGCAGAATTTGAATATATGGCGTAACGCTAGAAGAAACAGAACAGTAAGGTCAAAATAAAGAATGTTTATATAGGAATATAAATCTTCGACGTTTAAAAATATTTTTGCAGGGACGGTGGTAGATTTCAGGGAAGGTATTTCTGGCGAGTGTATGTTTTATAGACAAAATGATGACGATGATAGTGAATCACAGAAATGGATTTTATTTTTTTAAGGTGGCATGTCTTTGTTTAATAAGTATTATGTTAATCTCTTAAAAAAATAATGAAAAATTTTTATAGTCGCTATTTCCGACTAGGTTTATATATTTTATAACAAAATGTAATGCAAGAATAATATAATACAAAAATACAAATATGCTTGCCTTTAAATCGCCAGGCATACAGGCTACCACCAAATTATGGAACTTGGCGCTTCATAACAGAATAAATAACTAAAATTTTAAGAAATAAATTAACATATATTTATATTCAATTTAAATAAAGCAGTAAGCTAGAAACTTTTTGTTTAATTCCTTGTAAAAGATATTTGATAATTTACAACGGGTTATACACTACGACACGTTACTTATTTATTTACGTAGTTATTTATTTGTATCATATACATTTCACGGGCAATATCTATAGTGTATCATTTTTGGAAAGAATAAAAAATGGCCCTGAACGCTACCACCTACCTGCTGTCTAAATAATTAGATCTTAGAAGTTCAGTAGAAATAAATTTCCAGTGCCATTATTAAGGAAGGTCATTTGGAAAATAATAATATTACGCTACAGTTTCATAAATATATTCAATTGAGAATATCAATCAATGCGAAAGAAACAAAATGTAATCGGTAATTTAGGATTTTCCATTTCGCAATCATTATATAACGGAAAAGGTATAAGAAGGAAATCCCCGATTACCCAACAATTGTAAGATATTAATCTGTTATTTAAACGAAAGACGTCAAGTTGATTTCTAGTTTTTGTTGTTAAGAAAAATTGGCCAATTACTAAAATGATGGTGAGCATTCTCAAGCCGAATCTTTGAGCGGAATATTGTTTTGTTTTAAATTTCACTAGTGACGCCCGTATATGCTCGGTTATGCTTTTGCCATGCTACGCCGTCATCGTTATTGGATTTTTATAATAGATTTTTTTGTTACAAAAATTTCGAAATAAACAACTTTGTGAAATACATAGGGAAACTTATACAACTTTTGTCTCTAACTTATTTCACAAGTTCTATACATAGTAGTACTCAAAATATATAGCAGAAAATTCTTAACTAAGAATTAACTACTTTTCCAAGTTGATGTTTTCATTTTTCCAAGAAAATACTATTGCAAATAGAAATTTCTTGAAAATAATTGAAGCATTTATTGTAATTCGAAGTAGATACTTCTTATAGCAGATACTTCCACTTACATTTAATATTCTGCGGCTTGTGTTGTTTGGAAATGAATGGAATCTGCAAACTGAAAATGTGCAAGACAATACTGCAGTGATTCTATAGCTGTGTGTGTGATACAACACTACAATCATTACATTACATTTATTTTCTATGAATTTACACAAAAATTTGTATACCTGACCGTTTTTGGATTACTGGAATCTCTTTCTATTCAATGTTCTCAAACTTCTCATGCTGTACTCATTCTTTTATTGCCTGTTCTGTTGCTTTTCATGTTATTAATTCTTTAAAATAATTTTTTTATGCATAAGTTTTGTTTTGTATTCTTCTTTTAAACATCTTTTAATGTCATTATATATCCATTTTGGGTCTGTTCTTGATAATTGAGTTATGATTGATAAATTATTTACCTACCACTGTCTCGCAGAACGGCTAGAGTCCCTTTCGTGAGGATAATAATTAATACGTCATTAATTTTAATTTCAAAATAAGGAAACATTTAGAAGTCGGATTTTTTGTTTCTGCAAGTACAACCCGTTGCTTTGTTTTCAAGAGCAAGGGAAAAATAAATTCACCGGAGAGCGTTGTATAAGATTACAGAAAAGTTTTAATAGCTTTTAAGCTGTATGTGCATTCTTCTCGAAGTTTAGTTTCAGTTTTCTTAAGGACGGCTCGGCGGAAACCGGCACTATGTAAAAAAAGTTACTCAGTAATTTGTATTTAGTAGTGCGTTTCAAGGTTTTGCTCAAACCTTTTAAAATTGCTTATAAGATTAAAAGTTTTAAAATTTTTGGCAGTCTATTTCAATAAAGTTGGATTCTCTGGGCTTAGTAATTGTGGTATTGCAAATCTTACAAAGAAAACGTAATGTTTATATAGGTAGTAGGCTGTAATATGGAGCTATTTTATTTTAGATGTCCCAAAGATCAAATCATTTAGTCTATTTTGCTTTGATATGCTTAATATTATGTATATAGAATATAATAGAATAGAAACGCCTTTATTTATAACTTGGCGAGGCATAGCTCTTTGCTTAATTTACAAAACAAAACTCGATGAATATAAATGAGTTACAAATATTTCATTTCTAACAACTCCACGTCGTACGAGAAAACAATTTGGCAATAGTTATAGTTACTAAATACTAAACAAATATAATTAACCGACTAAATATTAAGAAAGACCAAAATTCACTCTTATGGAACAGAGAATCTTTAAATCTCTTTTTCAGAGTTAAACAGTTTGGGAGCCACACAGAAAAGGATCGCTGAAATAATGCTGTTCGGTGTCGTGGTATGTTGAGTTTGCTATTATCCTGAGTTTCGCGGCTATAGCTACCAGATCTAAAAGCAAGCTTTTCACGTAAATATTTTGGAGCTCCGCTTCTAAGAATTTTATGCAGGTGGCAGGTCAAATGGAGCTCTAATCTATCTTGCATATTTAACAATTTTAAATTCTTTATCTTATGACTCACATGGTTCCTTGGTTTAAGGTTAAAAATAAAGGGAATTCACGAATTCTGAATTCTTTGAAATCTTTTTTTAGGCTGAAGATGAAGACAAGGATTCAAAACAAAGTCCGCAAAATTGCAATGTGAGAGAACGAGAGATTCACTCAATTGTCTTCTTAAAGATAATATTTTTACTCTGATGTCAAGTGTCTTAGAGAAATTTTTGCTCTTTGAATAACTTTACAAACTTGATTTTTAAATCCACAAGTTGTATCAAAAGTTTTTGTATTCTTTTACAGCTGCAGTATAGTAGAGTCAATAAAGACATAAAACAGGCATTCTTCGGAAGTCCTCAAGAACAGCTTCGATTTTGATCATTTTTTTTTTAATTCTGTTTTTTTATATTATTTTAAATCACAAACCTTTTGCAAGGGGAAGCAATTATTTATATTGTTTAAACAATATTTACGTGGTCAAACAATATGAATGTGCGGAAAATTTTTTTGCGGTATTTATAGATATTTTTATTATTATTGTTATTATAAATATTTAAAAATTACATGACAATATTCTGAAAAATGTTTTAAACAATTATTTATAGTTTTTTTTTATATAACAGTAACATAACATTAATATATGTAACAAAACTAGGAACTCTTTTATTAATTGATTTATTTATTTATTTATTTAGGATTTAAATTATTAACGACGGAAAATATATTTCTCTATAATTGATATTCAAAAAAATATTATAGAATTGAAATTAATTAAATTTAATGAACCATTAATTATTAGTACTTTTGAAATATTTTATTAAATGTTAAAAATTTACTGCTGTACTAACATATACATAAAAAACAATTTAATTTTCATTTATATTTTGTGTATCGGAGATTTCATCTTCTTCCAGTGGTGGATGGTTATCGCAGTCACTTCCACTGCAAACGATGCAGACAGGTGAACAATGAAGGCCACTTTTTCTGCAGCCATACGCTGAACCACATCCTGTTTTGCAAGAGCAAAATATGACTTTTAATACGTTTTCAGGTGCTGCTGGTTACGTCATTTTGACTGGTTTTAAATAATTTTCCTTTTTCCAACCCCATTCTTCCGGTCGTATAGCGGAATTATTTTTCCATTCCTGAACTTGTAAGTAGACTCTTTTGTTGTGTTGTTTTGCTGCATCCTCAGTTGGAGGTAGTGAATGAAGTTGTACACTTTTATCCTTTGAAGCTAATCCTATAAATCGTTTGTATCGAAGTTCATTCAGGTCTTTGGCAGTTTTAGCACTATACATTGTGAGAATACAAGTAATACCTTCACTAAAAAGAACTTCATCACTTTGCCCTTCAACTAAAAAAGTTTCAGGTGCTGCACGTAATTTCTGATCATCATTAAACATTTTAATAAAATTATTTTTACCTTTGTTATAAAAGGCCGATGTAGTATCACATCCAGTGAATGCATGAATAAATAATAGATGCTCTTTTTTAATATTTACATATTTCGTTAGCATTGTCTTTGTTGAGTAAACTCGTTGCAAGGCATTATTTTTGAGTGGTTTTAAAAAGAACAATTCTTTATTATCAGATGCTAAAGCCATCAATAACACTAACACATCAATGTCCTCAGCTACAACAACTACGTGATGAAAGGTACAATCTATAGCTGATTGAACAATTTACCGATCAGCATCACTTTCCGCTTGACTCCATTGAATATTATTTTCGGTCAGTTTCTTGCAAAGTAGATTAGTAAATCTATTTTTGTTTTTGCTGTTTCCTAAAAATTTTTCTTTCGTCGTATTTAACGGCATGTCTTCTTCAAATAAATAATCAATCGAAGTAGCACCTGTGTATCTGCGATTTCTCTCAGATGCTTTAGTTCCATCATTATCATATCCATCAAATACAACTTTGACATTAATTCCATAGTTATTGTGTAAATATTTAACGTATTGTTGAAAAATATCAGTAAATTTTTTATTTTTTTCCAATTTTAATCTATGAAGTAACATACCACCATCAATAACGTAGAAAAATTTTGTGACATCATTAATATTTGTTTCGCATTGGACAAAAATATCATACAGCGTTGATTTTGTCGTTTTCCTCATTCCAGCATTATCAAAGAGTGAAAGAGGATAGGGCGCCAGCTCGTAATTAAAATACTCGCGAAGTTCATCATTTGTTTTTCTCAAAAAGCATAAACGTTGAAAAATTAAATTTGAATCTACTGCAATTTCAGTGTTATTTATCTTGATTTTACTGCTCATGGTCAAAAAAGATTTAACGGTATCCTTTATGGTCATTTTTAAATCTTTGAAGTTTGAACCTTTCATTTTATTTCTTAAATTTACTCCAATATCAAATGCTTCATGACAGTTTATTGTTTCATTACCTACAACTCCTGTAGAAATTGCCATGACTTGTTGTACATTAGGAAAAGGGTTGTGATTTTTGAAAAATTCGGCTATTTTATCTACTGCTTTTGAATCTTCATTTATTCTGCTATCACTGGCATCGATATGCTGATACGATGATTTAAAGGAAACGCCACAAGATTCTTCCATTCCGTTTACTACGTCTGTCGAAAATAATGCAGCTTTTATCCATTTAAAAACAACACTTGATGTTGCACCATGCCTAAAAGGACTACCCTCTATTTTCATGGACTTCATTAGTGTTTGTTCTATAGTTTGGTCAGTTGAAACTTTTGCGAAATACATATCAGATCTTCTTGCACTATGGTTTTGTTTGTATGCTTCAAAATCTGTTTTACTTAGTTCTTCTTGTATATTACGCATTTTTTGTAAGTAAATCTCACTACATTTAGCGTAAGGAGAGTGTCTTGCAGCGTAAAAAATGGAATCATTAGCTCAACAGATTTCAAATGCAAATCCCAATCTCCCATTCTTTCTGCAGCTATTAAATCTTTGAGAAGAGATACCATATGGAAGTACGTAACCCACAATTTACATGTCTTGCCTCTTTCTTCGAGTTCCCGCATTTTATTTTCAAAAAAGTCTATTAATGTAATAAATGTTTCATTATTTTTTATTTCATCGTAGTTAAAAGAAAAAAACAATGGAGAATCTTTAAAGCCTTCCTGAAAGTCAACAAATTTTTCATCATTTTTGAGTTCTTCGAAGATGATTTTTGAAAGTGCTAACTGTACTAAACTGCGAGCACGTACAGCTAGTGAATAATTATTCCCTGATAATATTTGGTCACATGTTTTATCAGCATATACTGTTGAAAGTACTTCTTTTAATCCACTTCCTGCCATGATATTACCAATGCATCCAAAAAACGATAGCATCATATGAAATGCACCTAATTTAATAATTATTGTGGTATCATCATCCAAATGTACAGCAGAAACAATGTCTTGCGCTTTCATATAAAGCGGTTGGTCAAACGTTATTACACAAGCTTTCATAGCAACAGATTTAGCTTTATTAATAGCAAATTTAATAGCAGTATACAAAGTATTGTAGTCACTAGGATTTGAATTTATAAATGGTAAAAAAATAATTTTTGACTGTTCATACTCAAATCCAGTAGTCAGGTTTTGCATGAAAGCATTCCATCCAATATAATTATTAGATTCAACATGCTTTATGAACATCCACAAAGTATTTAAATTTTTTGTATACGTAGGCTTCAGTTCTAACTTTGTGTCAGGTATTTCGGCTATTATTTTTCTTAATCCTTCACCTGCAGGTCTTATGTATGGCTCAGTTTGAATCTCTCCTATCTCGGCAGTTTCTTCTTCCGATGGTATAGTTTTTAATCTTGGAAAAGAATGTCGAGGTTGTATTGAATTTGCCGGAGTTACAATGCTAATTCCTCCGAGATTATGGAAAGTTCCTGCACCTGTCAAAGTTCCTTTGTTAAAATCTGCGTTGTGAAATACAAACTGGACAAATGGATTATTCCTCAGTACGACAGATTCTTGATAAAGAGCTGAAGCTTCGTATAACTGTGCTTCATGATAAGATGCGCAAAAGCCTAAAGAATTACATAAATCGATGACTTTTCTAGAACTAAATTTCCTGTGTAATGTTACACTCAATCCCACTTGAAGCGGTGATAAAAAAGAACGTGGTCTCACCGCAGACATAATTGCATGTGCGATTGACGTTGTTTTTTTATCGAGTGTATTGGCATGATTTCTTTTCCTTTTATTTTTCCCGATAATTTCACTAAGTAATAATTTTAATGTTTCCGGAATTACATCAATCAGTTCTGTTTCAGACAAAATTTGGTCACTAGCAGGATAATTGTCATTAATTAAAATTTTTTCGCAGATGTCTGTGTGAATTATATCTGCAACCTCCTTTATTTTTCTAATGACTTCATCTCCAGCGTCCAAATTTGACTCCACAAAAGATTTATTTAAAATGTCATGATGTTTTTTTTTAAGTAAAAAGAGTCGACAGTCCTTGATAATTTGAAACAACAAGATCCTCTAATCGACGTTTAATAGTTTTAGGAGCAGGCGGATTATCAGTCACAACATTCATCAACTCACTTAAAGAAAATTGACAATCGGCATGGTCATCTATATAATCAATTATTTGGTCCATTGCGTTATTTGTATTAATAATTCGTGGATCAATTGTCTTTTCTGGCGTCATGTCCTTTTAAGAATTAATTCACTGAATTAATTCTTAAAAGAAGAGATCGAGAAAACTCATCCCGTTTATTTTTTATTACTTCAATTAACTTTTGCTTCGTATGATATGAAGTAACAACAGAAATATTTTGATGCTGTTTCGATTTTTTTTGAGAAAATAATGGTTTGGCACAAATAAAGCAATTTTTATCCCCATCAAAAGAAGACTCAGAAAATTTTCTTAACTTTAATTTTGCTGGGCTGAGCGATGCTTTTTCACAAAGTTCAGCCTTTTTTATTTCAACACTTTTACGCTCGGTAAATCGTTTCCGGCAACTGGAGTGTACAAACACTTTTTTCCCACTATTAAGGGTTAATAAGTTCACTATTTTTAAATTTTAATGCTATTGTTTTTAATGTTGGCAGTCCCCGAGTCACTTCAGTCAATTTTTCTGTCATTTGAGTTGAGGTACCTGGAGTATCTTTATTTTCACCTTGTTCGCAAATACAACATACATTTTCTGTACAATCAACAGCAATTTCTTCTTCCTTCATCTATAACATATTAAAATAGAAAAAATACAGAATTAACAATTAAAATAATTTTTAGAGAAATATAAAATAGCTACCAATGTATAAATGTATTAAATTAAAAAATTATTTTATTATATTTTTCGACTATTTTATTGTTAAGTACTGCATATATACCTTCTCCATTATATTGGTGTACACTGATTAGACAAAAACGTACGTTGTTATAAATAATTTATAATAATGCACACACTTTATATAAAAAATATACAGAACTTTACAAAACATATACTTGCTCCAAAAAGTAACCGAATACTGAGAGATGTGAGCCGCAGAAATATAAAACTAGTCGAACACCTGGCGGTGAGCCTTGAGATTTTTTTACCTGTGTTAGGGAGAACCTGAATGACAAAAGGCCCATTTCTATTGTGTGTATGTGTGTTAGCATAAGTCAGTAAATTTTAAAATATGAAGTGAAATCTAAAATATATACAAATGTATTACAACAAAATATGTACATACATATATAAATACGTTTATGTGCTATATAACATATTTGTTGGCACACACGGCCAATTTTTATGATGTAAATACTGAATTATTATAATGCACTTTATTTTAACAACTTTGTTTTATACTAAAATTAATAAAAAAGCGATTTTTTAAAAAAAATAGAGTCAAAACATGAACTTTTGTTATGAATAAAATCAATATTGTTTAAACAATATAAATATTTATTTGCCCCCTTCAAAACGTTTCTGATTTTCAATAATATAATAGAATAAAACAAAAAAAAAATCATCAAAATCCAAACTGTTCTTGAGGACTTCCGACGAAAATGCTTTATTGACGCTACTAGTAGCTACGTTTGCCACATTAATATTAACATTTTCGCTTGCCCTGTCTTTATAGGGTCCAAAACACATAACTTCCGATTTAAGCATGAATTTATTCTTTCAGCAGCCACAGCCCTTTCATTAGGGACAAAGGCCATGCGTAACGCTGCAAGTTAAATTCCACGACACTCTTTTTCATTAAAAATTATTAATTAAAGGGGGGCGCCCTTAATTAATAATTAATTAATTAATATATCAAATATATTAAGAATATTAATGGTTACCCTCGACGCTTACGCATTGGGCTCGATCACAAAGATATTGGAAGGAAGTTTGGCACATAGAAGTTAATAGTTTAAAGTGTAACGCTTTGCTGTAATTCAGCAAGATCAAGGAGGAAATTTCTCCACGATCTGCAGATAATATCATCAAGAACCTTAAGTAGGACTAATGTCGTACCTTACCCCTTGCGAAACCCTAATTAAGAGTCGGGAAACAGATCATTAGACAGACAAAAGGTAACTATTTGGATATTTATAATTTTGTCAAACAACTTAAAGACTACTGACAGTAGGCTAATGGGTTTGAACTCAAATATTGCACATATGTTAGCTATCTTTGAAGGGGGCAAAATTATAGCAGTCTTCCAACAGAAAAACAAAACTTAACAAAACAATAATTAACGGGAGCGGGATAATAATAGGACAGCATAGTTTAGTCATTTCTGGTGACGGCCCATCGGATCCATAAGCGCTTTCACAGGACGACGTCCTTGATCTGTTCCAACCGAATCAATGAAAAAAATATTTATGCGATGAACTTAGTATTTTATAATTATTATTTGATTAGTGATATATATTCAATTCAGCAAGAGCCAATATATTCCAAACCAGATTTTTTATATTTGGTTAATAGTTTAATACGATATTTTTGCATTATTTTTAATGTCTAAGTAAATCAAGGTGACTTCGGACGCGTGACAGGAGCGCTCTCAAAGGGACTCTGTACATGAAAAAGTGATAAAAATAATTTATTCAGTAGACCTTATCATAAACTGAAGTAGTATTAAAAACTAAAGCCCAATTCTTATTTGTTAAATCCTTTTCGAAATCCACAATTTTTTTTAAATTTCGGTGGTCTTCCAGGCAACTTGGAATTAAGTGTACAATATACTAGTTGATGATTCATCATATGATGATATCATGCATATCATGGTGCGCAACGTTTCCTATAATTAAATCTTTATCTATATCAAGGTATGCGAAGTACTCACGATCCGAGTCGGATGTGCCACCACCTGTAAAGTTACAAGCATAATAACAAATTAATATTTAAATCAGCCATCATTAAAATTTCATCAATTTGGCCATATAATTTTCCAAGCAATTCATTTTATTATAATGAAGATCTTATTAATTTTGCAAGTTACCCAAATCTGCTCAAGCAACTGGCTACGCTCCCCACAATCCAACATTTTTATTTGCAAGTCAATTCTAATGTATATTGCGACTCCGCCACCCCGATATTCTCGCTCGATTTTATAGAAGCCGAAACCATTAACGCGCACCCCCGAATCCAGCACTTCTCCCGAAAGCCAAGTCTCAGTGTCCCCCAAAATCTCCAACCGCAAATCAACAATTAAATTTCTTATCACATTTATGCTAGGTAAGAAAGTTCGAATAGTTTCAAGTTATTTTTATTTAATACAGGCATTTTATTTAAAAAAAAGTACCCATAATACATACCTTAAAAATGGAAAAATTGTTTATAAAAGCATTTGATCTAAACGGTTAGAATTCGTAATACGAGTTCATATTACCTTACCCTTCAAACCTTTAGCCCATTTGAAAAGAGAATAGACTTCTTTGGTTTATTCCGCAGAAATATATATTGCCAAATTTTCTTCCACTAAACCAGTTTTTATTGTGATCTTCCCTATCTGAGAACGAGCTTTCAAGATACGTGACTGAAATTATGGATTTGACAACGTGGTGATTATCTTGGGCCCATTTTTGGTTTGAAATTGTTTCATATTTGCGATTTCGTTATCAGGCCTCGGTGTATTCAAATAAGTGAAGTTTTTCATTTTTTTCCTTGTCGAACTTTTCGCCAGCCCTTGGCAGTCCATCTATATAAGTGTTGTTTTTTATTTTTTCATTTTCTTGTCCGATCAAAGTAGCTTCCAACTTCTCAACTTTTACCTTTAACCATTGGTTTTCCTTAGAAGTTTTTTTTCTCATCCTCTTATTTTTCATTAAGGAAGTCATCGCCCTATGCATGTCCTACACTTCAGCCTGCAATTCCCTTATCATCGACTTCAGTTCGCTAATACCCTGCGACTCGAAAGAAATGTTGAACATCGGGCCGCGCAATCCCTCGTACATTCTTCAAAATTACATGGTCTTTTTTCCTGATAGTCTAGTGTCGACTTGCGAAACCTTCCCACATTCGAGATGGCGATGCCTGTTGCATCCACCACAATTTAGCTTAAGTTTTTTCCTATATTTTTCCGGCAGGTTTTACATCCCCTGCTGCCACCCATGACAGATAATATTCTGGTTACACCAACCACCGCTAACAACGCGTAGAATTTCTCGAGTGTGTCGGTGTTTTTTGAGGTTCAAACTCCACTTGCAGCACGTGGTATTTTAACCAGAACACCCAAAACCTAACTTAAAGAAACGTGTCCTCGACTCACCAACAAGCCTAAGTATTTTTCGATGATCTTGGGACACTTGCAAGTAAATAAATGACAAGAATATAACTTCCAAATCCGGTTTTAAAGGATAAGCGAAATATAAACAATTGTTTGTAACACCAAGCAACGTTGACCAATCTTATTATGTTATATTTCATTTATAACTAACGTTTAAGATGCGAATATTTCACAAACAGGTGAACTTAGGGTAAGTGTTCATTTGAGACAAAATAATATCTGGAGACTCGACTTGCAAATGAAAGAGTCCTCTCGGACACAAGCATGTATTAGGGACCGCAGGTGTAACACGTGCTCTGCTGGTCCAGTGCTCCAGTAACTTAGTAATCTCCAGCCTTCTGTCACTGTTGGAAGAGTGTTTGCAATCTCAGGACTCCCAAACAATTGATTTATTCATTTTCAGTATTTTTATTAATTTTTCTTAATTGACGAAATGAGTGAGAAAAGGGCTGTAGATAAGCGAGATTTTACCGATGATTTTTTATTTTTTGAGAAACGGGAGTTTTTATGGAATATCAAATATATCATATGTATCATTTCGTGCGATATTAAGAATTGGTGATCTTTAACGAAGTTATACTACTAGAAGAATTAGATGAAAAATATGAAACTGTATTTCATATTCCTTTGGTCCAATACATAAGCAAATCCGTAGAAGGTACTTTTCTAAATTGTAGGTAGGAGAATCTCTGGAGTCCGTAATCGCCATGAAAGGAGGCATGTTCTTTTCAAAGGCTTTGGTGGGTTGTGTTTCTATAAATTTGAATAGACTTTTCTTTATACTGAATACGACGGAGCTTTCCTTAGTAAAATGCAGCTCCCCGTTTTCAGAAGGCCATCTATCTTAGCTTCGTGTTCTCGTATGTCCATTATCACTTCGGTTAGTTTTGGTTCTGTCTCTTGTTAGTTCTTTCATGGGGGCTTTTTCCTCCCATTATTCTCTTAATAACTGTTGGAGATGAATGCTAATCGAAAGTAATATATTCAGCAAATAATTATAACGAAAAGAATCATATACAGTATACAATAACCGATATCCACTACCACTACAGCCTGTACACGACAAGTGCTCGTAAATGTTATTGAGGAATGCGGTGAGTAGATTGGGGGATATATCACAATTTTGCCTTAACTATATACTAATGCGTGGTGTATTTTGTTTCAGGTAAGAATTGCAATCTAACTAGAAAAACTTAATTAAGCAAACATCCTGGTAAGTAGAATATAATAACTCTTAATATACAAATTATTCAAATTCTGGAGTGGCGTATTTTACAAGTTGAAGTTAATATGATATACCCTACAGAAAGATTTACCAAGGTACCAAACGCATTGAGGCTATCGGAAGATAAAAATGTGTTGCTGTTGCGTTTTAACTGGATACTTAATTTGCAATTTCTTGCATCCACCTTCGTTCAATCAACCAACCAATATCTTGCAAACCTATAAATAAGCGGTGACCCACTGAAACTAACGTAACAAAACTAACCTTGAAAAAATTATATAATATATATATATATATATATATATATATATATATATATATATATATATATATATATATATATATATATATATATATATATGTTTTGGAATTAATTAGTCATATTTTTTTGTGTCAATTGACCGAAAGAATTTTACAAATACAATGAAATTTATATTTATTTATTTATACTTAGTTATATCTAATTATATTATATTTAATTAATTATAATTATTATTAATTATAATTATATTATATTTTATTATTATATTATATTTTATTGAGATTCCCCGAGTATTCCTTGAAGGGGGTTATAGATAAACTGGACATCGCAAATGCATAATAATTTATTATAAAATAGTATTATTAAATAATGATAGATAACATTCGACAAGATGTTATTTAAAACGTTTTGATCGAATTTGACCAGAAAATTAAAAACTACATTTTGTTAATCCCAATAGCTTTCAAAAAATTTAGTTTTTTGTTTTTGCATAACTGAATTTAAATTAATGGCATAAATTCAGAAATGCACAAGTTTCATGATAATTTTAATATTTTACGTTAAAGAATGAAAAAATAAAAACTAAATTTGTTGTTGTTGTACTTAATGACCAGTTTTACCAGGATTTAAATGCAACTTACTTGGTAAATTTAAATTTATTACCCTAAAAGGGTAATTAAGACTCTATTACTACCTTTATATATAGATGACGAAATATTGTCACACTTTGTATTTGATAAAAGCAGGGTGTTGCCGAAACAGCTGTCTTAATAAACCAATAAATAACTGTGAAAATATGAACATTTGTTGTTATAATTTCATTGTCTTAAATGGTTTTTCAGTAAGTACAAACCACCTTAGTTCAATGCAATTTCAAAGTTAACATTTACTAAATCCATATCTTTAGCTTCCACGAGAAGAAATTTGATACTTGTTCCTTCAGATTCGTTGGGTTTTACGTAGTTTGAAAATAATTGTTTTTAAACCATAGATAGGTGCACAGTTCGTTAAACTCGCAACGACGTCGTTCCTTGGAACGGTCAAATTATTTGTCGTTCGGAAAAAGGAATATCGAAGTAGCGTCTAAATTTCTTTTTCGCCTTTAATACAAAGAGACTTAACTAAGAGAACCGAGAGACAAGAGCGTGACGGGAATAATTTTAAAAATTACCATGAAAAATTCTGTCTCGATTTCGACCTTATTTCATGCAAAATTTCTTTTAAAAAAATTTATAGTCTCATATTTTTATATAATATTATGCCGTACGGATGCACCTAAAAAGATTTCTAATTCGCGACTACACAGATACTGCAAAATTAGGTAATTGTGTAATAAATTTGGTCGTCGCCGTTTGTTCTGTTTGTCGCCCCGTTTAATATTTTCAAGATTTCGAAAGAAATTACAAATATACAAATGCGGGTAGTGCAAAATACTTTTTTTCTTTGTATCGTTAATCACCAGTTTCTCTATATGAATTTAATTTTCGATTCTCGTAAAATTCTAAGCAAAATTCATTATAACATACTCAGTATAACAAAGGGGCCGATTACGTCATTTTAACTCTTTTAACAAGGTCACTAAAAAAATATGACTACAAAGATTTATTATCAATAAACACTAAAAAAAATAACATTAAAGACCTTCAAGACTAGCACGCTAAATTCAGAATGCAGTACGATGTCTTTTGTTCATAAAAACTTGTTAATAGTCTTGTTAAGCGTCACTTTTTTAATTTCCGATAGGGATTACATCGATTAATGGCCATCTCAGAAATTTTTGGTTGCCTGACATCATATCGCAAAGCTTTATGATTTGTAGTTTGTGTATGTTTTTTGAGCAACCTATATATTATATAATAAAGCGGCGAGAATAAGCCGAACACTGGACTGTTTTTTTGTAAACCCTTTAATTTCTTGTCAGCTTGAACCAAGTAAATTTTGTCTTAAATATTTATTATTTTCCTATTGGTTGCTAAGAAATTGTCCTGAATAAATTAATCTTTAGATTTCAGTTGTAAATTCTGAAATGTACTCATCACGCAGATTAATAAATAAGGTAACTTTTCAAAAACAACAATAGATGTAAAGAAATAACAAACATTATGTGGAAAAGTTTTATAGTTTTAATTGATACGAGAAAATAGCTTTCATATACACATAATTAGTATTCAATATTTTATACTGCATCTGCATAATTTACTAAATAATGCCGATTTCTGAACGAAAATGGGTACCATTTTGACAAAATAATGTTGAATTTGTTCTTAATTTAGCTTCTACTTGTAGGGCTCTATTTAGATGTATTTTCAATATTCAATTGTTCATGACCTTTTCTTGAACACTGTATTTTATTTTAGGTATAAATAAATTAATTCCTCGAGAGGACCTTTCTCAAAATATTTTTGTTTAAAGTAATATATGCATGTGCTTTTAAAAAAGTGAATCAATTTTGTGAAATAACAATCAAAATAAATTATTTTAGACAGTATTAAACAAATGAACACTAAATAGAACTGAGGTGAAAAATCAGATCCCAATAAATACATGAAATGGCCTTCTAGGACTTCTAGATATGCCTAAAAGAAATAACTCCAACTATTACGGTCTCGACAATTAAAATTTTGATTCAAATACTCTTCCGCTTGGACGTTAAAATGTACTGTGGCACGGTCATGCATAAACCATATTTCATTCTGTTTGGTGAGGAGCGCTTCATTTTTGGGAGAGCCTGTAGTACTCATTAGGTTGTGTAATAATAAATTACTATCAGTAATTAGGTAAAGCATTTATTAAAAAATTCTACGAAGCAAAATGGCATCGGTAAGTAGTATGGAATTAAGTTTTGAAATTAGTGACTAGGTAATCTCCAATATAGAATAAGATTGTATTTGTCTTTTCTTTATTTTACATTCATATTTACGAAGAGACTTAACTAAGAGAACCGACAGACGAGAGCGTAACGGGAATAATTTTAAAAATTACCATGAAAAATTCTGTCTCCATTTCGACCTTATTTCATGCAAAATTTCTTTTTTAAAAATTTATACTCTCATATTTTTATCTAATATTATGCCGTATGGATGCACCTAAAAAGTTTTTTGCTAATTGGCGACTACACAGATACTGCAAAATTAGGTAATTGTATATTAAATTTGATTTTCGCCGTTTGTTCCGCTTCATATTTTCGTACAAGATAATCCCTATAATATCGGCCCGTTTAATATTTTCAAGATTGCGGAAAAAATTACAAATCTACAAATGCGGGTAGTGCAAAACACTTTTTTTCTATGTATCATTAATCACTAATTTCTCTGTATGAATTTAATTTTCGATTTTTCGTAAAACTCTAAGCAAAATTCATTATAACAGGTAACTAAAAAAAATATTACTGCAATGATTTATTATCAATAAACACTAAAAAAATAACATTAAAGACCTTCTAGACTAGCACGCTAAATGGTAACCTTGCTATATTCATGTTCCAACTGATTTTTCGATTCTTGGGGAATAAAATACTATGTCTTTTGTTAGTAAAAATTTGTTAATAGAGTAAAGTTTCATTAAACGTCATTTTTTTAATTCCCGATAGGTATTACATCGGTTAACGGCCATCTCAGAAATTTTTGGTTGTCTGATTTCATATCGCAAAGCTCAATGATTTGTAGTTTGTGTATGTTTTTTGGGCAACCTATATATTTTATAATAAAGTGGCGATGATAAGCTGAACACTGGACTGCTTTTTTCAGAACCTTTTAATTTCTTGACCGCTGGAGCCAAGTAATTTTTGTCTTAAATATTTATTAATTCCCTATTGGTTGCAAAGAAATTCTCCTGAATAAATTAATCTTTAGATTTCAGTTGTAAAATCTGCAGATTAATAAATAAGACAATTTTTGAAAAATAACAATAGATGTAAAGAAATAACCAACATTATGTGGAAAAGTTTTATAGTTATAAGTGATGTGAGAAAATAGCTTTCATATAGACTTAATTTTCTGAAGGAAAATTGGTACCATTTTGACAAACTAGTTTGTTCTTAATTTAGCTTCTTCTTGTAAGTGCGCTATTAACATGTCTTTTCCATATTCAAGGGCTCATGACTTTTTCTAGAACCCAGTATTTTATTTTAGATAAAAATAAATTAATTGCTCGAGAGGACCTTTCCCAAACTAATTTTGTTTAAAGTAATAATGCATGTGCTTTTAAGAAAAATGAATCAATTTTGTAAAATATCAATCAACATAAATTATTTTAAACAGCAATAAACAAATGAACACTAAATAGAACTGAGGTGAAAAACCAGATCCCAATAAATACATGAAATGGCCATATAAGTTTTCTAGATGTGCCTAAAGGAAATAACTCCCACTATTATGGTCTCGGCAATTAAAATTTTGATTCAAATACTCTTCCGCTTGGATGTTAAAATGTACTGTGGCACCGTCATGCATAAGCTATATTTCATTCCGTTAGGTAAAGAGCACTTCATTTTTAGGAGAGCCTCTAGTACCTATTAGGTTGTGTAATAATGAATTAATATCAGTAATTAAGTAAATAATTTATTAAAAAAACTCTAGGGAGCAAAATGGCACCGACAGGTAGTATGGGATTAAGTTTTGAAATTAGTGACTGGGCGATCACCAGTATAGAACAAGATTGCATTTGTCTTTTGTTTACTTTACATTCATATTTATTGGAAATGAAATATTTTTCACTCCAAATTTTTAATGAAATTAACGTTCGAGTAGTCAAGGCCTGTAGTACCCTGTGTGTATCTAGACGTTAGTTTTCTTTTATTCCTCTTCTTCACCCAATGCATATCTACTAATGGATGTTTGTATAATATTTTCCATTGCATCTCTGTCTGTGTATTAACAACTGCATATCGTGTAGACCTGTTCACTGTTGCTTCACAGTCAACGCATTGCCTTCCTTCGGACCCCTCTCCTGCCCTTGATGCGGAAATTGATATTGAATTAGTTCAAACAGTTAACGTAGTTCCTTAAGACGGTTTAAAAATTCTTCAGTTATCAATCCAGTTTTATGAAGGTAGATGTGTCGCTATTTGTGACTTAAACTTAAACTTATTTTCAAGTATCCTTCAACAGTAAGTTTATTCTGGACCGCCAAAAAATTGTTTACATGTGGGAAATCTATTCAATAATGTTTTATGAGTAAATGCAAAAATTATAGGTCAGTTTATATGAAAAGGAAAGGAACGGTTCCTTTTCGCATTATCCCTAGCATAACCTAGCGATCGGTTAATTTAATTTTGTTTGTTCTCTATCTAACCTGAATTTATTTGACACTTGAATGGTTATCAAGACGTTTTCTAGTGAATTAATTTCTCCAAGTCCTTTTATTAATGCGCCATTCAATCGACTGATTTCTTTCTGTTATTGCTGCGCGGTGCTGACGGTATATTACGTTACACTGAAATTGGAAAAGTTTTCCTTTCGACAGAAATGCGTAATGGGATGCTATTAAGAGCAAACTATACTGCATGAGAGAGACCGCAATATGCTATCTGTTTGTTTATGTGCATATATCACATTTATGTGTCATTATAGAAGTTAGATCAATGAAAAGGTTTTTCGAGTCTACATGTCCAATCATTGAAGCACTCTAGCTATTCTTTTTGGAATTATTCAAATGAAAAATTTATCTCGGAATTTGTTTTCACAAAGTGTTTCTCATACGTCATGACGATCGGAGTTATTGGTAAATGTTTTCAAAATATATATCATAAAACGATTCCAATCGAAATATGTACTTAAATCTTATTTTCTTTTATTGCGGTATTTATTTATGTTTCGTTATTTTGATCTGATTTTTAGACAACAAAACCAGATAAAATTAACCAGATAAAAATCACAAATATCAATATGAAGTTATGAAACTAGATCTTGTTATAACCTTGAATTATTTCGAGAGAAAAAAAAATAAATACGATTTCTGGTTTTCCATATAGTTATCAGATAATATAGTGACCATTTTGGTTGTTAAATACCGCAAAGTCTTTAGGTAAATTTTAGATCTCGTGCATTCACATTTTGAACAGACCTTGTCAAAATTGTTTTCATAGTTGCTTCATAAGTTCATGCATTATCAGCAGAGACAGGGCCTTCATATCTCTATTAGCTATAAGGGGTTTTACATAATGTACACTTTTTTACATGTTGGCATTGTTTTTTAACATCTTCGCATTCTCTTATACGGTGTCTATAAAACTGTTAGCATCATTTAAATCGTCTTCCTCGTTTTCTGATACTTCAATATCATTATTGCTGTTCTAACTCAGTCGCGGAATTTACCTAATATAATAACGAAACATCGAAAACTAAGTTTAGTTTAGAACAGCAAATTAAAAAATGTTTTTATATTCGTGAAATGTCACACTTTTAAAGTACTAAAGTTACTGCAATTTGAGTCAAACTAATTCCCCGTTGGTCTTCCGGAGGTTGAAATAAGTTATTTTGTGGACCATGCAATCTAGATTGAAAACATTGGTGAAATTTAAATTGAAGTTTAGGCGTAGCGTTCTGCACTTTCAGCTTATCAACCTTGGTGAATTTGTGTCCAAGAGCCTTTTTTCCATTTTTTCTCACCTTATTTACTACATAAAATTATATTAGATCCGACAATTTTAATAAAACTGCACTGAAACTGGACATGTTGGACCCCGCACCTGACACCACGTCTTAATTATGTTTAATTTCTTGCATCTCATGAAAAAATATATTACATATTCCAAATTAAAACTATTAATTTTGTAAGGATATTTGGTTTCAGTGGTAGCACAAAAGCGAAAAGAGACGACATTTTTACAAATTTATACTTCGCATTTTCCAAAAATGTAATGCTTCATCGACCATAAGACCCGGGTATAATATAGAATAATACGTACTGTGTGGTCCAGATTTTCTATTTCTGCTATATTTTCTGTTAATAAATTATAGTCTTTTATTGCTCTCAATTAAGGCATTATTGTTAACCAGCGGTTATTTACTGCCATATCCGTGGCAATTTAAATTATAGATATTTGAAAATAGAACCGTTCTGTTTAGCTATAAGGGGCAAAGGCTATTTGAATTAGAGTATTTTTTGCTGTATACGCTATTCGAATCATGAAATGCGTAACTCATTATAACTAAAATGAATGGTTAAATAGTGATTGGTTTTATTCTACATACCAATCTCTCGAGATTCAATGACTTTCAGTCTAATTTCTATTTTCTAGATTTGATAATAGAAAACTGTGAAGGGTAAAGTATAAATTTTTATTTTCATAAAAATGGCTTACACTGTTGTGTTCATTACTCAATATAAAATATATAAATTTTTATTTATTATTTTTATTAGTGATCTTGTGTAAAAATGTAAGAGTATAGCCAGACTACAACGGAAATATTTTGCATTTAACTTCCTTGGCAGCATATTATGGGTAGTGCAATGTAGATTGTCTTTGTGTAATTTAATATAAATTAATTGGAAGAAATTAAAGTTCGACTGTCTTTGCTCAACCATTTTATACCACCTTCAAATAAACAGTAGATATTTTTATTTAACGGGAAAATATATTTTTGTAACTAACAGTTTCAAAGCGGTTTTACATGATGAAAAATACTCAATTTTATGCCGCGGTAATTGCAATTAGGAATCTGCTATTAAAAATGTTACAAAAATGTTCTAGCAATTTTGTCTATTAATTATATTATATATATATATATATATATATATATATATATATATATATATATATATATATATATATATATATATATATATATATATATATATATATATATATATATATATATATATATATATATATATATATATATAGAATAATTATGTAATGTCGAAACATGACTTCACAAAAGTAACATAAAATATAATAATAAATTCCATAACCACTGTTGTTTGTAAACCATCTCAAAATTTAATGGTAAAGTGTGTTTATCGGTTTTTTTAGTGTAAATAGTATGGAAATACATATGCAATGCCCATAGTTTCTTCTGAGCAGCATTTATTCATTTCATACTAAAATTAAATAAAAATATTAAGCAGCCTTAAAACGTTTCTTATTATTGTTGAATTTTTAAAACAGTTTACTAAATAGTAAAGCTTTTTAATGGATTTTAATAAAATTACTTAATACATGTACATATTTATAGAAGCATATGCTTTGTCCGACTTTAGATACGTTTATTAGTTGTAGTAGTAGATTTTAATGCTAATGATGGTTACTTTGTTGTACATTAGTTGCCTTTTTTTGAGGGATTGGTGAGATATACCATACTCTGTTATGTGTTATATGTGTTATGTTTGTTAATGGATTGTTCTCGAGGAATGTTTTGCAAAAAGCTGACTCTCAAATTTGTATGGTTAAGATATTTTTTTGTAGGCGATTTAAATTGTTCGGTCCCTGTTTTGCCTAGTTGGCTGTTAACGATGATTGCTTAGTTGAAGCACACTTTGTGCCTCTTTTCGATAGATTATTGAGGGATTATACATTAGCTATACTTTGTCAAAATTGTTAGAAAATAAATATGTGTTATTCTTAACGGATCCTTATATTATCGGATGGATGGTTTTTTTTCAAATGAAAAAAAAATCACTACTGAACTCCATCCACAGTCTTTTCAGTGTTAAAATATAGAGTGCATCATGATATCATAATAATATTGACACAAAAATGGGTACAGGATTACGAAAATATCATGTCTATACTGAGAGGTCGAGTAAGAGAGAGAATGGTGTCAATAAAATATAAATTTTTTAATTATGCTAGAAAGACTGACCCCCAACTTTGTGTGGTAAAGATATTTTGTATGTAGTGGATTTAAATTTATAGTCATATGACCAAAACCTCGATGTTTCTTAAAATGTTCGTGACATTTTATAAAAAAAAAATTTAAGATTTATTTTTTCTTTACTGCAGTGCGCTTTTCAGTCTCAACCGGACCTCACTGCCGGTCGCTAATAATGAAAGATAATAGTTTGCTCCAAACAAAGACAATTTTCTGGGGAGGTGTTGAATATATACGCCGGTTCAAAAGCTCTTTGAACCTAACAAGCATGTATGATGTGCTTTTTGCACTTAGGTATCAAATGTGACAAGTAAAAAAGAAGAGTCCGCGATGTTCGTAGTACATTTTCCACGTAACGCAAAACTTTCTCGCTTAGAAGGAAAAATCAAATTTCCAGATGGACGCAGCACAACGTAATTCATCACGCGGTTTTCGATATAAAAATTTAGCTGGCCTTTTTCCGGCTCGACTATCAAATTAAAGTGTGATGGATGTAATTTACAATTTTTCTTAAATAATGGAGGTAATGGTAAATTCTAGTACAAGAAACGAGCTTTAACCGGAGTTTCGTTCCGCGTTTACGGATTGGGACAGTAATTAATTAATACTGAAAATTTATAGTCGATTAGAGATTATATCGAACTTTAAATCGGCATGAATTAACGCTGTATTGATTATTTTATGGTTATGAAAATTATTTTTTAGTTGTACTAAAGATACATACTTATAATAACAAGAATAATTAATAATGATAATGCAATAAAATTAGTATATTACGCAACAAGTGCGGTAAACGGCATTTGACTCACGAGTTCATTTAAAACGAACGGAGCGCAGCGGTGGGAGTGTTTAATAAACGAGTGACTTAAAAAGTTTACCGAACGTGTTGCATACTGTACTTTTTTTACGACCGTTAGTTTTTGGGTACATTTTCGCAAAACACCACGAATATATCACCGTCAGAATTGACAAAACTCAAAATTCAAGTCGTGCGGTAAAGTCTCTGAAAACATCCGATTGCTCCCAAACCCGTGCAGTAATATCAAGAACCTTACGTGAGAAAGTGACCCTTTCCGCACGATAGATAGGTGTATAATTTAATTTAATTTAATTTAATTTAATGGTGCTTCAGAAATCCCAATAGAATTGTAAAAATTATATTTTAACTATTAATACTACGATAAAAACATAAAATAAAAACAGGTAGGCGCGTAAATATGCAGAAGATAGGAAAGAAAAAGCACGGTTATGAAAAAGGGAAACGTACAGTATAAAATGTTAACATTAAAATGTTATGGAATAATAATGAATTAAATAAGAATTCAACTTACGTTAGATAAAGTCGATAACATTAAATATCTACACAGCACAGTGCGAAAAATCCGTAAAGTGTTGAACTGGCTGCATTTATTTATATCGTACTAGTACCGCTTTAGATAGGAAAGTCTCAAATTTGATAGACAATAAATATTAACTTATTACAACTTATAGTCAATTTCTCTTTTTTTATACAGAGTTTTTTTTAATGGGGCAACATGTCTACTTTATTTCATATTATTTGCCTCTCAAACAACCTAATTAAATATGTAGTCCACCTGCGACCCTAACGCGGATGTTTTGGATATATTTTAGTATTTTAATATGTCCCTTAATTATCATTTAAGAATAGTTACTTTCAAATACATAATTTTTGTTTTGAATGTTTTATTATGGGTACGATTAGTTTAAATTAATATATTCACTCAGAAACTGTTTGCTAAATCATGCGTAACATATTTTTTTTACTGTTCGGTTGGTCAATTCTGACGTCACGTTACTCAGTGAATATATTCGTAATGTATTTCAAAAATTTTCTGAAATACTGATTGTCGCATAAAAAATGTAGAAGCAACACGTTAATAAACATATAACTGTTAAAGTTTTCCAACAATTTTGTAATTTAAATACGTAATGAATGCGAATATATCTATTTTGCAAATAACAAATAATAAGCTGTGCAACTATCGTTATATTTTCATTCGTTCCACTAACGCTTCGATATACCTACATACTACTAAAAAATATATATTTGGGGCCTGTATTTTAGATTTTAGAACATGCAGAACTTTTTATGAAGAATAAGTTTCCTAAAATTACCAAAAATCAAAAACTAACCAAAACAGAATTAATACTAAATAATAATTATTATTAAGTTGTTTGCATTCGCAAATTTTAAACGAATTTGATGCTTTTGACATTTCTAATGTAAGTAATTTAGCGAAAATTGTTGATAAAATCTGGCAATCACGACCTAGGCTTTGTACTGGAATGCACATGTTCAGTGGCTTATTAAAATTTCCAGAGAAGAGTGTTTTTTTCCAATTTGGTGGATTTGGTATATTCTAGAAATCCGTTAAAGAATGCATCGTTACCAAATCTACCCGAAAGCATGAGCCCAAAAAAATGAGCATTGGCCGATCTAATCTATTCGTTTTTTTTTTATTGAAACCTTTAAAAATAGAGAAATATGTTTTTCTACTCCCGTCTGTAAAATGCCTAATTCCACACCGATCTAGCTTATGGGAAGCGTCACTTTATCATTTCAGTTTCGTTTCCCACGGATCAGAGCCAGTTCGGACATTTCCGGGATTTTACCGCACGGTTTTGGGGGCAATCGGATGTTTTCGGGGATATTTCCCAAACCTTGAATTGTAACTTTTGTCAAATTCTGGCTGTCATGTCAGTAAATGCATTCGTGTTGTTTTGCGAAAATGTACCCAAAAACTAACGGTCGTAGAAAAAGTATAGTATGAAACACGTTCGGTAAACTTTTTAAATCACTCGTTTATTAAACACGCCCTCCGCTCGTGTCAAATAAACTCGTGATTCAAATGCCGTTTACCGCACTTGTTGCATAATATACTATTAATTCACTTAGGTTTTCATTATAATAAAATTTGGGACAAAAGTGAATATTTTTCGGATACCCTGAGTTATGGCATATTGGAAAATTTCCTTTTTTCGAATTTATCAATTTTATTAGCTCTTGTAGAATTATGTATCACATTTTCCTAAGTTAGCGTTGGTTGGTAAATTTCTACAAATTAATAAATAATTATGCATGCACATTTAAAATCTTCGCTGATGTCCCACTAAAATCTCTAATCCAAGAGTAGATAAAGCCCTTATTGAACGCTCGTCTCTCTTATTAAAAGCTGGTATATTAGATTTCGAAACAATGATTTTCTCTAAAAGCTAATATATACAGACACCAAATTCAAGATTATGGTACTTCGATCATCGTGTACCTCCAAAATTTTTTGGGTATTAATAGGAAAAAAATAAAAGTTGAGCATGTAGTAAAATCGCAAATAATCGTTCAATTTAAATAAATGAACGAACATCCGCAGGCTGTGCAAATTGTAGATAAACTCTATCAGGATTTCTCCTGCGTTGGGTATTGACTCTGATTTGCTGACTTTTCGCGAAACATACTACAGGTTTCTTCGGAGCGTTGTCTGTAACTGATTACTCTGCAAGTAAGCAAATACCTAAAAATCCTGAAAAAACATTATATCACAAATTGAGTTTCTATTTGACCTTAAATCTCCCCAGATCCACGATCGGTTAAAGACAAAATTCAGACGTTTACAGTATGTCATGATAATAATTCTTCATAGAAACAGGTCGACAAATATTGATCAGATTAAAAGAACACTACAGTGCAGCTCATACTTCGACAAATAATCAGCATATTTGGAATTCGCTAGGAATCTTCTTTTTTTCCATGGGGCTAATATAGGCCGACTAACAAAATTATGACAATACGTTGGTGGATATTGGCAACATGTTCGAAAGAAATATGAGATTAAGTGAATTAAAAAGTCTCTGCCGTGTATGTTGAAAAATCCTAATTTCGTAAACCACATATTAGGAAGATTGAAATGTTTTATGCAAAAGTAAGGTTAAAATGGGATCTCACATAACACGTTCTCCAGATTTTTAAAAAATTCGCTAACGCATGTTTCACAATCGCGAAAAATATGGGCATGCTAAACCAAGGATAATATTATGAATTGGTAACTAAAAAAAATCCCTTTTATTAATAAATTACCGAATTATTCGCCAAGTTTATTGAGAAATTGAACTGAGGAGGCTTTTACTTGATGAAAATCCATCTATCAAAATAAATAAGAACTAAAAGTTCAGATTTTCACGAAATTATATATTTTGACATGACAATTGTTTCGACAACACCGTGTCTTTACCAAATATAATATTTACAAACTACCTGCTACTATATATACCGAAAAATGACCATAAAACCTTAATTAATGTTGTTGCGAGAATTTAAGTTCAATAAAGGAGAGGTATTTAAATCTAATTTATCGTTAAGCAATACATTTGAATGTCTGGTTTTGTTAATCTCCATGGCTTCCAATAAATTTAATTTTCTACTTTTTGTGGCTGTATGTAATATATCAAAATTGTCGTCAAAAATGTGTTTTTCTGTGTTTAAGTGTGTAGCATAATTAGAATCTAGACCATTGTTTTTAAACGCTCTTATATGTTCGTTAATGCGTTTCTTGAAGGATCTACCTGTTTGTTCAATATAAATTTTATGACAAGATCCACATTTCAACCTGTAGATACCTGATTTTTGGGATTTTGGACATTTCGATTTATTGTTTTTTAAATATTTTAATATTGTGTTGTTAGTGCTGAAAGCTATTTTTAAACCACATTTTGACAAATGTTTTGAAACCTTTTCACTAGGTTCTCCTAAGTATGTAATTGTTTTAAATTGTTCGTGTTCTGTATTTGGTTTCGGATAAATAGAGTTTACTGTTGTCTGTATTTGTTTTTTATTTATAATTTTATCCATAATGGACAGATTGCAGCCGTTGTTCAGTGCAATTTGTTTAATGATATTAAGTTCTTTGTTGTAATTTTCTGTTGAGAGTGGCGTATTAAGAAGTCTGTGTATAAAAGAGTTAAATGCAGTCATTTTTTGTGCATAAAGGTGATTTGAGCTGTTTTATGGTCATTTTTCGGTATATATAGTAGCAGGTACTTTGTAAATATTATATTTGATAAAGACACGGTGTTGTCGAAACAATTGTCATGTCAAAATATATAATTTCGTGAAAATCTGAACTTTTAGTTCTTATATATTTTGTTTATTGAGAAAAACAACATATAAAACATATCTTACATGTGTTAGGGAATCCATGAACCAGAAAATTAATAATGTACACCCAGCACTATTGAAAAAGAAGTGAACATTATTGAAACTAAAAAACAGATAAAAACTACATTAAAATGGTTTGGGATAAAATTTCCCATAGCACTCATGTGCTAATGTAAATAGGTAGGTCCGTGAAATGAATTATATTATATACCGAGTCTTATTTTTCACATTTTCACATCCGTTTTTGGTGCAATAGTGCCATTCTACTTTTTATAAAACTTCTGCATTCCTCCTGCCTCGGTTTTTGTTCACACGAATTAGCTAACGTTTCGCTGATCATCCTGTTGACTTCTTCAGAGCTTGACTGATACAGCTCGACTCAAACAGTTTCAATCAAGCTCTGAAGAAGGCAACAAGATGATTGGCCAAACGTTAGCTAGTTCGTGTCAACAAAAACCGACGCAGGAGGAATCCAGAAGTTTTATAAAAGGTATTACAGTAGCCCGTGGAAGTTTCTTTGAAGAATTAAAAAACGTATCATTCTAGTTCATATTTTTGTTAGATGTTGCTCGGCAATATACAAAAAAATATGTTTGCAGTATGAATTCAGCATTAAACATATTTTAGCGAATATAAATGTAATAATAATAAGTAATAAATAATTTGAATATACTTAAACAGATTTCGAATTACTTGGCTTTATGCTAGTGCTATAGTGGAAAATAGCGCACTTCATTCGTACTATTTTTACTTGTCTAAGAGTTGGTAGATTTAAAATAGTTCTAGAACGGAAGACCAACTTTTATTAAAGCAAATGTCAAGATAGTTTAGTATTATTCGATGTTCAATAATGTTTTTTATTTTGTTGATGAGCGGTATTATCGCAGAGGCAAAAAATAAATTCATATTAAAGGCTTTTTAATACAAATTGTAGTGAATTGTTATCTAAAACATGTTGCTACCTTCAAATCAAGTGTCATATTCTCGTTTGCAAGTAATTTATTGCCAATTAAAATTTTCACCTTTTGGGTAAATAAAAGTTAGTTCTTAAGGGGTGCTTGTTTTTAACAGTAAACTGATTTTCGTTGCCAAATTTAATGCACTAAATACTTGTTTATTAATAGTTTTAGTAATCGAAATGCTCATATCCCTCTATTTGCAAACACAAAAAACTGATAATTTTAAGAAGCAAATAAATAAATCGTCTAACAATGAAAATTATGAATTGATATATTATTAGCCAAAATAATCTATATGGAGTTTAGGCAGTTTTAATATTGACTAAACCATAGTTTTAAGACTAACTCAGAGAGGTTCTGTAATAACAAGTGAATAAACAAACACCAGCTTTAAAGTTCTAAAGTGAAGAGAATTTGTCATTTGTCAAGATTTACTTAAAATGCCTGTAGGTGGGCATTTTCGGGTTTATTATTATCCTAAGAGCATCTTGAATGTATTGATATAAAGGTTTTATCAATAACGCTTGTTCCCTGGACTTAATGAACTTTGAGCCTTACTCTATTTTGTAGTACTATTACAAAAGAAAGATAAATATGTTCCATATTAATTGACTCGGTTCTTGAGTATTTTACAAATTTGTTGGCTTTATTTTTTCAAATGACGGTTAACATGGCCGCAAAATAGAGCACATCCGTATACGAAATTTAATTTATTTTTGTAGAGTTGGTAAACAAAATATTCTCATTTGTTCGAAATTTATCTCCCATTGCATAGACCATTTTGCTGTATTAAAGCAATCACGTTTTTTTTTTTTAATTTTCCGAGTGTCGGCCTGCCATTTAAACACGGATAGTGGTTATAAATTTAATGAAATGTGACAAAATGGTCCATCGAAAACATAAATCGGGCGTAATTTACCTAAAATCCATGTTATTGTTTAGAGATGACACCGAATTAAATTCACTGTGCGGGTAGAATAGATATTTAAATTTCCATTTAAATAAACAATCGAATAATAATAGAATCTCGTTTGTAAACACCGGCATTTAGCAGACAGCATTCGACATCGCAGCAGCGTTGCCGCGGACCGATTTATGATTAATGTCTGCCTAGTTGTTTCGGTTCATTTATGGAGGTTCTTGAATCAATTACGCGGAAATTGACAATTCAAACGCATTACTCTCATCCTATGCAAACCGCAATCTATTGAAGCACCGCGACAAATTCAAACAGTTTTTGTTTTAACAATCAATAAAATTTTCATTCCAACATTGTTAAAAAGTAAAGTAAAATATACGTTGGACCAACTGAACTTTTATTGAAAATAAAGTTCAGAGTCTCACAGATTATCGAATGGTAAACCACAGTGGATGTGTATAGTATGAAGGAATTCCAGTGGAATTACGTAGAATTCCGTCCAATCACTAGAAAATATACATAAAAGAGCACTTACGGTATTCACTATGAGCTCCCTGATTTTTCTAAGAAACTTCCACAGGCTACTGTGATACTATTTACAAATCTTCTGAATTCATCCTCCGTGTGTAGTATACAACACTTTTGATAAACTTTTTAAGTCATTCGTATAGCTTAATTTATTTCTAAATATTTGGGAAGACACCTTATGGCAAGTGCGCCTTTATCCACTCCAGTAGTTTCTTGTGGACAAATTTGACAAGTACAATATATTATGTGCTGAGGGTTTTGAATTTGAGGCTTCCCTTCCCGGTTGCAAGTTTAATGAAAATTGCATCCGACTGGCCAACGGCGAGCTTGTTGGCTCGATGTACAGGACCGCAAACGGTTTTAATTAGAAAAGTTCGAGACTTAAGTAATATATGCATTAAATTTCTAAGTAAATACTATTGCTTAACGATGTAGTCATTAGCGAAGACGTCGATATTAAGAATGTAACTTTAAAAATTGCACTTTGGAACCTGCTTATAAAGCATTGGTCAGTAGCAAAAAAGGAGATTCATCAAAATTATTTGCTATTTTGTGAAGCAACAATACATTGTTGTTAGTGTTAATGTGTTTTGGTTAGTTAGTAGTCTCATATCTAAGATCTTATGAATCATAAAAAAAATAATTAAAGTTTTCTTGTGACGCACTTTTGAAAATTATTCTATAAGTTGTCTGAATCTGTCTATCTTAATAGGATCTACCTAAACCCAAGCCCCGACGTTGACTTGAGATTTTTAAATAATTTTAATTTTGATAAAGTTATTGCGAATTATGGGTTCTAATTGAAATATTGTGTGTGTGTGTGTGTGTGTGAGTGTGTTTTTTTTTTGTAAAGAGGTACGAAAAAAATTCTTCAAAAGACACCGTCATCGCAAACTCTGCCGCCCATCTTGCGGCAGATATCGATAGGCGGTAGTGTGGAGATTTTTACCCACTAAAAAAAAACATTCCTCTTCCCCTCTCCCAGCAGATGGTACGGGAAGGACTGGATTGGAACGCTGCGCGTAGGTTTCAACAGCCGACCAGTTTCCCTCGTGTTCGATCATAGACGTCACCAGAGCCTGGCGCCTATGATCTCTTCGGTGCTACTTCTATAGTCCTTCCACCGAGCACACTCAAGTACTTACACATAAGGGTGTTGTGTAAGCCCATCTTAAAAAGATAAGCGTTGAACTGTCCATGTCCCGTCAGTAGCTGGGTCAGATAGAAGTCTGTGTCCCCGTGTTTCCGAGAAAGCCAGACATTGATGTTCGGAATCGGACGCTCCGCCTATCTGCCCGTCTCCCCCGTCGTCCATCGGTCCTGCCACTCTTGCTAGGTTTCCGCTTTTATCCTTGTTTTTGCCTCCTTGAAGTTGTCGCATTTCCTTTTAGCGTCATAGAGCTTTCCTCTCTCAAACGCTATTAGGGCGATAAGCGTTGCTCCCGCAATGACCAGTATTGCCGCTTCCGAGACGGCGCGGTATGCACAGGCAACCCTAACAGCGCCTCTCCGTTGCACTGCTGCTATTTTGCGCCTGTATTTTTTCTGCTTTAGGATGTCCGCCCATATCTCTGCTCCGTAGAGCAGTACTGAGTGAACTACTTCGAGGAGGACTCGTCTTTTTTTGGTTCGAGGTCCCATCGTGTTCGCCATGATCCTTGATAAGCTGGATACCGTCTTGCTAGCTCTCCGGCATGCACTATCAAGGTGTTCACGGTAAGATAGTTTTACGTCTATCATTACCCCTAGGTAGCGTAAAGCTCTCGTTGACGTCAGAGTTGTACCTCCCATCTTTACGGTGAATGGTTTAGGGAACCATTTTTGTCGAGTCAGTACAACCATCTCTGTTTTCTACTTGGCAAGTGTCAGGTGGTGTTTCTCAAGCCAGGCTTCAATGGTGTCAGTGGTCTCCCGAACTAATAATTCTGCTTCTTCGACACTGTCCACTTCTATTGTAGCCGCAACGTCATCCGCAAAACCCGCAAGTTCCACTTGTTGCGGCAGCGGGATCCTCAGGAGCTGGTCATAGTCTGCGTTCCATAGATCGGACCCCATGATTGAGCCCTGTCGTGTTCCTGCGGGCTTTCCGTCAAATCTACAATTAGCGTCCTTTCGTCGAGGTAACGGTTTCCAGATTTTCTGGCTCTATATCAAATTTAAGTTCTAGGGCGTCCAGAATATCTCCCCAATTCGCGCTGTTAAAGGCATTTTTAACGTCAAATGTTAGAAGTAAAAGTAGAGAGTACCAGACCATGTTCTTCTTGCAGTCTCTATCACCTTCTGAATCGCGTCGATCGTCGATCTACCTTTCCGAAACCCGTATTGGTTGGTAGCAAAACCTCCAGAACGGTCAATGTCGTTTCGAAGCCTGCCTTGAATGAGCTTTTCCTGCAGTTTCCCAGCGATGTCAAGCATGCAGAGTGGTCTAAACGAAGAAGGTGTAGAGGTTCCCTTTCCTTTGTCCAACAGGACCAATCTCTGCCGCTTCCAAACCGTGGGAAACGTGCCAGTTGCAAGACATGCATTGTAGGTGCCCAGGAGTATGTGCGGGTATTCCAGGGCTACAGTCTTGATCACCAAGGCTGGAATGCCATCTGGGCCGGGTGCTTTTCCTATGGTCTTTGCCGCGTCTTGCGTTTCCTTGGTAGTAAAGGGAGTTGTTTCGCCACTTTTAACATAGTGTCTCTTCCTCCGCGGCGGGTGTTTGGGAAACAGCTCCGCCACGATGCTATACATCACGGAGGGGGGTTTCGGTGCTTCTGGTGCAGCTTTTCCAAGTCGTTTAGTGACAATTTGGTAGGCTTTACCCCAGATATCATTGTTGAGGTCATTGCATAAGTCTTTCCATAGCGTCGCTTTCCTTGTTTTGATGGTTTTATTTAAGGTTTTTTTTGCGTGCTTGTACTCGTTCACATACAGTTCCTGATCGGGTGAACGTTTTGCAGCCCTCGTTGCGCGGCGACGTAGCACATGGCATGTTCTTCGTAATTTTGCTATCTCCGGTGACCACCAGTCTGCCGGTCTGTGTGCACCCCAAACTTTCAGTCGTGGCATAGAAGGGTTACATGAGCCGAGAATAACGTTCATGGTTCTTGTCACTATTTCTTCCGTCTCCTTGCGGGTGCTTGGATTGGGGTTTCTCTGGAGAGTTGGTATGCTCCTTATGAGAAAAGTTCGTAGAGCATCGAGGTCAAGCTTGCTAGCGTTCCACTTCCTTTTGTATAGGGTGCACTGCGGAGCCGAGCCAGGTACAAGTCCAACACTGAAGGTCACATACTGATGGTCACTACCGCTGTATTCTTCAGATACGGTCCAGCCCTCAATCGTATCCGCAATCCTTGGGGTCGCTAACGTAATGTCAAGGATGGATTCTTGGTACCCTGGTCTCCGGAATGTCGTGGTATTTCCAGTATTCAGTACAATGAAGTCGAGTCTTGCTGCTGCATCAACGACTTCATTGCCTCTGGTATCAGAGAACACTGCGCCCCGTTCTGCCGATTCGGCGTTGAAATCACCAGCTACAATGACTCCGCCGTTGAACTTGCCGATAGCGTCCTCTATGGTCGCCAGTTTCTGACGGAACACACTGATTCCCTCGTTAGGCGAGAGGTAGACGCTCATGAAGTAGGCTGTAGGGGTTTGAATCCAGACAAAGCCTGCTCCACTTTCGCTGTTGATTGCGGTAATGTTCTTTGTATTTGCGATCCATAGTGCTGCTGTCCCAGTTTCATCTGCGAACCATAACCCGCCCTGGAAGTTTGAATGTTGTTCGGAGATGATGCAGATGTCGACTTTATCTTCAAAGATCCTTTGTCGAAGGAGGTGTTGCGCTAGTATGCACCTATTCGGATTACCTTGAAGGACTCATTTTTGTGCCCTTGTCGCTTCAGCTAGAGCTGCGCGGAACGCTTTACAAGCTCCGGAGCCAGGAATATGACACAGGCTGTCCTTAGCGTTATTCGGACATAGAAAGCACTTCGGTTGCTCGATGCAGTCGGCTGCCTTGCGACTTTCTCCTGCGCATTTAAAGCAGCACTTGCTGCGGTCTGGCCCCTTGCAGGAGTGCATCGCGTGCCCATACCCGAGACATCTGGCACAGCGTACCACTTTCGCTACCCGCCGTACGCGGCAGCTAACCCACCCAACCTTTATGCGAGCCTTATTGAGGGCCTTTACCGCATTGGTCTCGTCAATCTCGCAAAAAGCCGCTCTTTGACCTCGTTGGGTAACTTTAGTTAGGTTGACTCGCTTGATTTCAAGGTTTGCCGTGAAGTCTCGCCCAAGTGCATCACGGACGTCCAATTCAGTGGAGACTCCGTCCAGGTCTAGAATCTCTATCGTAGCTGTAGGTATCAGCGTTCTGACGGTACCGATATTGGCGGCTGCTGTCTTAATAGCAGCCGTGAACGCGGTGCTGTCTTCAGTTTTGCGGGTCATTTCTAGCAGAACACCCCCGCGCCTCGTTTGTTTTATGGACTTTATGTCCACTCCAGTTTCTGTCGGGTTGACCTTGGCTTTAATCTCCTTAAGAAGATCAAGCGGTTGGTTGTACAAGAATGGTGGTGTGTGTGTGTGTGTGTGTGTGTGTGTGTGTGTGTGTGTGTATGTGTGTATGTGTGTCAAATTTAATCAAATGGTGCCTCAGAGCAACTTGAATAATTTAAGGGGAATGGAATAACTTTTTTATGGGCTATTTAAACTGCAAACCTGCAAGTATTTGTTTTCTTCATACTTTACCGCTCACTTTGTCTGTGAGAAGATTTTTTGTTAACTTTCGATAGCAGGATCAATGTAATGTAATTTTTGTCATTGTCGAAATTTGTTCTGTTGTTACTTGGTTAAAATGAAACAAACACAAAACAAAAAGAGTAAAATTAAATTTTATAGGCAATTACCTTAGAATTACTGAGAAAAGTCATAAAAAGGCATTGATTTCGACATTTTATTCCCAAACTGTAAAGTACAAAACCCTAGAAAAAGCAAAATAAAAACATGATCTTATTTTTTTATAAGTCATGAATCAGCGAAACCCCTACGGGTGGTTGGTTCGTTTTCGTTGTTTTTTCTTAACTAAACTAGATTTAATCTATTGGAAACATAATCCTAACTATAGGAGGATATCAATAGAACAAAAACCTTATAGACCTTTTATTTAACTATATTAACTTTTAATATACCTCTGCTTTGTGGTTTTAGGTCAATTTTAGTAAGTTAAGTTTGTTTTAAATAATATCGCAGTTAAAGTCCATTAAAAATACTGTTTAATTAAATTACATTTCTAAACACCGAGTAGTGATTATTATGATACTTATTTTATTGAACTTGGAAAACAATTTTTTAATGTTGAAACTAAAAGAACGTCGAACTTTCATTGTCTTTATTTTTACTTTATTATAAAGGTTCGGGTAAAACAATTTTTAAATCTCTCCTTTTTAACCAAAACATCTGTCATTTCAAATTTTGCTTTCAACCCATAAAGACCCCATGAGCTTCGAGAGTTTTTAGTTAACGCGAAGATTTTCTCACATTATGTTTATTAAGAAAATAATGCAGTGCGAAGTGCAGGTTTAATTTGTGACATTTACGGCCCTTGTGCCCTTATCTACGAATACGTCATCTCAGCAATTTTTAATATATTTATGGCCACTATATCAACTAGGGTGGTATTCGTAGTCGTTTTCAGATCTTGATGTCACTCGATGTCACCAATTTGCCAAATTGTTAATGATGTCACATTCCAATGTGACGAAACTTAAAGTATCCACCATGAACTCCACCCTTAATAGCTTAGCATGGGAGTTTGAGATGCTTTAGACAATATCTAGTATATGCATTTCCCGACGTACCATTTTGATGGAAATTAACCTTAACATCGTTAAGAAAATCACGGACGACCCTCTTAGCAAGGTATTTTCAGAATCCTGATACATTTTAAAAATTCATCTGCATTATTTTCAGCAGAGTATAAATAAAATGCTCGCTTGGGGCACACTCTAAACAAAAAACCGCAACCGCAAGGGATAAAGTTTTGGTAGGGGACGGTTTGCGGTTTCAGAAACTCCTAGCTTGTGTTGCTGTAGGGTCCTAATTAGACATTTCAGTGTTTATGTTATCTCTGTTAGGCTTGTAATAACGGAAGATAATGAAACGAAATTGATTTCGGTGGGAGATATGTAAATAATTGCAATTTTTTGTAGTTCATTTTTGGTATTTTTTCCAAGACATTATTACGAAAACCAAAGGTTTAATCAATCTTTCTTCAAATTTGTTTTGAACATAATCGTAATAAATTGACATACTTTATATTTCTTAATAAAAACGATAATATTAATCAAGTTATTTGAATCATATCAAATATAAAAAATTATGAAGTCGCCAAATGTCTGCAGACATAAACAATAGTATAACTAAAATATCAAAAAATTACTTGTCACTTAGGTTTTTAGGTGTGCCGGTGCAGCGTACATTAACTATAGTCTGATTTATAAGAGAAAAGAGTGACATTCTCTCTTAAACTCTGTTTATTAATTCATCTTCCGCTTTCACGTGCATAAACTAGCCCTAAATTTCTTGAAAACTGTAAACAATATAACAATAAACTCCGACCTGTGGAGTTTTCCTATTCTTACTTATTTCTATTTAGAGCGTAATTTCTTTTTGTACAAAATGGTTTTAGTAAGCAGTAGCGTATTCAGGTTAAAATGGCACTCGCTGTTTTACATCGAAACTTGCATATTGTTAAATTTTAATATAAATAAAATTATTTGGGTTCTTCAACCACGACGGTGAAATTAATTATAGAACTCACTCCGCGTACAAATTAAACTGATAATAAAAAGTTATGTCGGACGATTCTTTATGTTTTACCACCAAAATTGTCAGAGCAAAACCGTGCTCTACTCTTTAATGCCATCTATCCACCTGTGTTTCGCTTTTATAGATCGCACAGCCTCTTAGCGATATGAATTGAACCTTCGAATTTGTTTTGTTTAATCAGGGCAGGCAGACCCAGGTTAAGATTAAAAAAAACTTTATGAAACACTTTATAATTGACTGTTCAACTAACCAAGTGTAATGTAACACATGTAATTTGAGAAAATATTATCACATAGCAAGTACCGATGAAACTAAAATAATTCCCATAATTTGATACACATTTTGAAGTAAGAACATATAAAATTAGAAAACTGGAGTCCTTTTTGTAAGCAAAGAATTGAGACCGATGAATCAGTTATTTCATATTACGCTGCACAATGACATTCTCTTTGGTTCAAATGTCCGTCCAGTGGTGGAGAAATTTTTTCTAAATACTAGTCACGAAATTATCGTCTGCTTTTAATTCACCTCTACATTTGAAGGAATTTATTTTTATTTGAAGGACGGATTCCCAGCTTTGAATGACTGGCTAAATGTTATGGCACTAAGAATATTAGATTTATTTGCTAATATTGTTGTTTGACCTATATATTCGTACTACTTAATTCCGTGTGTCTCGCTTTATCCTGATGTCGTTGTTTCTACATTCATTCTTCGGTATATTTCGTTGTTTGTTATTCTTTGTTGTTAGTTCCCATGTCTCCGACCCATATAATAATATATCTTGTACAGCACTTCTATATATTCTCAATTTTGTTTGTTTATGTACATTGGTTGGCTACAGTAAGAAGTTTAATTTACTGATGGCTTGCTTGGCTATTGCGTTGCGATATTTATCTATTACTAGATATTTTTACAACTAAATAAATATAGTCTGGACGGGCTTCGGGTACTACTTGTCCATCAACATTTTAACTTTTACTGACACGTATTTAGTTTTGGTAAAATTTATTTTTGATCGCCCTGCTCTGAAATGACTTTGCTTTTCTCCTATTTGCAAGTCGTAATAATATGTCCATGCAGTCTTCCAATGATGGCTGTTACATTGATGTATTGATGACTTATGTATGGATGCTAATTTGCCATTTTCCATTCATTTGGAGTATTGTTCAACGAACACTTATTGAAATGTCCTATAGTCCTATAGTACAGTTAATGTTGTATCTAAGGCGTTTTCAAGCATAAGAATTATATTTTAAACACGAATAATAACCCGGGTAGCGCCCGGTTTATAATTCGATTAAATCCGGTTACTTAATTGGTAGAAAAATTACCTTGGAACGTCGGGGATATGAATCTCGACCAGATGAAATTATTTTATCAGCGGCGAAGCCTCAGATTTGAGAGGCTCCGCTTTACGCTCTCGCGATTAAAATGAATAATTGTCCGTAATTTGTAGTGTGTTAGTTTCGACCTAATTACTGTTAGAGAATCTATGTGTAAAAACCGCCAGTGTCCCTAATTTCGTCGCCTCTCAATTTGCGATTTGTTAAATAGCTTTGGGCGCTTCCGAATTTATTCATGGTTGAGTTTAGAAAGTTCAAATGTCGCGATAAACGACCGAAGACAATGACGTTCGCCTACGTGGTGGAATTCTTTATGAATAAAATTGGAACAGTTCCGTTTTATCATAATTAGTGAGTACTGGGACAACAGTACAAAAGGCAGCACACTGTTTAACTTCGAGTTCGCAATGATACGAGATACTAAAGAAAGATAGTAAAAGAAAATTTTAACAGATAGTGTTCACTGTTTTCTGTGCCTTAACTTTAGCTTTTATATCGACAACCGGATGTGGGATATAGTATATATAGTATCATCGCACATATAAATTGTGGATAAATGAAAGATCAATTTACAAATCTTCTGTATTCCGTCTGCGTCGGTTGTTGATAGTATATTAGTATACTTTAGATATAGTCATGGTATAGTCAAGTTTAATCGTAGATTTACTAACAATTTTTTTGTTCTCGGTAACGTTTTTGAGTTTTTTTTTATTTATTTTGAATAAGCCATCAAATGTAGAATTTTTTGTCAACATTTATTTTTTGGGTACTTTGAAACATAATAAACTTAGTTTTAAAGAAATGACAATCAAGAAAATGATCCCCATCAGCTTAATTGCAGGCATAGGACGTAAGGATTTTTGCATTCTGATTCAAACTTGATGGTTTTCTTTAATTCTTTCTTTATTCGTCGCATATATTGTATGGACAGGCGTTTCTTTAAAATGGAAATAAAAGTCCAAAGGATTTAGAGCGAGTGAACGAGGTGACCTATAGAACACCACCACTGAGCCACCTAGATATTTTACCATTTCTTCAAAGTAATAACGTAATCTTGGAAAACATCGGCCTACCTATGTGTTGTAAATTTACTCCGCGTCTGGTCTTTCTGGCTCCAAGTGGAGGTAGTCCTCTGCTGACAACGTTTCGGCAAGATCTCACCTGCCATTTTCAAGTCGGGTCGTTCTGCTTCTCGTCTGAACTCGACTCAAGCCCGGAAGAATTTACAACACACATATAAGACCGGCAGAAGCCTAAAACAAAACATATATATGATATGATAGGACTTTTATTGGTAAATAATAAAAAAACATTATTTAGTTGCAAAATAAAAAGTAAAATTCATAAGTCGATTATTGATATTAAAAAAAAACACTACAACTTAGGCTTATAAAAAAAAGTTTTTGCTATTTCAACAAATGGACTATAAAATCACCTAGACTGATGAGTTTTCAACACACCACAGAATTTTTGTCTTTCCACATTTTTGTACTACTAAACTTGATTCATAATTTTTAAGTATTTTCCTCTCCGACAATGGTATCGTTCTCAATTCATTTCCTTGGAGGTTTTTCATATCATTTTCTACTTTATGAAGGAATCAAAACTCAAAAACCCTGTCAAGGGTATTTTCTTTTTAAAATAGAACGACTGAAGCCTTCCTTGAATAGCGAAGCGAGGTACCACTTACTACAATTAATAAAACAATAGACAATCGGAGCCAAAAGAAGTGCGCCAAGAAGAAGCGCTTAATGCCTGAAGAACTGTGCATCAATAGAATTATTTCAAGCAGCCACATCAAATTAACAATTGCCATTTTTCAAAAAAACTTATGGAGGCTATTGAAATCTCCTGCGTTAGTTGTTTATAAATCCAACTTTCTTAGGAGCTTAACTAAAACTAGTTTTACATTGCCTCGGATGACTGATTAAAACTTTAACATCCTAACATATGTTTTACCATAGAATTAGAAACTAATAACAATTTCCCACTCTACGATATTATTATTAATATAAAATCAGACCTAATATTCAGTTTGCAGACAGCTTAATGCATTTTCACATTACCATCCCGTCCAGAAATCATCGGTTATCAACTCTCTGATTTACAGAGCAGTAAAACTATAAAACCATCTCAACCAGAATCCCTGGACCTCGAATTAATACATTTAACACCTGCTCTTCTGTGAAATAATTACCGCATTTGAGATATTTAGCGTTCCATTATAGAATACACTTCACCAGATCCTCCCAAAAAAAAAAACCTGAAAGCCACCCCACACCTGCCACTGTGCTCCTTCCTTACATTCAGAACATTACTGATAATATATCACAGGTTCTTAAGAAATCTAATATTAAAGTCAGATTTACCACTTGTCCAAAAATCTCTCCACATCTTCGATTCATCAAAGACAAAATTCCGTTTGAGACGCCACGTGGTAACAGTACGAAAAATGATTGGCGAGACGCCAGCAAGTTCGGTTTACCAACATTTTTCTAAAACTAAGTCTATACCAGCGTAGATACTAAAGTAACAAGCTTACATTTTTACAACACAAATATTTACACTTAGTAATATTCAATTCAAGGTTAAGGTAAAAAGGATTTCATTGTTGTAATTTAGTGTGCACAGTTGTGGTAATTAACGAAAGTTTTAAAGGAAATAAGTGGTAATTAAAGGTAATTTGAGTGAAATACAGTAGTAATCAGTGGTCCTCAGTGCAATTACAATAGTAAATTGATGATTTTATTGCAAACGTTTATAAGAAAATTAGTAATGAAAGAGTTATTACGTCAGCAGTCTAATATATTTGATTGGCCAAAAGAGGTAATTTGGTTAAAGTAAATAAGGAGTATATTTTCAATGTGGGCAGCTCTTTTTTAAAATGGTAAAACTTATTAAATTTTAAAAAAGCTATAAAGTTATGAAAGAATCCTTGTCATAAAAAAATAAACTTAAAAAAAAAGTTTAAAGTTTCTGTCTTACCGGCCTTAAAATTTTATGTTTTTCTCATCAAGTTCAACCCTCGCACAAAGTCCTTACCAAGTTGCCTTATTCATGCATAAGTAAATTGATGTTTCTCTATGTGAGTGAGAGCCTTTATACAGATCTCGATGCCAGACATTTCCGCTTCGAATATGCTGGAATATGGAGCATGGATGATTTTTAGAAATGACAAGCTCAACACCTTCATTAGATTTGGAACTGTGAAAAATCGCCCTTTCCTGTGTAGCAGTTTAATTATGTAGTTATATTTTTGCACAGATTTTGGACGATGAATTTTTGTTCTACGGAGTGTCCTCAGACTGTCCTACTCTTGGTCTAACTTCTTTATATGAGTTTTTAATATCACCTATTGTGATAAGTTAGGTTTCAGTTGTAAAACTGTACTATTATGTTAATTTGTTGACAAATGTTACCAAGATTTGTTTTGATTGTACGTTTTTATGTTTTTTTTAGCTTAGCTGTTTTAAAATATGATTTCTATCGTATTTTTACATCTTTTGTTCATGTTATGTTTGTTATTGTCTTTGAAACTTAGGTTAATAATTTATATTTAAAAAGTTTTCTTTGCGTACCTGTCGTCATTTATTTGAAAGAAGCTTTCAACGGTGGTAATTACTGTAAATTCTTGATATAATTAAAGGTCATTTTTGTTAAAAGTTATAATTTATTGAAGTTATACAGATCCTCTACTGAAATCCCCGTCGGGTTAAAAGTGTTTTACTTAAAAACACCAACCTGCTTATATTAAATACTTATCTATCCACCAAACACTGTTCCCCCAAAAAGCATGAAGCTTTAGTATTTATACACTTTTTTCTATCATTCTTGGGGAGAGTGTGCAAAACCCCGCACATCCGATTTTTATCCAACAAACGGTCGAAATGGCGTCGACGACCATTCCCGATTATTTATTTTGCTTTATTTATCTCATACAAAAACAGGGCTTCAAGATAGCGAGATTTATTTAACGCCGCGCTCTTGATTTATTTCCACATAGCAAACAAACCGTCGCGTCGAGTCCGCACGCATGTTAATTCAGCTTTGAATAGTGGAAAATCGGTTCTTGTCTACAAAGGAAGTTTTTTTTACACGCCCAAACCACCGGCGGCGCGGATTCCGAATTTATGCTGTTTCGCATTTGTCTGGTAAACGATAAAATAGTTGGGATGTGGCTTTCAAAGTTATTTAGGTTTCGCTGTCGAACTAGAGGGTGTGTTTTTTTTGTTTTGTTTAGGTATGCACGAGCAAGCATTTGTACCGGGTGTCTTATTCATCCACTGGTCAAGCTCATTTAAACATTTCAATAGGACAACAACAATTCCATTTTGCGAAATGATTCACCACTTAAAATATAGCTTTCACGGTTGTTGTTGTTGTTCGCCTGACTTACGTTTAGTTCTTCCCATTGTATTGCCCAGTTTATTTATTGGTCTTATTCTTTTGTCAGGTTCCAGCGGGTCTAGCGACGATGTAACGAATTTCGTGTATATAACTTTAAATTTCTCAAAGAAACTTCCACAGGTTACTGTAATACTTTTTACAAAACTTCTGGATTCCTCCTGCGTCGGTTTTTGCTGAGTCGAACTTGCACTGAGCAGTTTCAGTCAAGCTCTGAAGAAGCTAACAGGGTGAAGAATCCAGGAATTTTGTAAAAAGTAACTTCAAATTTCTGTTTCCTAAATTGTTCTGGCAAATACTTTTTTCTATTCTCGTCTGTAAAATACCTAATTACACACCGATCTAGCGTGCGGGAAATATCACTTTACCACGTCAATTTCGTTTCCCACGAATCCGAGCCACTTCGGACATTTCCCACGGGATAATACCGCACGGGTTTGGGAGCAATCGGATGTATTCGGAGACATTTCCCACGCCTTGAATTTTGACGTGTGTCAATTCTGACGGTCATGTCAGAGGTATTCGTGTGGTTTTGGGAAAATCTACCCACAAACTAACTAGTAGAAAAAGTATAGTATTCAACCCGTTCGGCAAAATTTTTAAGTCACTCGTTTATTAAAAACTTGCTCCACTGCACACTCGCCCCAGCTCATATCAAATAAACTCGTACGTTAAATGCCGTTTACCCCACTTGTTACGTAATATACGGATGTTACGGCTAAACGGTGCCATTTACCATGGTTTTTTATCTATTATTAATAGTTTACGCAGCAAAAGGGCAAATTTCATTTTTTTGCCCATAGAGAAAAATTAGTATTTTCGGTTGCAAAAAAAGTCAAAATTTAAATAAAAAACATTTTGCAGATCAAGAAAGACCGACGACAGCTGTTACAAATTTATTTGTTTATTTATTTAAAGAAGTCTATCTTACAGGAATGAAGCCCAACTAACAGGTTGGTTGGTTACAGAGGCTTTGCAAGTAATGAAGATATGACGAAACTTATCCTAAAGTCTAGTCCAACATAAACATTACCTCTAATAAAAAACAAGAGAATGGGAAAAGACAGAAATTAAGAATTATAATTAATGGGACAATAAAGTTTTTACCTTAGTAATAGATTGCGAAAAAAAGTCCAAATCGTGTCTAGCATTGTATTTGGAGCATATTGCGAAAATAGGTGAAAATTTAAAAATAATAGTTCTTGTTATCGGCAGAAAGAATATAATACTATGTCTAGAGTTAATACGGGGAACCAGAAAATTAAGTCTTTGTAATAGGTCAGAGCAATGAAACAAGTTAATAGTAATCCTGGCGATCGCTAGGAGTCACAGAAACAAATCTATTTAGTAATATTGTATGCGAAAAGCCTTGTGGGGGATATACTCCGTCAAAAAAATATACCCACTTCAAAAACATAGGCTGAATTTTTTCCATGCTATTAATATGACAGTTGTATCCCGGAGACCAAATTATTGATAGATAGTCGAACTTAGACACGACGTACGAGTAATATAATATTTTTATCACTTCTGTATTTTTAAAGTCTCTGGTGCAACGCACGATAAATCCATAGCTTTTTCAGGCTTCTGCCATTACTTTACTAATATGAGGAACAAAGGATAATTTCGAGTCGAATATTTCACCCAAGTCACAAAAAGTGTTAACGGGAGAGAGTTTTATAAAAAATGTTATGTTTATATTTCACAGCTGCACTGATGGTGCTAAAAAGAACTACATTACACTTGGCTGTATTAAATTCCAGGTATTATTTAGGAATCAAGTGTTGATTTGCTCCAAACTACACTGATTTTTTAAATAAAAATTTACGTCGCCCGCATATATCAAAAAACCGACATCAAGGTCTTTACCAATGTCATTAATGAAAATGTTGAATAATAATGGCCTCAATATTGAACCTTGAGGAACGTCTGAGGAAGCAATGTATTCATCGGAAGTGTGACCATAGAGACTGATTGCGCTTAAACAAGTATGAAGAAAACAAATTAACAAGCGATTAGGAAAATCCAAAAGCACGGAGCCTGTGGATTAGAATTTTGTGATCTAAGCAATCAAACGCTTTGAAAAATCAAGATGTATGACATCCATTTAATAGCCTTAGCCTTAGACTTACTGAGACATAGTCGTTAAATTGGTAATGGTGGATCTTTCTTTAAAAAATCCATGTTGTTGGGGCACAGGCACAGGGCTCAAACGAGTCTATCTGAACAACTTGAACCAGTATGAAATCACTGTTTTGTAAGGACAATCTAAATCCGTGTTATGGTCAGTGTTTGTGTATGCTCTGAATATCACGGGTAGCCATGCCCATTTTGAATAGAGCGAACGTCGTATAACTGTTAAGTGTCGTAAACCGGCATATATGCGATATGTCCTTCGCGGTGAATGTATTCTTCAACTAATTGTGAAAGGCAATATAGAAGACCGTAGGAAAGTAGGAAGCAAACGAACTATGAATATAGTTGCCAACATCAACGCATAATAAAGGCAAGAAGAGTTCAAAAAACGTCAATAGCAGTTATACCTATAATCAAGAAGGCAAAGTACATGATTACCAGCAAAGCAAATATGCAGGGAAAGCTGTATGTTCGAAATAAGAAAATCCAAAGAGCTAGAGAGTGGAAATATCTGCGTACCATCCAGATCCAGACCACATGCTACAAGTAATAATAGAATGGAAAGTTCGAGCCAAAAGAACTGCGAGAAAAGGACGCACTTGATTGCTGAAGAACTGTACATAAATACAATTATTTCAAGCAGCCGCATCAAAACAAAATTGGCCATGATGATAGCTAACCTGCTAAGAGGATATGACAATATATTGTGGATATATATCTTTTCAATTTCTAGGAAGATTCTATTTCAATTAAATAACTTTTTTAAGAACGTTTTCTATTTTCTATTAAACAAATATATTAAGTAATCTTGCTAATTGTTAGTGCAGGTTGATTAAAAAATAACAACTAAAGTGAAATTAAAAAAGGGACTGAAATGTCAAATTTCAAATACGAATTTTACACGAAAAACGTGACGGAAGAAGAACAAAATTAAATTAAATGGTTTTAACATAATTCGTGTTGAGAGAGTACCCCTGCGCTGCAGAACCTATTTTTTTTCCTTAAAAACACCTAGTTCCCAACGAAATCTCCAATAAAGCTCGTGTATTATTAAAAAGGTAATTTTTTCCGTGCCGACCTTCAGCTTCGGCAATCAGATCGTATGAATAACATATTAACCGTTTTCCACAAACCGAAGCCGTGCTATGCATGCTAATGCAGATTCCACAATAAAAGCTTCATTCGCGTGATCAATGACTTTTTGCACAATGCCAAGGCACCGGCAATCTGGCTGCGAGCTTTCAAACAATAAGAGCTTTGTTATAAACTGTAACGCATTTATCTTTCTCTGGGAGCTGGGAAAAGAATTTATCTACGTAGGAATCTGCTTTATGTGAAGTGTGTTTTTTTTTATATAAAATGTTAGAACAAAAGGAAAGGAATAAGTTCGAGCTTTTCTGTGGTATTTCTTAAACTTTAAGAAATTTCTTTTTGTTCGGCTACAGAAACACGCGGTATTAAAGCGTTTGGTTTGAAATGAATCCGAGTTGGTTGTTCAGGGAGTTGCACGTCAAAACACTAGTTGTTTTTCAGGAAACGCATTATGTTTTAAGATTGAGCGAAGTGGAAGTAATATCTGTCAGACGTTTCCTTTGAGTCCACTTTACGGTCTAACGCGATGGAATGCTACATTTTATAGCTCTTAAGCTGATGCGTTGTCTACATTTTGCCTGTAAACACTACGTTCTTATTGATGTTTTAAATATTTTTATTATTAAAATACTATAAAGAATGAAAATTTATAATATATACGAGAACTGCCTACAAATATGCTAAGTTTTGGGACATCATTTCTTGAAAACTGCTGGTTTCCATATCCAACTATTAAAACGCAGCAACTACCTAAATACAAATAGCAATAGTTTTGTGAGTTCTAGTCGATTGTTTTGCTTAATGAAAACTTGTAAAACAATAATATGTATTTTCAATGGCTTTCTCATAAAGAATTAATGCTTTGTATTTGAAATAGCATAAGAATCCTAATAATATTATTAAATCCATGACATTCTATGACATTTCTGTTTGTGCCACCTATCATTTCATGAAAAAGTGGCATTGGGCCATAAAAATTGCAACACGCTGGCATTATGAATAAGGTAGAATCGCTGTAAAAAATGAGACAGGCTATCCTTACGCAAGGGATTGCATTTTACTTTCACTAAGTAAGGAACCAATAATTTAGTTTAACAACCTGAGGTAGCTTTAATTTCTCAATCACTGTACACAGACCAAGTGGACATAATGTATTTTGATTCTACTTTTGATTTACCTTAACTGACTTGATAAAAAGTCTGAATAGAATTTATTTACATATGGGCTGCAGGTTTTTGAGTCAATTGAGTCATTGATGTTAATAAAAAAATGGCTTGTTTTTAATTACTGAACCCACTTACCCATGGAATTAACTTTTTAATAGCTAAATATCGGTATTAATTTTTGGAACATTTTTGCAATTTTAAAAGTATTCTGTTATCATTACTTTACTAGACTTTTACATTTCACCGCGTCAGATTCGTTTCTCACGGGTTTGGGATGTTTTCTTTCATATGGTTATATCAGTAAATGTATTTGTGTTGATTTGCAAAAATTTACCGAAATATCGTATGCAACACGTTTGGTAAACTTTTTAAGTCACTCGTTTATTAAGCACTCGCACCGCTTTCATACTCGACTCAAATGGCGTTTACCACACTTGTTGCATAATATACTGTTTGTGTGTTAGCTAGGTCCACTTCCTGACAAACCTTTCATTGTAGAACGCCCCGAGAAAATCAAATATTTCACGGGCATTGACTAAAACTTGATTTAGTCCGGACTTTACACATAAATACTTTAAAAAATAACAAATTTTACAATACAAGAGAATCCAGTTTGTGTTTTTATAACATACTATTTTTTATGAAATAACAAATGATGATTTGAAAACTGAAGTGGATAAATAAGGTCAATTTTGCACTAAAGATTTGTATAGGGTGCGTGGCCATATTTACTGTTAAAATTATTGTTACAATCATACTTAAAAACCCTGGGAACGCTAGAAAACCTTCCTTTTTTTAAATTGTTATAATTATATACAAGAAGTGGTGCTTATTTAAACTTTAATACTAGTTTGAACAATAAATAAGCCTCATTTGGTTCTTATACCCAAATATACGCTGATGACTATTCTAATGGAAAACCAATCCCAATCGATTAGTCGATAAATGTGCAGGGTGTGTGTGAAAATAAGTTTAAGAATCTGTTCCGACAAACAAAATTTCGCTTCTTCTAAATCCCTTATATAAAACAAAATAATTATTAAATGGAAATATCAGACTTCCATAAACTTTGCGAAAAATGTTTGTTGCTGTCGCCGCCGTCTTTTCTTATTACATTAATGCGAGAGGTGTAAACAACTCAGGCAGATACGAATTGCTGCAAGCGAGGGAAAATATTCGCAGAACAGTGTTTATTTTTGGTCGGTGTAATTCGATGTAAATAAGAAATATACATAGTCTGTGAATTTATAAAATCAGTCTAAGAACGGCTAGAGACTTAGTTATTATCAAAATTCTTTTTTTATTTGAAAGGCCCATATGGCCCATGAAGTGTGAAATATGACATAGTCCCCTGGTGATCTTCGCCTGGATTGGTGTCATCTCATATACCACAAGTTTCCTTGTTCACACAGCCATTCATCAAAATTGTACTTCGTCGTTAAAGATTATGTTTCCACCAAAATTGGGGTTCTTTTTCAAAAGATTTGAAGCCCAGCCGGCCAACAAATGGCGTTGTCTATGATCATAAACTTTAAACTTCTGGTCGGTTGGATCTTGTCGTGTTGTAAGCCTAAATCCCGCAAAAATTCGCCAAGTTGAAGTATTCGAAAGGCCGAGTTCTCGTGCACAGCGATGAATCGACTGCCTCGGGTTCTGCTGTACACTTTCACCTTTCTGCTAGAAATGTGCTAACTGTGCGGAGCCATCATGTCTACCGTAAAATAAGCGCAATGCTCGCAATGTTTACACGAGCGAACGCTCATTTTGGTAATAAAACTTTTATCATTTCAACGTGCAGTTCAATGATGTATATTACCATGATTTGGTATAATATAATAAATTATAAACAGATTTTACAGACGTTGCCAAAAAAAAATGGCATCCACGGGGCACATTCCTGTGGCAATATTTTTGAACGTTGCCAGTGTATTTATGGGCATAAATTAAACCTTTAGCCGTAAATATATTATTTTAATAAAACATATTTTAAACATTCTTTTTCCGATGCTCAATTTAGCAGTGTTATTTGGATTTATAGTAATAATTTTATAAGTTTAGAATCAGAATTACTAAATTGGGTGGCGTCCCGAGAGTAATATATTTCAAAGAAAAATGTATCCAGCTAACTTTTTAACTGCTGATTAAGCAAGTAAAAATGGAAAGAAAAATGGAACTATATTCAGTTCTTGAATCCATAATTTAAAAAAATAGAAAAAATTGAAAATGGAGTATTGGATACGTCCATCATAATTTCCTCTTCCTTTTTTGCAGTAAATCCAAAATATACAGGATGGGTCAACCAGTAAATGTCGATAACAAGTTCCTTTTGTAATGAAAAACTATTTTTTAAATCCATTTTCCAATTCTGCTTCAAATCTGAATATACCTATCTCCTACTTTTATCAGAAAGAGAATAAAAAATAGAAATTTAATTTTGATATGAACAGGTAAGTTCTTAAATTGTGTCAGTTACATTTCTGTCAGTAAAGAAGTCAATATGAAATAAATTAATTCCAGAGAATTAAAATTTTTATTTGATATGGAGGCAAAACAGGGTATATGAAAGGAATTATTTCAATAGGTGTTAAACATTTCCACCATTAACTTCTTAACAATATGGTAATCTTTTTAACAGCGCTTCCAAAAATTACGCGGGATATTTTTGTTAATTTTCCTTATTTCGTATCTAATTCCAAATTTTAAATAATCTAAATTCTGCGTTTTTTCGTAATACATTTTTGATTTTATATTTTCTCAGAGAAAAAAATCCAGTGTAGTAATATCTGGAGATATTGCATCTATTAATCCCCTTCTACCATTTCACTGTCCGTTAAAAACCATATTTAAATATTCACTCACTCGTCTAGAAATTTGGGGCGGATCACCATCCTACCGAAATCAAACCTATTTATGTGGAATATTGGGACAGAAACTGCGATGGTTCGAATTAAGGCATTTAGAAGAAATGGAAAATATTGGCCTCCACAAATTTTGATATTCAAAATCACTGTCTAAACATTTATTTTTTGTGGATGATGTGTATTATTTTCTTTTGTCTTAATAAAACTAAACTAAACAGTGTCTAACTATGAAAACATGAATTTAAGTTGCACATTTCCATCACAGTTTCATAAAACTGTAGTCTGGGGTCGGGACGGATCATGTTCCTTCAGCTCCTGTAGTAATTTAATCGGATGATACTCTTATTCTTTTAATACACGCAAAACTGTCCGTTGCCTAAGATCATTATTTGTTACTGCTTCAGGAGATGCACGATGGCGATTATCATTAGGCATGGCCGTAGAGGATCTTTAACATGCCCTGTTTCTATAATTTTTTTCTCAATTTTACTCAGGGTGGATATTGTAATGGATCTTTCTGGATATTTGGGTATTGGTACTGGTTAAAAAGAAAAATTAAACGGTTAATTTTATGATATTGAGCCACTCAATATAAGGCTTTCTGTACCAAATAAAAACAGCGAACACGGTTTTATTTTGAATAGTGTATGTATACAATCTGTCAAAAGTCTGAATTTGTTCTTCTAAACTCCTTTTATTGCCTTGCCGTTGGTAGCGTTCGTCTAAAGACTACGGGAGCAAACTAACAACAGAACAGTTTTCAATTTTAAATTGCCTTTAAATTTAAAGGCCACTCCCGTAATATACTGCAATTGTCTCGAATGCGTTATCGGAATAGAAATTTTTAAAATTCCGCACGTGCCACGGAAGCGGAATTGCTGATTTAGTTTCGTCAAATGTAAATGTTGCATCAGCATGGTTACACAAGACTATTTATTATGGAACACTTGCTTTTATCCAGGAAATATGCATCGTCAGGTTCCGTTTTAAACTCGTTTAAAATATACAGCACTTAAAAAATGTTTCCTTTTATTTCGTTCCTACAAAATAGATCAGATTTAAATTATTAAATGTCGTCAGGGTCATTAAATGATTGGACTAGGTGATGCATAGAAATCCCATATAGTGCATAAAGTGCATAAAAAAGCATAATTCTGAAACGTGGAAGAAGACTCGTCAATTCTCGTCATTAGACAAAAGAAAAAGAAATAGTAATATATATTAATTCAATGTAACTGTAAACCAAAGTTGTTGCATTCGCTTTTCATGAAAAAAGGCAAAAATATTTCAAAGACACGTTCATGAAACCAGTATAAATTGTAAATTTTTCAAAGAAACTTCCACAGGCTACTGTAATACTTTTTACAAAACTTCTGGATTCCTCCAGCATCGGTTTTTGCCTGGTCGAAATTGCTGACGTTTCGCCAATCATCCTTTTGGCTTCTTCAGAGCTTGACTGAAACTGGCTCGCATTTTACTGTGTACCTGCTCTGAAGAAGCCAACAGGATGATTGGCGAAACGTCAGCAATTTCGACTAGGCAAAAACCGACGCAGGAGGACTCCAGAAGTTTTGTAAAAAGTAGTATAAATCAAAATAAATAAGAAATAAAAGTTCAGATTTTCACGAAATTTAATATAATAATGTAATAAATATAATTTCGTGAAAATCTGAACTTTTAGTTCTTATTTATTTTGATAAATGGATTTTCATCAAGTAAAAGCCACCTCAGTTCAATATTAGTATAAATTGTAATTGACTTAAGATTATCTTACGTATAAGGTGTTCGGGAATTAGACATCAATGTTTTAACCACTTATTCTCTGCCCTAAAATACCATTACAATGTTTTTTATGATTTATGGCCCACAACCTTTTCGTCTACAAGGTGTCAACGTGAAAGCCTGATGACGGAAGCTGCAAAACTATTTGAATAAAATTTGGTACATTTGCTCAACATTGAATTTACACTTATTATTATATTGGCTTCATGGAGTAGTAATTTAAACAAGCGGTTTTGGGAAAAATTTGTTTAATTTTCGCGTGGCTTTAAGACACAATCACAATAAGAAATGGTGCAATATAAATAAATAAATACAATAACAAATAAAATTACAAACTAACTTCGAACACATTTTTGTATGCTATTGATTCTGGGGTAGCTATCAGATCTCACTAAAATCTGAAGTTTTCGAGGAAAATGCATTTTTATTTCAATATATTACCCATTTATGAAGATCATCCAATTCTCAGGTTCGACTTCGAAAATATTTCCCCTGTAACTTAAAAACGAAGAGGTTGTGGGCCTTAGTTTATAATAACTTTTCTTTGTATTTAACCGAAGATAATATGTGGTTAAAATACTGACATCTTTTATATAATCTAATAGTAAAGACATTTCTCTTTAGTAAGACTTACTATTTGATAGATAGTTTTTTATGTTGCCAGTATTATCTGCGTGGTTAGGATTCTGAAATGTATATACTTACTTCTCATCAAAATGACAGAAAGTTAACAAAATGGTTTTGTGTCACGGTTTATGCTATCACCTTAAGTACAGAAAGTTAGTGCTACACAAACAAAATATTAATTTCGTTAAATTTTTATACAATTTTATAAGGTAAAGTCGAGAAGACTATTATCTAGCGATATTGTTGTTCCATTCATGCAGAGAAACATGCAGACGGAAAATTAAGAGATTCTATGGTTTGTTTGCAAAGTCAAGAGAATATTTTCTCCCGAAACTAATCTGAGTGGCAGACCCTGAACAAAATATAAATAATTATACTTCTCACATTACTAGTATTTTGATAACTCGAAAACAATAGTTACCATCTCTTCCGTTTCAAAATAATTATCAACACTTGGATTGTTCAAATATTTAAATTTAGGTCCCGCAATCGCCGACTCACCTTCCACATTAAATCAGAAACGAACCACTTTAGCGGTATGGCAAACCTTTTTATTGCACTGTGCATATTTCCGGTATTTTCGGAAAGAAATTTATCATACTGTCAAAACATTAGAACGCATAAATGGAAAAGGCAGATGTTAGTAATGGAGAAAAATTGTGTGCGAAAGGTAGAGCATAAATAAATTCATGTCGCAGAGAATAGTATCTACGCAAATTTGAATTTGCCAAGACTTAACTGCGTTTAAATTTATTCAAATCAGAACTTTATTCTAAGAAAAGTTTCCGAAACAAACCGGTTATTTAAATTTTAAATTTATAACTTCGTCGTTTACTGCAAACAAGATGGTAATGGTATAAGTAAGTAAAGGTGGGGAGCGTTATATCGATTTTCAGAAGACAGGAGCTGCTAAATTTGAAAAAGTTTAATGTATTACGATGGTGTTTCCCAATTTATTTTTATTCTCCTTAAATATATTTTTTGCATGTGTATGATACATACATTTAACTTTTGTCTTTGCAATAGCAACATTGCCATCAAACATGTACTAATTACAAAACAATGTCACAAGCAAATTTTAACTAAACATATACCATCAAAGACCGATGGGAGCGATGAAATAGAACATTGGCCTGCCATGAAAAAAGAAAAAATTGTATGCAAACACCCAACTTGCAAGGAATTTACTTGCACAACACCCAAAACAAACGAAAAATAATTCTAATAGCAACAAAATAACAATTACTTTTGATTAAAATTTCATAGAATCACTTTCTTTGAGGATCACATAGTTTGTATAAAATACGCTTTGTTTGTGTTTGTTGCCCCTTACGTATTTCGTTCACATTGAATTCTAAGAAGTGTCATCTGACCTTATTTACTTCAGATGATCTTGATTGTTGCTTTTGTGATATCTCCTTCGACATTAATGATTGAGGATTTTTCATTTCGGTGTTTATTATTACTCACATTCCCTAAACTAAATTTTAAGATCAAAGATTCTATATTTTGTGGGAAATAGTTTTTGAAGGCTCGTAAGTTAATCTACCTCAGTTGTTCGTTAGTTGAACATTATTTTTTTGTTGGAAACGACACTGTAATAAAATATTGCTACAATTTTTGAATGGAAATCTGAAAATATTGGGCGTAGTTTATCGAGGCCATATGTATTATTTTCGTATTCAAAGGTTTGTTCTGTGTGATGCAGGTGGACCTAAAATTTGTGCTTTTGCTGATTGATACAAAAGATGGCAAAAGCATTTTTTTTAGTTCCACTCTATCCTCCTTTCTCCGGAAAAACGGGTAATATTTTGGTGTGTGGAGCACCGATTCACGGAACTGTGGAAATAACCACTGAGTTGGTTACCCAACTTATATATACAGAAGTAAGGAAATCACCATAAATTGAAGTTAAAACTGAAAAAGTGCAACGAGTTTAATAAACGCCATGTTACTCACGTGCTTGATTTGCCACTAACGAGGCGAGTGTTTAATATACCAGTGACTGAATAAGTTTATCATAGTGCTGCATATCATACATTTTTTATGACTTAGATTTTGGGGATATATTTGCCAAACAGCACAAATGCCGGGGTAGGTATAAGTCGTTTAGCAACCTTGAAAACAGTGCATGAGTAGATCGTTATTTTCGAATGAAATGGCACCAAAGGTTCGAGTCTTGCTTGCAACAGCTTGCTTTGTTAAATTTGGTGAATTTGCACTCAATTCATAATTGGAGGGACCGAGGATGGTTCGGTTGGAAACTCGACTTTCCGAAGGTTCGATTCCCACAGATTGTGAGAGCCAGCAATTTGCAATCACTGGGACCCAGAGGATCTATTGTGACTCCCTCCATAGCTATAAAGCATTATCCAGGTTCAACTCTCTGACCAAACTCCATAACTTCGATGAGTGACTCCTTGATGTAGCTGATTGCCATGTTGCGCCCAGCAAGTGGAAATGCATTCTCGATAGGCCTTCACACTGACAGTTTGTGTATAGCTGTTTCTTCTTCTTCTTGGCAGAATCTACATTCAGTGTTTTCTTCCACTCCCATTAGACTTACATGTCTCTTTAGCCGGCAGGGGTAATTTGTTTTATGTGGAGAAGGAGAGATTATTTCGGTAATGGAACATTTTCAAACTCTGTAAGCGCTTTTGGATACGTACAGTGGAGCCGATTGTATTCCCGAACTTCAAGGCAAAAGACAAAAAACGTATCCATTGCAGATATTTATATATTTGGTTTGTTTTGAATGTGGATTATTTTACTATTTTATCCGAATATGTCAAAATTAAGGAAGACACAATTATTGAAGAGGTTGGAGCCAAAATAACTTTTTAAATTTAAAAGTATCTGCATATTCTTTATGCAATGGTTTTGTGTTATGTAAAATGTTAAATTAGTTCCTGTTTGTGCAATATTCTTGCTTTATTTTCTGTGCTAATATTTGTTTTTTATAAGTAGTTTCCTTGTGATATGTTTTTTATTGTGTTCAATTAAAAAATAATAATTAAAATGATACAACGTAAAATTAGTTCTGATTATTTTATTCTCTAAAATATCTATTAACAATTTCTGACCGTAATATCGCAGATGCATAAATATTCCTGCCAACTTTCTCAGTTGTATAACATAGTTTGCGCTCCCCATTATGCATCTAAATCGAGTTTTAAAAGCACCAGTGCATCTTTCCACAGTACTTCGAGTTTGTCACAAGTCATGACCCAGGGTTTTAATGCATATCCTAAATCCCCTAACAACCAATATATTCCTTTGACCTCGAATGAAGGAAAGAAATATAATTAAAATATACCTCGTTATACAAAGGTTGGCATAAAAATAAAGAAAGTGCTGAAGAGTGGAACTTTTTTATCATATTGATTTAAAAACAATGATTGATATATCACATACTGTGCATAGTGAAGAGTAGAAAATAAAAATATGTAGAGCTTACCTGCAGCATATTGAGTTTTTGGAATTAAATCCTTTTCTGCTGACATAGCATCATCATCACTCCGTATTTTTATGCCTTTTAATTTGAGCATTTCCTTGTTAAGTTTGGGGAAAACAGATCCAATGATTAGATTAGATCTGAACTATAAGTTCAGAGACCCCTTTTATACACCGACTGAGAGTCTCTTGACTGGCTGCATGCAAGTACTCATCGCCCCCATTCCTTTGGTAAGACCCAGCGCAATCAGTTCTTATCTGCTTTTTAATTCTTGAATCCCTATTACTATTTTCCATGTGTGGGAGCAGTTCGTTAAGTAAATTGAGAACTAGTTCCTTATTTAGGTGAAGCTGAAACAATTCAACGAATCTCTGTTCAGTTCTATCTCTCATTACCTTTTTTGCAATTTTTAGATTTGAGATCCGTCGTCGATTCTCCTCCTTATGCAGTAACTGTCTCAAAACAAGATACATCTGGAATTTAAGTTTTAAAAATTTTAAAAAATGTTATGTCCTAAGAGGTTTCAAGATAGAATACGAACATAACAAATACCTACCTGTAATGCGGTTATTTTGTTCCATATTTTATGCTAATTTGAATTAAATTAAATGTGCAAAAACGAACTAACAAACATTAGTCAACCAAATTAAAAAAAGATTTTGGTTAGGTTGGGATTTTCTTCATCTTCTTTCTATGTTTTTAACACGTGGAGTATAATTATCCGTGCCCGACCGACGAAACGAATTTTGGCGAATGATAGCCGAGAAGTCTAGAGAAATGCTTACGGAGAAACCTGTTGAAAAGTCAATAGGCCCCAAAAAATGTATTTATAAATGTAATGTAATGTAATATAATGTAAATACAAATTATTTATAACCCAAGATTTCGAAGAACTCCATTGTTTCTCAATGTCTGTCTAACTAAAACCAACACTATCATTACAGATTTAATGTATTTTCAGAACTGCCACCCTAAAATAATAACCCAAAATTTCAGCTTTTTATTAATTGAAACTTTACACTAGTAATCAGAAACTGATAGAAGCCTGTATAACCATCTATAGTAAAATTCTAAAAAAACTATCACCCTTTTGTAGTACGACAATCATCAATAAATGCTTATAGACTGAAAAAAATACGAATGTCGCTAGCAATATCTTTCCCATTTGCTGATTTCGTGAAAAATTTGAAGGGTTGCGTTATTTCGGTCAAGGGCCTGATAAAACTTTTTCCATAATGATCGTCTCATGGAATATAAAATGCCTCTAAATGACCTCTTCAAGCCGCGGTTTTAACGGCGAAGAAAGTTCAGTTTGGCAGCGAATATTTTTTTAATGGTTTTTTGTGACCCTTAAATTACTAGAAGTCGGGCGCGCAACCGCAAGAACATCAATACTGTGTGAGTCAAATACCGAGGAAACTATCGCTGGAAATTTTTTTGGGAACGTTGTTATATTTATAATTTTAGAAATGTTACAATATTTCGAAAAAATGTCTGTAGTAAGGAGTGTCTCTTAAAGTTTTTATTTATTATAGGTACCTACTTTTTTTAATCCTAGATCAATAATCAAATTAGGATCAACATTGATTCTCATTGTATTGAATACACATGAGTTTTCTCAGTCAGCATTTCAGATCGTAATTTATACGTTTATTTTTTATTTATACAAACATGTTGCCTTAACAGACTGTTTTAAGCAGACCAATTGTAGATTAACGCACAGCCCGGTACAAGTGTACAAAAATTTTTACTGAATAACAGAGCCTATAATATAAACAAATAATAATGTTAAAAACAACAACGCAGAGGAATGGCGAAATAATAGCAATATAATATCTCAAATAGCAATCCGTTCTTAAAAAGCATTTTAAAGGCTCATAAATTACTATTAAGTAAGTTCAATACTACTTTCACCCTTGCTAATATTTTAGCCTTTATTGTTTTAGTGATGTCTTAAATTTCAATAGTGAATTCATTTCCTAAATATTGCTTCTATTATTTAGATATGTTTGGATGCATTTAATTTCATGTAAATTCGTGAGATATTAATATAAAAAAAATATAATTAAATATAAGATGGTATTCACAATTTTGTAAAGAGGATAAGAGGTAGTATCCAGGCAAGGGTAATATACAAATATTCCAACGCTAAAGCCATTAGCAGAAACATTTTAATTTTTAATTTTAATTTAATTAAAAAATTAATTTTAATAATTATTTTTTATTTTTTTTAAATGTATAGAATTAAAAAATCTAAACAAATCGCGTTTTTTCTAAGCAAAACATGGGCATCAAATTATTACAGATAAAATATTACTTTCGGTTCTGCTGACTTGGAGATTTTCTGTCGAAATAAGATAACGCCAATCTGGGCACGTCTTCATAGTTTTTATTTTATAATTTTACAACTTGTCCTCTTTGTATCGAAACTCAGTTGAGATTCTATGCTTTTCAAGCTTAAATATTTAAAGCAAGTATACACGATCATCCATGTTTCATGGTCATGTTCAGTTGGTGGTGGATTTCCTATAGAGTTGGAATGCCGAAGACAATAACAAATAACTATGAACGGACGAACAAAAACAGCGCAAATACATTGTGAAAGTTTGCAATTTTTTAAACTAAGAAACTAATTCCGAATTGCAGATTCTGACAAATGATAATAAAAGTGTTATAAAAGGTACAAAAGGCGAGATTCAGTACATCCAAAACAATTTCTTCTTTACTATTATTTTTCCGCGAAAGGCGAAGCAATCTTTTTTTATTTATGATGATTTAAAATAACGTTTGGTGTTAGTTTTGGTTGATTTTAGCTAGTTTAAGATACGTTTACGTTGTTTATATCATGGTCCCTCTTTTTTCTTATACTAAACACTTTTTATTAGTTTTGTTATTTTATATGTTGTTGTGTGCTTGTGATAGAAACTACCACAGTATAATACGGGCCAATGTTAATTAATTGTACCTACTTGGTGTCACATGAAATGAGTTATAACTTCATTAGAAAGACGGAGTTTTTAAAATAAAAGTTGCAAATAATCCTGCCCGTCAAATCTAAAGGTACTGGTTGAGCTATATATTTGAGTGTGTAAGACTTTCCGAATGCAGAAATTAACTAAAATTTGTCTTCCATTACCAAATTTAAAGTAATCTGAAAACCTAAAAAAAAAATTGACACAGGAGCAATTTGTATATTTTCAGAAAGTCAAGTCAAGTTCTAGCTAATTATAATAAACTAACCACAGGAAGAGTTATTTTTTATGTTATTTTAGATCATTCAAAAGCTCTCTGTCGTCGGCATTAACTAACCAAAAGTAACTAAAATAAAAAAATATTCATTTCTTTATAAAAAATTACTTAAAGTTATCCGGTTGTGTTGCTTTAAATACTGCTTTTATACTAAACATCATTTAGCAATTTCCCCTGCAAAAAGACGGGCCTTGTATATTCAGATAACTGAGTTTTAATGAGACAAGATAGTGAGTCTACGAGACACTGGAATGTCTTTTATTTTTTTATCGTCGCCATTCAAGTCAGCTCAAATCAACGCTCAATTTTCACTAATAACTTATATCAGTAGATACGAGATCCAATGTTTGTATCGATGCAATTCCAGACCACATACCGCTCAAGTTACTAGAGACTTGTCGCCTATATTAAGCAGATATATGATAGTGGATGACTGAGTGAGTTGGCACATCTTATGCTGAATTTCCAATGTCTAAAAGTCATGAGGTAAGATTAATCTGAGAGGACCCATCCTACAGATATATATCGATCATCTGATTGGCAGCATACCACGAAGACCTACAGAATGTCAAAACTTGCGGGGAAGCTCAACTCACTGCACTCACTCACTATAAGTTCTCAAACTCTGAAGAAACCAACAAGCCAGTTCGATTTATCAACAACCGACACAGGAATAATCGAGAAGATTTGTATACAGTATTACTGTAGCCTGTGGAATTTTTAACAAATCTATTGTAGATTCAAAAATATCCCAGGCAATTAAAAAGAAAAAGGAAGCGAGACCTTCCGAAAATATTATTCTAAAATCAGCTTTTTCGTTGTAAATTAGTCACAGAGACCTAATTACACTACGCGACGATGCGAAATAGAACATTTGTTATCCGCTTTAACAATTTGTGGTTCGCATCATCCCCAACGCTCTAGTTTCCTGCCAACGCCGCGACAAAGAGTCCGTTTCCCTATTAAGTTGAGCACGTAAAAATACTACAATGAGCTGCTTTATAATGAAACTCTTTTGCGTTATTGGTTATTTACTAATCTGTAAGAAAGAAGGGAATTGTGAGTGTTAGACTTGCTTGAAATGATGTGGTAGAACGCCCCCACTAAATATTTGTTTTTCTACTCCCTTGTCTAAAATACCCAATTCTACACCGATTTAGCCCGCGGAAAGTATCATTTTACGACGTCAGTTTTGTTTCCTACGGCTGTGAGCCCATTCTGACATTTCCGGGAGATTACCGCTGATATTTGGGTACAATCGAATGTTTTCGGATATACTACCCACGGCTTGAATTTTGAGCTTCGTCAATGTATTCGTGCCGTTTTGCAAAAATGTACACAAAAATTTATAGAAGAAGTATATCTTTGGTAAACTTTTGAAGTGACCCGTTAATTAATCACCAAATAAGCTTGTGACTAAAATGCCGTTTACTGCTTGTTGCATAATATACTAACACTATATTGTTCATAGTGTTATCTACCTATCGTATTCAAACAACCAGACGACCCCGTCTAATGTTTGTAGTCGGTTTTTTAAGGATTTTTACTAAGGAGTGTTGTCTGAAGCCCTTTTTATTACATCATTATACTTGTTTGGTTGGTTGATATGCGTTTCTGTACGCTTAAGGAAAGGCAACTAGAAAAAATTTGTTATGGTCGTTAATATATTAGAAAAAACTGCACCCACTCACACAACTTTTAAGCTACAAAATGATTTTTGTGTACTCCTCACATTGCAGCAAAGTAAATATAAGTGTTCATAAGCTACGAAGTTCAAGCGCGCCCAGATTGCACACACGGGAGATTTAACTTTTAATTATTTAACTTGAGTTGCCTAAATACCCAGCCGAATACTCACTGTCATACGTGATGACCTTTCGTGAATACGAATCGTATTTCCTAATTTCGCAAAATCATTTTTGATCTATCAGGTATATTTCGTTTCTTATAGGATAGATAACATTTTCATTTGCTCACCCGTTCTGCTAACTTGCATTCGTCCTCAGTTACTGTTTTTTGGCACACTAAAAGTCCTTTTTTATTCATTCTTTCTTGATTGACTTCATCATTTGAGACTGTCTCACTTCTTATGAAAGCTTTTCTTGGACTTGTCAAGAACAGTCCCTTCGAAGTAGCGATTAATGTAAGTCTCTGTAAACCATGCACCCAAATATTACGCAATGGCATGGGACCTAATATATACATATGTGACCGTCAAGTTTTTTAATGGATTGGAGGATCTTGTCTATTGTTAGGGCTTAAGGACAATCGCTGCAAGGATCTAGAAGTTTCGGGAACGGCTTTTGCCAAACTTTATTCCGCTTTAAATTGAGTTCGCCGATAGTTGAAAAGTTTGATAACTATAAAAGAAAAGGGTTCGCAGATTTACTGCTGCCATGAATAAAGACTTTATAAAGTACGGAGACTCTATTTTTGTTGAAATTTCGCGAAATTGAGCGAACAATGATGGTCGAGCAGGGAATGAAATTAGTTCAAATGCGAGAGACACATAAACCAATCCGAATTTGTTTGAAGGTCATAGGCAATGATAAATATTGACGAAACGAAATATTGTGAATTCCTTTGTTTAGATTATTTACTGTCACATCATTTCAACTTGTTAAGTATATTCAGTCGTGTTCAGGCAAATATTGTACTGTATACTGTGTTCACCTGAAGAAGGAGATATGGTGTATCTCAAAGTAATTACGATCTTCATATGACGATCTTCTTCTATGGCAACTGGGTAAACCCAAGAGCCAACAATTTATTCATAAGTATGCTACAAAGCAGGGGCGATTCAGGTGTCAAAAATTTTTCAGATGCAAATGAAATTGTGAAAAATGGGTATGAATGGTTAATAAGTAGACCATTCATTAAACAAGAAGCTTTAAAAGAAATCTGCCTACTTACAGAAACGTCAATAACCTAGATAAAACATTTTGTCAACAGTGAATGAATAAATGAAGGACTCAAGCTCCGATTACTATGAAGATACAAGTGCAGATCTTTCTGAAAACTGCTTTCAAAATTCTCTATTAAAAAATATTCTGTATAAAAATCTCACAAAATAGGAAATTCAGGAATATTTGTTACAAAACGATGTTTATTTTAGTTCCACTTTGAAGAAAGGGCAACTTTTGGAATTGCTTTATATGCTAGATAGTATGCCCAAACAGACGGGACATACTGTTTCACATCAAAATGATATAGAGACCATCTTAATGAATACCCTGACATTGAATTATATTTTGAATAAGAGAGTACTTATTTAGGTAGTATTGTTAATTTGTATATATTTATTATCGTGTTTTCTATTAATAATTTACGTCACTTTATTATACCTAAATAAACATAACATAATATTTAATCTGCTCCGTCCTACCGTAGCGATTGGATAGTTGCTTTATCGCAGATTAAAACGATCAAAATTCAAGACGGTATACTTTGAGAGAAAGTATACTTGATTAGTCAAAACGTAGTGAAAGGAAATAAAAAAGTAATGGAAATCCAAAATATGTCGTTTTGTTAATCATAATTGCACAGGATAATTAGAATTGCGATTAAAAAACTGCTTAACTTTTCGACGAATATTTTTAATGAATCAGGTAATATTTTCGATGCATAGTATCAGTTACGCGCGCAACTCGCTTCGCGAAAACTTGTTAAAAGTCGACTTCGCTTTTCGCACTGCTCCCGGAGATCAAAGGATATATTTGCTCGCCAAACTTTTCAATTTTCCAATGAAATTTTAGAGCTTTTGGAAATTGAACGAAAATATTTATTTTGTCGCTTCGATGTCGCCATTTGTAAATCGGTTTTAACTTATATGTTTTCGACGGTACTTCCTCGACTTCTTTTTATTTTTATTTATCACGGCGAGGTAGACGTGTACAGTATTGCCTGTGTCAATTGGTTAAATGAAAGTTAATAGTTGAAATGGTAGACTAATAATACCTTCAAAAATTGGTTGTAACTCCGTGGTACGGATAATATCAAATAGAAAACTTTCCATTTTTTGAAATTAATTATTATCAATCAGTGAAATGAATCAAATATGTGTTTATCGAATAAAAAAATCGTTATTTATCGAAGTATTTTAGTTGAGTGTTTTCTTTGGTTAGTTTAATGTTTAAAGTTTCGCAAGTTCTGAAAACATTCTAAGGTTTTTTGTTTTTACTACTCGTTTATTAGAGAATTAGATAATGCATAAGAGTCTTTATAATTTTGGTAAGAAAACCATTAGTGTTTTGTAAGTCTCCAACAAAAGGCAAAACGCTTTAAGTTAATGTCTCCGTTACTTTGTCAATAAAGCCAGTACGTTCAGGTTTTTTAAAAAGGTTTTATAGTGTTTGTTATTAAACTTTCACAGTTTTATGACTGTATATACTAAATACATTTTTGATATGTTATGAAACTATAAGTAGTATTAGGTTTTATGGCATGGGGCAGTATTATTATTTTTACAAGGTGTTTAATATTACTAAAAAGCCTATATAAAAAGCGAAACTTGTGAACATGGCGTCCTTTCATATAAATTCCTTCATAAAACAGAAAGAATATCGCATTTTAGGCAATAATGCTGAAACTTGAGACCATCTTTCATCGAAAATATTTTAACATTAAGGTTTTTACCAAAATTCCGTTTAAAATTATTCAAAACGAGGGCGCTTCAGTTTTAGAAAGGGTGAGATATAAAATTATGCGGTGTATTTTTCGTGTCCAATAAAATTAAGTCTGGATAGGAACAGGAGTTTTTCAGTTGTTATAATATTTAATAAGACATTTTCATAATAATGTTAAAGTATAAATCCATTGGTGTCGTTATAAAACTTTTTTGGTTAATAAAGGTTGTCTCTTAGTTTTAAATATGTGTAGAGTAAAAGTTTTATATGGAACTAAAATTTTGTCACTCTTACCTTTATATGATTCTCTATTTACGTACAATAGTGGTTTATACTAGTAACGAAAACAATTGGTAGGTTCTTTTTTTTACAAAATGCTTAATCGAAACGTCACCGTTGCTATTAAAAAACAAAAAAATGTTAGTTGGGTCACATAAAACATAAAACTTTTTTCTACTCTCTACTCGAAATTATGCAGTCATGGGCCTAACAGGCGGGCACAAGGATTCACTTTTAAACATCAGCTTTATTAAACATTAGTCCCAGGTTGGGAGCAAACGGGTATTTTCGGTAACATCACTGTCGGATGTTTGTCAGCTACCAAAGGTTAATTGATCGATTTGCAAAGATCTGTATTAACTTATTATTACTTCATACGTTTTAGATATAAATGAGTAAGGTTAGCTAAAATGTTGGATTCATTGGATCATAATAGGCCAACCTCCCAAAAGACAGCCAATTCTAGACGACTTTTTAACATATAATACTCTCTGATAGGATAAATGTTCTAAAGTGTAACGTGTATCCTATAACTTATCATAAGTCATATTAAAAAAAATATAAAGTTAAATGAATTCTATTATTCCTTTCAGGGAAACACTTACGAATTAAATAGTATAGAAGAGAAACTTACTTTTTGCAATACGAATATGACAGCATAAAAGAACCTATTGGCCCCTTTAAATACAGCTATATTTAAAAGGATAAGTCTGTCGTGTATTACAAATGATATAAAAGGAACAAAACTAAATTCAATTTCAAAAAATAAAAAAATTTAAAAAACATCTTGCTTAAAAATACCTAAGAAACTTAACGAAGAAAGTCACATAAAAGGATAAAAAGATAAAATTTAAAGCAAATTTATTAGTAAAAGATTTTGTATATACTTTGAAATAAGAACGATCCATAGTTTAGCATTATAATTCATTTACTATCAACATCACTATCAAACTTCTTCTTCATACATACTGATGTATCAAATTTTCCGATGCAAATCAAAAAACCAAAGTCGATGGCTTAATCATATTTGTCCTCTTGTATTGAAAAACGCATTTTTCCGGTATAGTCCAATAATGTGATTATTATAGCTCTCTGTTTGACTATCCCCGATCTAGTTAGTTTCGTTGAGGGCACAATTGGGATTCAGTGCTACTGAATCTTTCAGATGATATTTTAAAAAGTACTTATCAGGGAAAAAGTACATTGTTGACTCTGCTTGATTACATCGAGGCATTTGGCTGGTATTTTGGTTTTCATTAAAGTTCTCTAAAACTTATTCAGAATTACTCAAGGGGTAAAAAACAAAATTGTCTACAACGGGTTGGCTTATGAGTTCCTTAATGTTAATTTGAACCTTTTGTGTTAGAACATGAAGTTTCGTATATTTTATTTTAAATTAAACCAGTAATGATGGGTGTGGTTTATTTCCTGCAATTAAATTTACAAAAATCGTTTGTACTGTTGTCTGGTAGTCCTGTGGATATTAAAAATTTATCAAATAATATGTTTATCACCTTTGGTGCTTATATTTTATATGTTAAAGCGAAGGAAAAAAAATGTGCCTAATAATAGACAATAGACGTCGGTTCGGTTGCAGATTTATTTGAGACAGTAAAATGACAACTGTTCTATACGATGGGGATATTTTGTCCATATTTAATTATTGTAACTTTGTCTATGGACCATAGCTGCCTGCATGCATTCGAAGAGGCCGGTCAGTAGGCCTTAACTTCATTGGAATTACATTAAAAAGACATATAGATATTGCTTTTATGTTATTCATGTCCTCAATACTTTAATTATTCAAAGAAACTACAGGCTACTGTAACACTTTTTTGAGTCGAAGTAGCTAAAGTTTCGCCAATCATCCTATTGGCTTCTTCAGAGCTTGACTGAAACTGACTCGCATTTTACTCTGTACCTGCTTTTATATTGTTAGAGGGGCCGGAGCTAAATGAGGGGCATAAACACCGTCTCGGATGACTGATTCTCATATTGGTAACAGGTTGAGACCTGAGTCGCGGTTAAGATTGTTAGGTTGCTTATTGATTTCTATAAATTCCTAGATTTTTCGTGGATAGAAAAATTTTATATCCGGTTTTGTGATTACCTCCGACCCCTCAAACAATATAAAAGTAGGTACAGAGTAAAGTGCGAGTTTCAGTCAAGCTCAGAAGAAACCAATAGGATGAATGGCCAAACGTTAGCAACAAACGCAGGAGGAATCCAGAAGTATTACAGTAGCCTGTGGAAGTTTCTTTGAAAAATTAACAAGCTTTTATTGAGAGGACATCAAGCGCAAAAGCGCAAAGTTAGGAGATCATCGACTGAAACTGGTAAGATTACTCTGTACACTGACCTTTTTGTTACGTTGTAGAGAACATAACGTCATCCCCAATTTTCTTAAAATATCACATCCCATACTTTGAGAAAGAATTCATCATACCCTAATCAATAAGGCTCTTCTGTCTCTACATCTTGAAATTGCTTCCATCTTGTGGTCAAGATATCTGGAACATGGATGAGACAGGAAAAACAGATTTTTACAAATGTATTGAAAAATATTTATTATATTTTTATTTTTTTGGCCTCACTACAACACAAAAACTTGACAGAGTCGTTGCAAGAAAAGACTTCAAGCAGATTGGAAGGGTTACATTACAAGAGCGGGGTAACTTGGTTACTATCGCAGGAGCTGTGTCGGCTACGGGTAATTTAGTGCCTCTCTTTTTCATTTTTCCTAGGGTACATTTTCGCGATCATTTCCTCAATAATGGCCCTCCTGGAAGCGCTGGGGCGGCAAATCCTTCTGGCTAGTAGAAAGGTGAACATTTTTTATAATGGTTATGTCATTTCATTCGCCACTGCAAATACTCCATGCAAAAAAGCAATTCTTTTATTTGCCGACAACTACAGCTCACACCTAGAAGGTTTACATTATGCTAAAGGAAATGGTATAACAATGTTAAATTTTCTTCCCCATTGCAGCCATAAGCTCCAGTCATTGGACAGGCATACGTTGTTAGTTACCCAGGCATGTGATGCCTGGGTAACTAACAACCCAGGTAAAACTATGACCATATATGATATTCCCCAGTCAATCCGGCATTTCCATTGGCAGTCACACCAAATAATATAACAGCGAGATTTCGTGTTACAGGCATTTGACCCTTTAACGTAGATGTGTTTGGGGAACAAGACTTCATGCCTGGATATGCCACTGATTTACCGCTTCCACATTCAAAAAATTCAACCGAATTACCGTTTACCAGGCAAACAAAATATCACCCATTTACCGTCACCAGCTGCAGAATCCCAAGTTGCAGAGGAAACCGTTAGTCCAGTGTCAACTCCCAAATCCCCAGTGCTAGGTTGTTCAGGCACTTCAACTCTTTCTTATAGAAAAACTGCTAATCAATCTCCGTAGATCCCCAGAGGATATAAGTACCTTTCCTAAAGCAGCTCCAAAAATAGCCAGACAGAGTTCAAGTAAAAAACCGCCATTGTAACAGACACTCCAGAAAAAAACGCAATGAAAGAGCAGGAGGCAGAAAGATCTAAGGGCAAAAGTGGTAAAAAGGAAAAATTCAGACAAAGACTAAAAATAAAGAAACGAAACAGAAATGTCAGTAGCTGTGAAGAGACCGACGAAGATGACTGTTCCTGTTTAATATGCTCAGATAGTTACAAAAATAGCCTGCCAAAGGAAGGGTGGATAAGATGCAATGAGTGCAAAATGTGGGCTCACGAATCTTGTGCTTGTATTATATCTGTCCAAACTCCAACGATGACGATTTTTAAAGTCTTTTTAAAGATTTGATACAACGCTGTTTAATTACCGAATTGTTCTAAAACTTTTTGTTAAATTTTTGCTATTGGAGAATTAAAAAATGCGTTTTTATTTGGCTTTTTTTTTTGTTGGACAATTCGCCCCATCGCAATAGACAACTTACCCCACAGCGGAGTAAGCTGTCGCAATTAACATGGCTGTAATTTTTTCTAAATACTTACTGTAAACTAGGTAAAAACATTGAAATTGACGGCTCTTCGCAAACTTAGAATATCAAGTAAGAAAACGGGATCGAATTTTTCTTTAAGAAAATGAAAAACGGAATTTAACAAAGAAATTTCAAAAATGCTAGTCTCGCTGTCCCCCCTATTCAGCAACTTCTTCAGACACTCGTAAATTATGAAAATATATCAAAAAACACAAAAATTGTCACAGATAAGCTAGCTGGTCAAATTTGTCTTAAAATATAAATAAAATATTAATTATTTTATACTTAATAAATAGATGACGAAAATGTGGTTCAGTCAGAATATTATTATTTAAAGTTGCGAACGGCAAATTCTTACAACAAGATTCTCTAGGCATTGAATTGATTAAGTAACCGTGAGGATTAAAAAGTATGTAGACATTTAAGGAAAAACTTTAATATTTTACTATTGCGAATTTAGAACATTAAAATAACAAACCAAATTGCGATTATAGCATAATTATGATTATATTGCAAATTTGAAATAAATTTATAATGAAACTGTGGATACAATTATACATCTGCATTTAATCGAACTTTGTTCGAAATTGTGATATTACGGAAAAGGGAGGGCAATTTTGAAAGAGCCGTAGTAAACAATTTGGTTAAAATAGTAGAATATTCCTCGTTCTTCAGTTTACGGCTCGATTTTCGTAACTAATTCGCTCCACTGGGTTCATAATTGGTGATTTTCACTGAATGGTGGAATAAACCGTGCAGACGAAATTATAGAGCTACATTGTAGCAAGCCAGTTCTCCTTCTTTGTCGTGCTAAATTGAAAATATTGTTCTATGGCGGTGTGCAAAGTTTTTGAAATTTAAAATAAAAATGTTACCTTAATTTAAAATTGGGAATTGACGGCCCCAAATTATCAATAAGCTAATATCCGTCAATAACCAAGGTACATGTTTTATTAACGCAGTATTTTTGTCAGAGAAATGAAGAAAATACATTGCGTATTTATGTTCGGTGGAGGTGGCCTATACAGGTACATAAGCGGTTCCAAATCATCAATATTTAAGGGACTAATGTCCCATAACTACCAAGATACGTGTTTTATTGATTTGCCTTTTCTCGTGGACATTAACATTAGGACTACTAAGCAAAAAACAAGAAAATGTAGTGAGTATATACTTAGTCAACTTCATCAATCTGTCACTGTAATAAAATCAAAATACAGGGTGGGAATGGGACTTTAAAATTTCAAATGTAAATCAGTCAACGAAGTTAGATGTTTCTCCATTCTGACGGTCATGTCAGTGTATTCTTGTTGTTTTGCAAAAACGTACCCAAAAACTAATGGTCGTGGAAAAAATATAATATGCAACATATTTGTTAAACTTTTTGTGTCACTCGCTTGACACATTTGTTGCATAAAATAGTATTTTAGGTAGTGATTTTCTGTCAGTAACTCTTACGAATATTTTATGTGCACAACATTTAGTTATGTGCAATTTGCAATAGGTTGTTTCATCTATTCTTCTACTTTATTAAGCTGCGATATATAAGACGATAAGTCGTGTTGTTTTAAATCTGAAACTTTCTCGAAAGAAGAAGGCGACATGGTACTTGGAATAATAAGAATAATTTTCTGATATGGGCGCTGATTGAAAAGTCAATCAAACTGACGGTTTTTTCATCAATATCTGACGCTGATCGTAGCTTCATTGGTGGACGAAAAGAAGTTGGACATGAAAAGGTGTTAATATAATACTTTTAGCAAGTTGGAATTAGCTTGGGGACCAGTGATTAATGGAAAAACTCTTTGGATCCAAATGAAAACGAAGTATTCCTGAAAGAAGGAACTGCCAATAGAAAGACGATAATATTTTATATATTTTTCTCAGCGTCGAGTTATAATCAAAAAAGAGAATCGCAATATTTTTCTGCCACGCCCCAATTTTGCTATAAAACAAGTAGTTAAGAAAAATTTTAATTATTCATTTTTTAAATTCTGAATCTGGTAGTTTGACACTGACATGTTATACAGCGTGTCCCTCAATGGCGGTCAATACTTTGCTAAGTAGATTTAAATTATCAGTCAGTATGTAAGGTACTTTCTGAAGGATTATCATGATAGGAAAAAACGATCCGCTATATAAAAAATATGACGATTGAACGATCTAATTTTTTTACTAAATACCCTGCCGCGCAAAAAGTGTCGCATAATACTTTTTTTCAGTCTTAACAATTTCTTTGTTTTAGGATTTTATAAATATTAAATGGTTTCTGCCAATTTAATAATTTTTCAACCGTTCTATAAATTTCTGAAGGTTGATAAGCAAATATATAGCATATTCGAGTTCTAGAATATTCCTTGGAGCAACATTTTCCATGTTTAACTTCCATAGTAGATGGTTGCAGCCAATATAAAACTTCTAATCGAACCTCTTTTATGCATTCAGATACAATTCTTTCTCCTGCATTATCATGTATTAAGATGAACCCTTCTCCAATATATGGCTCGAATGATACAATATACGCTCCAGCACCAGCAGTCGGTGCTCCTTCATTCACTGCAGCTAATTCTGTGCGGTGATTTAAGGAAATGCATTTCGGTACCTTAACAACCCCTTCACAAAAATTGGAGTTCACAGTCACATATTAATATCGAATATCGTTCACCATCCTTCTGTAAATTGATATACGTTGATCAGGATCAAAAAGACTAAATCTGAACTCGTCCGTAAACAAAACAAGAGCCCAGTCTTTAATGGTTCTTAACTTAACTTAACTATGTTACTGCGAATCTAGCTAATGTTTCATTCTCTCTTAACCTATTAGATACATTTGGGATACTTACGCGTGTATTTTGCATATTGTTTAAGTCATTTTGCGGTTGTGATTTCGCAGCCGTAATGTGTGTACCTGTTAGCAACGATCAGGCTTTCTCTTGTAAGTTCCAATTTCTACCAGGTTATCGCTCTAAAGATACTTGTTCTGTAGTTAAATTATTCATATATTTTTAATATTTAAGAACATATACAGCGTTTTCAAAGATTTTTCCTTAGTAAATTGACTCTCTGTAAGATCGCGAAATTTTACATGAGCCGAGGTTTAAGCATTTCGTTTATTCTCTCAATACCTTAACTAAGAATTTTGTATGTTGCAATAAAGTCTACAAATATTATGCATGCATCTTTTTAGTTTTTATGTACCATTTTACCGACTACTAGATACTTTTTGTTGCGGAGTATTATTTTTTGAACCGTATAACTTCTAACTTTTGTATTAGACTTTTGCAATATTTTATAATTAGAACGCAAAATCCAGTAGGAAATACAAAAGAAAATTAAAATTTATCGTTTGCAATATAATTAAATCACGTAGGAAAAGCATTAGAAAGTCCGGCAAAAAGGGAAACAGAATACTTCTGTTTTTTCCTTTAAAATCCCTGCCACGTTTCCTCTTACAAAGTATTCCAAATCTTCGAAAAATTTATGGATTATAAATTCAAATTCTTTCAACGGTTTCCGCCATTAAATTGAATTATGAAGCATTCATTGAAATTTCGACCGATAATGACAATTCGTTTAAAAAATAAAGGTCGTTAAATGTACTCGCGGACAGGGAGATTAAGGATCGATCCTCCTGAATAACGAATGTCCTATTTTCCTTTCATATTCTCGGAATGCCTGCGAACTCAATTATGTGGAACTTAAACAAAGACTTAAAACTCGGCGCAATGTTAAAGGCTTTCTGCACTTATTTAAATTCGAAATTTCGACATCTTTTGAATTGTTGGGTTCGTCATTTAAAATTAATCTCGTTTGCTGGTTACCACAATAACCAAACTAAAAAAAACTTTTCTTGTGTTATGCCCCATTTCGTGTTTGTTTCACTTCACTAGTGATAAACACCCCGCAATAGAAAATTAGACTTAAGCAGCAATACTTATTGTATACGATAAAACATCAATGCCGGTGGGTTAATTTAAGAGAAATTACAATAAGCTCTATGTTATTTGCCGAAAGACGGTTGCGATAGATTATATCCTAGTAATAATTGAGGTGCCAGGTAAATCACAAAGCGTCACGAATCGAATATTACACATTGCAAATCTTCATTTATTTGCGGTGGGGCACAGGTGCAATTCGTCAGTAAGTTATATAGTATTTTAAACATTTATGAAACAGAGATGAAGAAATCTTCTGATCACTTTTTCTGCATTCTAGTAAGCACTATTCTTGTAATGTGTAATGTGATATTTATCTCATTTCCTTAATGCAATTACTAATAGTGTAGTGTTTTCTACATAAAATAATCAAACCAATTCTACATTTCTGGTACATTCATCCTAAAAATTTAACGTCAGAAATACTAAAAGAAAATTTTACTTTGTTTTTCCATTTCCTGGATACGTTATTAATCCACCGGACTCTGGGAATATCACATCAATGACAGTCCTTCCCTATGAAGTGAACCTGTTAAGCAGGGAGGAGTGGGCTCAGTTTAAAACTGAATTCATGGTAGCGGGACACGAATCGTTCACTGACGGCTCCAAAACTCAAGAAGGCGGGTTGGAATTTAATTTATGAGGAGCACCAAAGAACCTCTGATTGGCCTTCCCACATACCGCAGGATGTTCCATGTGGAAGGGCACGTGTTTGCGATCTGCGCGAAGGGATTGTTTCCCTTCACACTTTGTGCGGAAAAGAATTGACATATTTTAGGGCAGTTAGGCGTTAAGGCGTTAAAAACAGCTTAATGCACCTCCAAGATATGGATCTTAGGGCATAATATACTGAACGGTAACGAAAAAGGCGTCCTCCTAGCGAGGAAAGGAGCAGAGTTCACCAATAGGTCCACCGACGATGTTGAACTATATCACCCCAATAGGCGAGGAATACAATCAAAGTCTGGATCGTAGAGGAAACTCGCTCATTTGAAGACAGTCATAGAATGTACTTGAAAGAAACGCACTGCCGACACCCTATTAACAATGAGCAGATCACATCAGAAAATTCTCTTAGGGAGGTATATCGAATCTGCAGTCTCAAATACCATATGCACAAGATCGGTGTCGTCAGTAATAACGAATATTGGTTGTGCGTGGAAGATTAGGAAATGGTAGAGCATACATGGTGCAGTTGTTTGGCGGTGGGAAGAATCAGGTACTCAAAAGTTCTCAAACTTGAAGACCTGAATGAGTTATCCCCTTACAGAATAACGGACTCTGTACGTGGACTGAGTCTGATGGAGGAGTGAGTACTTGGGAGTTGAGCGCAATAGAACTTCAGATCGCAGCGGAAAACATAAATCCAAAATTTTGTTTTATGTTCCTTTTCGTAAAAGTAACTTCGACATTAGAGATGATTATCAGTTGTCAAGATCAATTAATAGGATATTATCTGAAAACAAACTAATATATTTAATTCGACTGAGTATCTCACTACCTTAATAGTCATTGCTATTAACATTTTCTGTTAAATTTTGATCCTGTTAAATGGGCCATATTTTTTTCAGTACCGCCAACGAGCGTTCAAGTCAGCGACAGCGCTGGTCTCATCAAAAATGGCATTACTTCCTCGTATGCAGAAGGCGCAAGTATCACACTCACTTGTACGGCAACTGCGGGTCGACCTTTGGCTAGGGTAAGTCGCAACCGTGCTCTATATCATCATTTTTATATTTTTAAATGTTTTACGCTGGATTTCAAAAAAATTACTCCTATCAACGGACGTGTAAAGTGGAGTGATACCGAGCAGTTCGTTAAACATACGAATAAACACTAGTAAGTTTATTTGGGGTTATGCGCATGGGCAATAACGGTTTCAATTAAATCTTAAATAAATCATGGTATAATATTATATTATAAAGGAGTTTTGGCTTCGCTATAGGCGACAGCTCTGTTATATGTCACGGAAACCCATACTAAAATAATATATTAAATCTGCGAATTGTTTCAATACACAAACTAGTGTAACTGGACCTCATCCTGATGCTGAATTGATATTGTGTTCTGTCCAAATAAAATAAGAAAGGCTATTTTTTCTTAATCTTGTCTGGGCCAACCTGGCATCTCACTTTCAGATTGACAGTCGTGATGGCTATCAAATATTTTATGTTAATTTCGATAAATAAATCTGGCACACGGTACCTACATAGTCAGGGTACAAAATTAACTAACAATAACGTTTATGTGTATTGTTTTGACATTGCTAGTTTCTCAATCTACAATTGTAACCATATGGGCTACTAGAGACATCGGGGCCCTGTCTAATGCTAATAATACGGCAACTTATGAAGTAACTATGGAAAAGATATATTCAACAATTTATTTAAAAGTCTTGTTTTTAACCAATGACCTTGCGGCATTAAACAACCAACATGACCGCCGACATCGTCAATAAGTTTGGATGCAGCAATTTTACGCCAGAATTTTCTGAAAATATGTCCATATGTATGTGTGTGGATATCGGTGTTCAGAAAGAAAATGACGCGAAGTGCAGGTTAGTAAGTGAAATTTAGAGGCATGCACATTAAATTACAAGAATAAAAATAGAGTACAAATCGAATGCACTTTTGTGGACCTTGTTCAACACTTAGCTCTCGCAAGAATCATGACTTTTGGCTAGTTGAAATCTTTCTAGCAAGTACAGTTTAACGTTCTCTGATTACGTATTTAAAAAAATAACATTTGAATAAATCTTTTCAAACAAAGTTCTACAGGATACTGTAATATTATTTACAAATCTGCTAGCTTCCTTGTGCGTTGGTTGTTGCGTTCTATTCCAAAATACGTTTTACCACAACCTCCCAAAGAAAATAAATCCGAAAGCAACAACATCACACTCGCCACTGTTGTCTTCTCTTACATTCAAACTATTATTGACCACATATCAAAAGTTCTCCGACATCTCCGATCCACCAAAAATAAAATTTCAATTGAGACACCAGGAGATTACAGCATTCCATGCATATACGGCAAAGAATACATTGGAGAGACTGGGCGAAAAATATCAACTAGGATAAAAGAACATAACAGAGCCGGCCATCAAATCTTATTCTCTAATCTCTAAACAACTAAACAATCTTAACCACGACTTTGGTCTTGACTTTTCACCAATATGAGAATGAGAGAATGAGTCATCCAACACAATGTCCATGTGAATGCATTTTGCTCCGCACCCCCATCAAACAATATATAAGCAAGTACAGAGTAGAATGAAACCCAATTTAAGTTAAGCTGCGAAGAAGCTAAGAGGATGATTGAAGAAGCGTCAGGGAGATCAATTAGTTCATTTTTTCTAATATCGATACTTGCCGCGCCATCTATGTTTTAAAGGGCGAAGCATAGAAGAAAGTGAAAACAGAGGCGGGCAGCAAAACATGGCCATCTAAGAGCGTTGCAATAAGCTTTTGCGCATGCCCACGTCGCCACCGATATACTTATTTAGATGCCCATTGAAGTTAAAGTTTGGGAGAAAATTTGTGTATTTAGACACAACAAATAAAAGTATTTTGATGGAAATTTCATAAAATTTTATGTAAAGAATGCAATGCAATGTAAAATCATAACCTGCAGGTTTTCATGGCTGATTTATGACCACTAAAGGTTAAACTCGAGATGCTCGCTACGACTGCGGAATGACTCATGCATCCTTTTTTATAAATAGTAAATTCTCGTAAGTTAGTGATTTTGTTGAAAGCAAGAACATTTTGCGCTGTTGAAAAAAGTAAGTATCAATGTTGAGTTACCATTCTTGTGTAATTTGGATTGATTACAATTTTGGCGGACAAATGGCGTTGATTTTCGGAAAATAGCGATGTTTGTACAAAAAATTAATCGGTAGCCTCTTGTCGTGTAAGCATACAGAGAATAAGACTGTCAATTTGCTGAAATCTTGTTGACACGAATGCTAAAGGAAAGTATTTTTTGGGGTTTGAATTTATGAGATAAGCAATGACTTTGTTAAAAGTAATCGGCAATCTAATTTAGTGTTAGTGGACAAAACTCAGGGCAAAATAAGTCGATTAATCTTTTTTTTTTTCATAGTTTGATATATTGAACCAATCTTGTTACCACTAGTACTGAAACATTTTTTTTTGGAAGTTTGAATTTGAGATTAGCAATGTCCGTGCTAAAAATGAAACCGGAACTCTTTAATGTTACTAAAGAAAATAACTGGGACAGTTTTTTTCGTATTTTAATTCATTAAATGCGAGGTTGCAAGATTTGGTAACCCAGTAGCATGGCCAAGAATATTGTTTGGATTATCGCTATCATTATTTCGACAAGGATTTTGTATCAAATCTATGGAGTACCTTTTCGGAATACCAGACTGCAACCATTATAAAGAGATTCAATCGTTCAATTATATAAAGTCACTTCAATAACTCTATGTATTTATGTAATAAATGTAATATTGAAACACATTTGGTGCGTTTAATTCACAGCATGTTACATTTTGGAGTAGTAGAAAAAGTAGTAACTAAAGATAACAAAAACAAAATTTTCTAGATTCGCATTGTCATGAAGCAAAAACTATATCAAAAAATTTTCGTAGATCCCACGTTAATTATGTACTGCAGGACATTTGGGAAAGTTAGAATAAATTACAGGGATTTGATAGTAGAACAAAAAACAGTTCAACAATTTCTTTTGAACATACCTCTAAATACATATTACATATTATATATTTCTAGGATACAGTCTTTGTTAGTTCAACGGAACAAACCTAATTGTGCTAAAAGTGCTCTGAAGAAGCTAACAGCATATTTACAGAAACTAATCAGAGACTCCTGTGAGGTCTATAATCATAGAGATAGAGGCACACACGCTAAAACTGTAACCTCTGATCCACTAATTAAAATAATTAAACTAAATAGCATTTTATCGATATTGTTTTTAATTCTACACACAATTTTCCTACAATAAGCCTATTGTATTTGGAACAATAATTTTCTTTATTAATCTCTGCACCTCACTAATAAAATGTTAATATAAATAGACCGCTATAGCACCGTCAATAAACTAAAAATTGGCAAATACATGCATATTTGTGCGTTGTTTAAATTTATGAAAAAATGATTTTTATGTTTAAATCAAAATTTCGACATTTTTCACATATAGAAAAAACAGTTTATTATTAAATTAGCCTTTGAATTTTTATCATCCTTTTTTGCAATACCCTGAATAATCCAACAAATTATTTAACTATGCAATAATAAATATAAATAAATATAATATAATAAATAATAGAACTCACCGTTCGGGATGGAACTAATAGTTATATCTCAGAAAGCAGTGGGCTTTTGTGTCCGCTTTTATTTATTGCATTTGTTAAGGATAATTCGTATTGTGATATTTTAATATCTCTGCACGTTGACTACTTGAAATAGAAACAATGTTGAAGCATTTAGTAGTACTTCCAATGCCAACATTGTTGGAATGCAAGCATACTGCCAGTAATAACCACCTAACGTTGAATGCCGATAAAACAAAATTACTGATGTTTTCTTTTTGATCGGCCAATTAAGACACTTATTCAATTGACCGGTCCCAACACTATAAATAATTAAGAAATAATTCATACCTTTAAAACTAATCGTTTGCCTACTTCGATGAAAGGTTGGACTGTGCAAATAAATTTAAATATAAAATAATCAAGCCTTTTAGAGCTTAAATGAGTTTTTGACTGTGCTTATTGTAATTATTTTGTTTTATTCCTTGTAGGCATATATGTGTATAATTTGTTTCGTTTTAATTTTGATGATATCCTGCAAAACAGGCGCCGAAACGTTTCTCTTCAAAAAAATGGACTTAAGATGTTAAATATTTCAGTACTCCAGGGTTCGATCCTGGGTTCGATATTTTTTATATAATTTATTTGACACTAATGCTCTAGAGCTCAGATTTGCCGGATGATATTTTGTCTTAAATTTTAGATAACTCTGATCCACTTCAAGAAAGAAATCGTATTTGAGAATTATTTTGCAGTTATTTCTGTGATCGCTCTCTTTACCGAAATCCATCTAAATCGAGGTTTATGCTATTTCATCATGTACAAAAGAGTGTACAAAAGTTAAAAATTGAATTGAAGAACGCAAAGCTCCCATTTAGCGACAATATTAAACTTCTTATCCTATATATTGATAAAAACCTTAACTCGAGCACACTGTGAACCCCTAATATCAAAAACAAACTCTCAAAGTTATGTTGTGATGCAACTAAAATGAGATTTCTACGATATGGTGTCTGCTTCTGGGGTTGGTCAACTCTCGCTAAAGATGTTTTTATTGCAAGAAAATGTGAATAACTTCCCTTGCTGGAAAAGCAAAAGTTCATGTTAAAAAAATTAATATTTTGACAGTACCGTCTGTCTATCTGTTTCTGTGTGAAATTTATTTGTTTTTATAAATTATGAAAATTTTCAACAAAAATTTTGATATGCATAATTTAAATACTAAGGGGTTTTTATTTCGATGTATAGAACTTTAAGTTGCAATAAAACAACGATGGATTATTCGATTGACGTGAATGTTATTTATCCAAAAGATAATCTTGTGGCATTACATTTTAAATATGATTTCTGGCATATGACCGCCACGGTTGGCGCGGATTCGATTACTTTTTCCAACATTTGTGGCCATATATCGGCAATAACATGGCGAATGTTGTCTTCCAAATGGTCAAGCGTTTGTGGCTTATCCTCATAGACCAATGAGTTTACATAGCCCCACAGAAAGTAGTCTAGCGGTGTTAAATCACAAGATCTTGGAGGCCAATTCACAGGTCCAAAACGTGAAATTAGGCGGTCACCAAACGTGTCTTTCAATAAATCAATTGTGGCACGAGCTGTTTGACATGTTGCGCCGTCTTGTTGAAACCACATCTCCTGGACATCATGGTTATTCAATTCAGGAATGAAAGAGTTAGTAATCATAGCTCCATACCGATCACCATTGACTGTAACGTTCTGGCCATCATCGTTTTTGAAGAAGTACGGAGCAATGATTCCACCAGTCCATAAAGCAGTCAGTTTTTCTGGATGTAACGGTGTTTCGACATACACTTGAGGATTAGCTTCACTCCAAATGCGGCAGTTTTGTTTGTTCACGTAGCCATTCAAGCAGAAGTGCGCTTCATCGCTAAACAAAATTCGCTTATGAAAATCGGGAACAACGGCAATCTCGTTTTGGGTCCATTTGGGCACTATTTGCAAGCGTTGTTCAGGCGTGAGTCAAACCAACCTGAGAATAAATCACTTGACAGCTATTAAATCGGTCGGTATCTTGAACAGTAATTCTAACTTAAAGTTCTATACAACGAAAAAAAAACACCCTTTATAAGTTGTTCTAACCTACGTACAAATATAAGCAAATCTTAATTGGCTATCCGTTCTCCTCGCAATAATTAATAATTTACCAAATAACATACAGACGTACAAATTTTCAAAGTAATCTTGAACATTTTTCATTAGAAAAAACTTTCTATTGTATAGAAGATTATTTCCAAATTGTTAACATAATACGGCCCGTGCGTTATTTTTTGTTTTTTAATTTAGGTTAGAATGACTTTTCCTAGGCAATGTGCTATTGTCGATTTAACTAAACGTGTTGTATGGTAATTGCTGTTATGTACATATAATATAATCACTAAACCTAATCAGTTTACCGTTTCTCACATACTTATCTGTTTCAGGTTTCCTGGTGGAGAGATGGTGAACTAATAGTAGACGAAACTCAATATTTCCCGGAGCGTGCCAAATCGCAGTCCGTTCTCAAAATCGACAAACTCACAAGGTAACGTATCTTCACTTTGATTGCTCGTTCGATTAAATTCGCTGCGTTATTTTTTCCCTCGAAAAAACTAAGTATATTCCAACAAACAAGCAACGCGAGTTCAGAGGGTATTAAATCACGCTGCAGTCCCGAATCCACAAAACGGCACACCGGTGATGAATGGCACCGTAAGCCTCAGAAGTGGGGTCTGACTGTGGCCGGCCACTTTTCACATTACCAACAATACACGTATACGACCTGTCAAAGCTTACTGACAGCCTGGATAATGCTGACCGCGCGACGGCATTTACCCTCCTGGAACAACATAATTTATAATTGTTTGCTTAATCGATTTTATGCCGAAGTTAACATTTTCTGATTGAAACGCTGCAGCTCCCGAAAATGTTGGCTTTCTGTAATAAACACACGTACATGAGGCTTAATTATGTATTCGCAATTAAGTTGTACCGAACGTGTGTATTTGCCGCGCGATAGGAGTTTAATAAAAGACCTAGGAGTCTCGACTGGACGATTACATGTTCCGTGACTTCGTCCAGGACTTTTAGTTAGTATTAGAATATATATATATATATATATATATATATATATATATATATATATATATATATATATATATATATATATATATATATATATATATATATATATATATATATATATATATATATATATATATATATATATATATATATATATATATATATATATATATATATATATATATATATATATATATATATATATATATATATATATATATATATATATATATATATATATATATATATATATATATATATATATATATATATATATATATATATATATATATATATATATATATATATATATATATATATATATATATATATATATATATATATATATATATATATATATATATTTATCCAGATCAGTTTATTCTTTTTCGCTAAATTAACGCATTACCGAATTACAAGAGGTGCCTAAAAATGCAACAACATGATGTTTTGGTTTGTGCTAAGTCTCATGTCATGAAAAAGTAGCAGCAACACGATAGCTTTATTATTAAGGGCGATGCGCCATAAAATCATCAAAAGACGAGGTCTCACTTTCTGGTGATGTTAAGCTACAACTGTAATCTCGCATTGAAATAATTGAAATTAAAACTATTTTAGGTTTGCACTATTAAGCACACCAGATGTTTATGTTGCATAAAAAAATATTGTAAATCAAAGAGATTTCAGTTCTAATTTGTTATATATAACAATTTTATAAAATTCTTGTCAATAGTGAACCAAACAATTTCAATAATTGCAATTCTTTGACATATTTAGTGTATTGACTAAGTAAATCGATTTTGTAATATTTTAACAAATCATTCAATAAAGAAATAAAAGTTAGTGTCTTTACCTGTGTTTGTTTTATAAACCCACCATAGTAGGGGATTGACTTTGTAAGATTTCATGTAAAGGCAGTAACCTGCAATAAAACAGTCTTTTTTTTCCTCTCAGTAAAAATGCAAAACTCAGCAAAGTTAGGGAAATGACAATTATTTCTACGTCACTTATTGAATCTGAAAAAGAAATAAAAATTTGTTTGACGGCTAATAAAATCAAACGAATGAGCTGGTTTATTCTTTCAACTCGGCAACTCCCTTAGTACATGACAAATTAATTTTAAAAACATTTAAACATTTAAAATTCAGTTATATTTATTTGAATATTTATTTTTGCAGATCGCACCTACTAGCTGTCTACAGCTGTGAGGTAAACAACAGCAAGCTCCAACGGCCGCTGGTGGTCAGAGTAGCGATCGATATGTACCTGAGACCGCTCGAGGTCACTTTATTAGGAAATAATCCAGAATTTAGTGCTGGTAAGAAATACAACGTCACCTGTAGGAGTAAAGGTTCCAGGCCGCCAGCAATTATCACTTGGTGGAAGGTAAGTTATATGAAAATGTTTGAATTCATCTCTTTTATTAATAGCAATTATATTTATTTACTGTATATGTGTTATTTTCATTAGTCTCTAAATGTCTACCACGCATAGAGTTAAAAAAAACTTGTGCATAACAATGTTTATTATCTTTCTAAAGAAATTTGAAAATAAACAATGTTACAAATCTATCAGTTAACTTTTACATTTAACTTTATATTTTGGCAACGGTGTACCAAGCTAGCTATTTGTTATTATTCTATGAAAATTATCTTTAAAATGAACAGTTATTACAGATGTTTGAAAAATACCAAACCCTTATTCACCACTAATCCCAACAACCAAATCTGAAATAATCTATGCGAATAGTATTATTATGGTTCAGTCTTAAGCTTTCCTAGAGAATATTATTCCTTACAGCTTGTTGTAAATCACTATTGATCAAAGTGTAAAGAAAAAATAATGCATCTTCGGAAACCTCCTCAGAAATTTTTGAGATAATTGTTAGAACGCTTATTATTATTTATTATTTCTATCATTTGTTTTGGATGTTACTGGATTAATTCAGGGCCCTGATAGTCCTCCTAAATTTTCTGTTACGGTGTTAGTTAATCATACAACATATTAAAATTTCATTTTTAATATATAGGCAGAAATAAAAAAACAATTATAGCAACATGAGTTAAGTTATTTTTTAAAAACTTCTGGATCCCCTGCGTTGGTTTTTGTTGAGTTGAACTTGCTAACGTTATGCCAACTGAAACTCTGACGAAGCCAACCGGATGATTGGCGAAACGTTGCCAAGTTCGACTTAAAAAAAACCGACGCAGGAGGTATCCAGAAGTTTTATAAAAAGTGGTACAGTAGCCTGTGGAAGTTTCTTTGAA